>NC_061512.1:213304886-213511733 GCF_022539505.1 Lolium rigidum | reverse complement strand
CTCCCAACAAATCGCCACAAAGGCGTAGAATCCGTCTAGGGTTCCAAGAACCCAAGAGTAACAACCTTCTTGCTTTCACCACCACGAATCACCGTGGAGAACTCAAACCGATGCACCAAATGCAATGGCAAGAACACCACAAAGATGCTCAAGTCCTTCTCTCTCAAATTCCAACAAAGCTACAAAAGCTATTGGGGGAATAAGAGAGGAAGAACAAAGGAATTCACAAAGAACACCAAGATCAAGATCTAGAGAGTTCCACTCACGAAGAGATGGATTTGATTGGTAGAAGTGTAGATCTAGATCTCCTCTCTCTTTTCCCTCAAATGGGGGCAAGAATCATGGAGGGATTGAGAGATAGTGCAAGCTTCTCTAGTTCAACAATGGAGGAGAGAGAGAGTGAGAGACAAGCACTAGCCAAGGAGGAAGAAGGGGGGTATTTATACTCCCCCCCTCCCCCGAAAAAACGAGCCGTTGCAGGATATTGTGTAACACCGGAAGTTCCGGCCAGGAGGGCCGGAAGTTCCGGCTGGCACCGGAAGTACCGGCCATGTTGGCCGGAACTTCCGCCAGGAAGATTCCGCGCAGACGACCTGGTCAGAAAGAGATAGGGGCGGAACTAGGGCGGAACTTCCGGCGACCGGAAGTTCCGGCCAAGTTCCGGCCAAGTTCCGGAATTCCAGAAAAACCATACTGGACATACTGAGCCACATTTCGCCGACTTTCGGAACTTGTCCGGAAGTTGGGCGGAAGTTCCGCTGACCGGAACTTCCGGCCAGCTTCACCGGAACTTCCGGCCAGAGAATAAAACCTGCAATAAGAAAGGCGCTGTGGGTGCTGACGAAAGGAGCATCTGGGCGGAACTTCCGGCTGTAGAGGCCGGAACTTCCGCCAGGAGTAAAAGACACACCGATAAAACCTCCAACCTCGAAAATGCAATAATCCGAGCGATGCGTCTGACGGACATAGGACTGAAGTTGGTTAGTTGTGGTGTGTGTTGCCGTGGTGCTAGTGCCTCCTCCTTTCAGGGTTGAGTTTTCAGTAATTTTTTCTTTCGTATTGCATTCGAGTTTTGCTACGCAGAAGATTGATATAAATGGCAGCCAGCTTGTCACTAATTTCCTATTCTTTGGCACGCTGTTGGTAGTCTCCTGCAAGGCTTTACCCTTCCTAGGTTTTACTTCGTGAGTTGTAGTAACATAATTCTATTGGCTTTCAATATAAGTCTCTCTCCTCCCGCTTGGTTCTTGTTTCAAAAAAAATCATGTTTTTCAACATAGTCATTGTGTTATAAGGCTCCATGATTAAGTTCGCCCAGTGAACATTTTGTTCCATCAACCATCTCTTCGGCCAGTGTTAAATTGTTAACATGAGAACCTTGGTTGGATTTGATGTCTTTGTTCTTTATGTGTGTTGCCTTTCACCACTCCATAACAGAGTTCCTAATCACTTGATTAGTGATAAATAAATGTTTGTGGATCTGATATCCTCATAGTTAGGCCTTTTTTTAGTAATACACCATGCACATGTGTATAATGTTCATAGAACAAGATCGGAGCAGTTGTAAGGTAATCTCTAGCCATGATGACATGGAGGCGGGGAATAGAGAAAATAAAGCAGACTCACAACCAAACATCAGGAATCTCCATAGCACATGACCATATGATTCCATCTCAAGCCGGATCAACATACCCCCCCCCCACACACACACACACATGCCTAGCTAGGAGGAGTTGTAGAGTCGATGGTAGGACCCAACATGACTTCAAGAAAACGCCCTATAGGAAGTACCCACAAAGTTGTACATTGCACCCTGGAGGCTACACCACTAGCGTTCTAACTCCAACCACGTCTAGAGGACTCCACGAGCAACCTAGGAAGTGCCGCCTTAGAGGTCGATATCACTATGAAGGAGCGGATGCCGCCCAATGTTTGAGTGCCACTTGCACCACTAAAGGAGTAGACAACCTAGTACTCACTTGTCTCAGCATACACGCTTAGCCCATTCGGCAATAGCAAAGGTAGAGGAGGGGAGTGTTGACGATGCTGAAAGGACACGGATGTCGCCTAGAGGGGGGGTGAATAGGCGATTTAAAACTTTTACGAGATGGGCTTAACAAATGCGGAATAAAACTAGCGTTTACTTTGACAAGCCCAAAGCCTATATACTATTGTTCACCTATGTGCACCAACAACTTATTCTAAGCAAAACAAGCAACTATGTGATAGCAAGATATATAACTTCAAGCACGATGGCTATCACAAGGTAAAGTGCATAAGTAAAGAGCTCGGGTATAGAGATAACCGAGGCACGCGGGAGACGATGATTTATCCCGGAGTTCATACTCTTGCGAGTGCTAATCTCCGGTGGAGAGGTGCGGTTGCTTAGTGCTCCCGAACGCCACAAGAGGCTCACCTTGAGGTGTGGTTGCTCGATGCACACCAACGCCACAAAGGCCTCACCCCAAGATGCGGTACTCACACCACACACCGAACGCCACGAAGGCGCCTCACCTAAATCTCCGGTGACCCTCGCCACAAAGGCCTAGGTCACGGTTCCACTAAGGGATTTCCTTCGAGGCGGAAACCGGGCCTTACACAAAGATTGGGGCACACATCCACAACTTAATTGGAGGCTCCCAACAAATCGCCACAAAGGCGTAGAATCCGTCTAGGGTTCCAAGAACCCAAGAGTAACAACCTTCTTGCTTTCACCACCACGAATCACCGTGGAGAACTCAAACCGATGCACCAAATGCAATGGCAAGAACACCACAAAGATGCTCAAGTCCTTCTCTCTCAAAATCCAACAAAGCTACAAAAGCTATTGGGGGAATAAGAGAGGAAGAACAAAGGAATTCACAAAGAACACCAAGATCAAGATCTAGAGAGTTCCACTCACGAAGAGATGGATTTGATTGGTAGAAGTGTAGATCTAGATCTCCTCTCTCTTTTCCCTCAAATGGGGGCAAGAATCATGGAGGGATTGAGAGATAGTGCAAGCTTCTCTAGTTCAACAATGGAGGAGAGAGAGAGAGTGAGAGAGAAGCACTAGCCAAGGAGGAAGAAGGGGGTATTTATACTCCCCCCCCCCCCCGAAAAAACGAGCCGTTGCAGGATATTGTGTAACACCGGAAGTTCCGGCCAGGAGGGCCGGAAGTTCCGGCTGGCACCGGAAGTACCGGCCATGTTGGCCGGAACTTCCGCCAGGAAGATTCCGCGCAGACGACCTGGTCAGAAAGAGATAGGGCGGAATTAGGGCGGAACTTCCGGCGACCGGAAGTTCCGGCCAAGTTCCGGAATTCCAGAAAAACCATACTGGACATACTGAGCCACATTTCGCCGACTTTCGGAACTTGTCCGGAAGTTGGGCGGAAGTTCCGCTGACCGGAACTTCCGGCCAGCTTCACCGGAACTTCCGGCCAGAGAATAAAACCTGCAATAAGAAAGGCGCTGTGGGTGCTGACGAAAGGAGCATCTGGGCGGAACTTCTGGCTGTAGAGGCCGGAACTTCCGCCAGGAGTAAAAGACACACCGATAAAACCTCCAACCTCGAAAATGCAATAATTTGAGTTAGGAAACTCGGATTTAGGTGAAACCAATTTTGTTGGAAAGGGAACGACAAAAACTACCCAACAAAAAGTGGAAATATGGAAATTAGTGGGGGGTGATTTTCTACTATTTTTAGAGGTGCAATACCTCAACATGAGAAACCGAGAAAATCACCAAACTCGAAAACACAACAAGTGATCTATGCAAAAACCGTTTTCGATGAACTAGAGCTTGTCATGAGAATAACCACAAGCTCTAAAACATAACATGGGTAAGATCCAAATAACAACCAAGAAAGATGATGCAAGGGTGCAAAGGTTTGAGCTCTCTCCGAACGATACGATCGAGTTACTCACTCGAGAGCCCTCTTGATAGTACGGCAACTAAACTATAAACCGGTCTCCAACTACACTATGAGACCGGTGAGAAAGAAACCCTATCAAGAGAAAACCTTATACTTGCGCATTGCACTTGAGCTCGATGACGACGATCTTGACCTCAACAAGATGGAACGACTTTCTTGCTTGTGCTTGCTTGACGAAGTCTTGTGGATTGCCCCCCCATAATCCACCATGGGAGAACTTCTTCTTTGGCGCATCTTCACATATCCATGATCACCATATGGATGGCAAGACTCAAGCAAAGGATCTCTTCGAGATGGCTCATCTTGAACTTACACTGCATTTCTCCATGGCAAGCTTCAAGCTTATGAACTCTTCGAGTTGGATCATCTTGAACTTGCACTTCATTCTTCATCATGTTGATGTCTTGAAGTTAACTTTGAGGGCTCACTTCATCTTTATCTTCAAGACATACTTGATACTTGATATCCTTCATCAATTTCTTCTTAGTGCAACCTTGAAGCCAACATATGGTTCAAGAATTGCCTATGGACAACTCCTACAAATATAACTCAGTGCAAACATTAGTACATAGGGATTGTCATTAGTTACCAAAACCACACATGGGGGTCCATGCACTTTAAGATGCGCCAACTTTGGGATCGGCTTGTGTTGTCTTGGAGACGATGCGGTGAACAAAACCTAGTTTTTACCTCACCTTTCTTCACTATCCCTAGCTAGGCTTTCGTACCGTCTTAGGCAGAGGAAGGGAGTTTTGACTATGCCTCAACTTTGGGATCCGGTTGTTTTGCACAGTTTTACCTCACCATCACACGAAGTCAATTTTTTATGAAATTTGGTAGGTTCAAACTCCTACCATTCCCTAGATGTATGAATATTTTTACCTTTTTGAAAACCATGAATGCAAATTCACCGTAAAAATCTGGTCTAGGGTCATTTGAATTTATATATACTCCCCTTTTTTCACTAAAATAAGGACGGTGCGGTTTTTCCAGAGTGATGCAAAAAAAATTACGAAGTTTATAAAAAAAAATTGAACAACTAATACTATATATATCTCATACAAAAATGTGTTTCATGCTAGAGTTTTTTAGATAAAGGGCCTTTTATTACTTATAATGTTCAAGTATTACACACGTCCTCTGCATAACTAAGATGTACATAGCCGTTTCAATCCACGAAATACAATAAAAGAAAATAACTTAAGGCTCTCGATAAGAAATCATGGCCAAACTATGAGAGCTCATATGAAGATGGAAGACCAATCCAAAGATTATGCTGCCATCCATGTAGTGTAAAAGTATACCTCGCATCATCCTCCAACCGTGTAAACACCTCCATAAAAAGGTCGCTATACTCCACACGCTATAGAGACGACTACATAAGAGAAACAATTTTTTGCTAAAAACCTTGTCATTTCTACATAGCCAAAGCGACCAAATAATGACAATTGCCACCACCCTAATAAATAGCTTAAACATAGGATCCACACCATTAATCCAATTGCCGAATATATTCGCAACGCTTCATGATGGGTACAAGGTAGGACCTATGTGGATGGATGAGCATATAGATCTAGCAAATTTACGCGGAAGAATAAGTTTTTTTCTAGTCATGTCCTGATGACAAAAGACACACGTTTTATTTCCATGCCAATTGCGTTTTGCAAGGTTATCTTTGGTAACAATTACCTCTTGACGAAGATACCACGCCAACATTTTTTTTAAGTGGGATCTTCATCTTCCAAATTTTCCTATTATTATCAACTGGTATATCAGGTTGGATTAAAGCTTTGTACATAGAATCCACCGAGAATTTGCCACTCTCATTGAGATTCCATCGAAATTCATCAGATCCTTGCTATAAATGGACCGAATCCAGACACTGTAACAAAGCATTCCAAGATTCTTGTCTAGGACCAATGAGACTTCTTCTGAACGACAAATTTGGTGGTAAAGTTTCCATCACCTTAGCGAGTGTATCGCTTTTGTGGTGCATAATATTTTACAATGCCGGATATAGTTCTCGGACTATAGCTTTGCCTAGCCATTTATCCTCTCAGAACCTAATTTTTGATCCATCCCTCCTGGAGAAAGACCCATATACTAAGAAGAACTTCTTTGTCACCATAAAACTAGACCAAAAGTGTGAGGCACCAGGTTTCCAAACAAGCTGAGACAACGTACGTGAGCCAATGTACTTTCTCCTAAGGAGGGTTTGCCAAGTCCCTTCCTTAGAAAGAAGTTTAAAATCCATTTACCAAGGAGGGCCCTATTCTTTACCTCAAGGTCTTGAAGTCCTCCTTGGTCTTTGGGGAGGCAAACCACACTTCCCTTAGCCAATCGATTTCATTTTCTCACTATCACCTTGCCAAAATAATCTTGATCGGAAGCAAACCAATCGCTTTAAGACTCCTTTCGGAAGTTGGAAGAATGAAATCATATACAGTACCATATGACTTACTACTGAATTAATGAGAACCAATATTCCTCCCAAGGATACTAATTTTCCTTTCTAGCTAAATAATATAATTTGTAGTCGCTCCTCCATAAGTTGCCATTCAGCGTTTGTAAACCTCCATAATGAATCGGAATACCAAAATAATTAATAGAAAATTGGCCTGGCATGCAACCAAATAATTCAGCATACAGCGCAGCATCGTCTTGAGCCTCGCCAAAGCAAAATAACTCACTCTTATGGAAGTTAATCTTTAGAACCGATAATTGCTCGAACACTGACATAATTAACTTCAGGTTTTTTGCCTTTTCGATGTCATAAAGAGAATTGTGTCATCGGCATATTGAAGGATGGATAAACCTCCATCTACCAGGTGAGGAACCACACCTTTAATTTGACCATCAAACTTTACACGTTCAAATCATGCATGACGGCGAGCATATCAGCCACTATATTAAATAACATTGGCGATAATGAGTCACCTTGCCTAAGCCCCTTCTTGGTTTGAAAGTATTTGCCAATGTCATCATTGAGTTTAATATCAACATTTCCTCCCGAAACGAAGCTATGGATTAAAGCACGCCACTCATAAAAAAATCTTTTAAATATGAGAGTCTGCTGAAGGAATGACCACTTAACCATACAATAGGCTTTCTCAAAATTAATTTTTAAAATCACCCCATTAAACTTTTTCCGATGTAGTTCATGAACTGTTTCATGAAGGATAACCACCTCATCAAGGATGTTACGTCCTTGCATTAAAGCAGTCTGAGAAGGACAACCACATGGTCCGCCACAGAGTTCAACCTTATCGTAGCGACTTTGGTAAAAAAAATAAAACTAACATTAAAAAGACAGATAGACCAATATTGTTGGATCCTTACCGCTTCACTAATCTAAGTAGTAAAATTATTTCACCCAAATTCAAGCGGAACAATTCTAGTTGTCCGATATGGAGGAAGATGAATAAATCTAGAAGGTTCGACTTGATGACATCCCAGAAATTCTAAAAGAACTCTGCAGGGAAGCCATTAGGATTAGGGGCATTGTTGTGTTCCATTTGGAAAACAACTATTCTTACTTCTCCCTCAATATAAGGTGCAGTAGGTAAGCTATTATTTCCTCGTCTAAAACTTTGGGGATATCGCCTGTTCGAGACTCCTCCAAAGAGAAGTTACCTTCCTTGGTTCCGCCAGACAAACCTTTATAGTAATTAGTGATATACGACTTTAGTTGCCCATGGCCTCCAATCGTGTCCTCATCCTGAACTAGAGAAGAATAAGTTTCTTCATATGTCTGCAATTAGCAATATTATGGAGGTATCCTGTATTCGAATCTCCTTAAAGAATGAATTGCTTTAGACCGTTCATACCATTTGAGCTCTTCCTCCGCAAAAGTGTTGCTACCCGCGAATTTGATTGGCTTTTTAGTTCAATTTCTTGCTTGGATAGCGGACATACTTCTCCTATAGCCTCGAGGTCATCTATAATAGATGAAAGTTGTTGCTTCTCTTTTCTAAGTAACCCGATTGTGTGATGAGACCAACCAACAAGGTGTTTGTGTGTAGCACGTATTTTATTATTCAACCTTTGTATTGGAGTATCACCAGCAACATGTCTTTCCCAAACCTTTTTTACCATCTCATGGAAACCTTCTCGATATAACCATTCAAGTTCGAACTTTAAATGGTGAATACTCAGTGTTCCAGGTAATCCGGTGGTCATCAAGATGGAAGCATGGTCAGACAAACCTTCAATACGTTCTATAGACCGTACCGACACCATAGGGAATTTGGATTCCCAATCAGTACCCATCAGTACGCGATCAAGCTTTTCGTATGTAGGTCTAGGAAGGCTGTTTGCCCAAGTAAACTTCCTGCCGACCATTGAAACCTTTCTTAAATTAAAGCTATCAATGACTGCATTGAAAAAAAAGGCCAATGTTTGTCAAAACCTACCTCTGCTCTTTTCAAATGGAAACCAAAGCATATTGAAATCCCCCAATGAGAATAGAGTAAGGGTTATCTTTTGCTAGGTTAACCATCTCACGAAGAAAAGCGACATTGGAATCCAATATGAAGCTCTACGCCATTTTCTGGTTCATAATTCAGATATGACTGGGCACTGTCCCAGGGGTTTAAAGTGAAGTTCGAATTTGAATATTATTGCAAATCCTTGAAACAGGGAGGCCCTAAGATCTTGCCTAAACGTACTGATCACTTCTTGTTTGGGCGTCAGAGAAAATAGAACCTGAGAAAGTACTCCATGTGTTAGTATCATGGATAAAATTCGTAGCACATACATGTTCCTCCCACTATGTTGCTGAGTAGGAAAGCAAATACGCACCACTTTGGGTAGAAAATTCAAGATTATGAGCGACCATGATGTCAGGGATTGTCTTGGTTCTCCAGTGTCGACTGACAAAATTGTAGATTATGTGGACAGCTTAGTTGTGTGCTTCAAGGATGGAGTTGCTATGGAAGCATGGGTGGAATCTGTGCTCGTGTATGGATGATACTAATTTTAGCAGACTGCTACTGAAAGCAAGAGAGATAATTTACAGGGAAGTAGAGGAAAATAAGCTGCTAATTACTTGGTCGTGAGTGGCAGACATTGGTACCTGCCGTCTCCGATATGTAGGCCACAAATAGGCTGCCTAACTGCGTTTGATGCGTGATGTGATGCCGTATGTGGCGCTTCAATGGTTATATCGTGTGCAACTGTAATTCATCCATCTTTTGTTACTTCCTGGATATCTGCTTAGTCTGTTAATTCCACCTAGTACATCACCACTAATTAATTGCTCTCAAATCACCAGCAACATCAGCACTGTTAGGAAAATATAGTTGTTGTATTACCAGGGGCCAAAGGCCACAATATATAGTACATGTACAGGTGGAAATATGCAGGAAGCCCCCTAACATATGGGGAAACTACAATATACAAATATATACATCTAACACCCCCCCTCAAACTCATGGTGGATCCACAACACTGAGTTTGGAGAGTAAGAAATCATGCTGCGCTCGAGTCTGTGCCTTCGTAAAGAAATCCGCCAACTGCAAATCTGAAGGCACATAATGAACCGCAACAACATCATCCTGCACCTGAGCACGTGTGTAAAAAGCATCAACACCAATATGCTTGGTCAGCTCATGCTTGACCGGATCACGTGCAATATTGATAGCACCTGTACTGTCAGACAAAAGTGGAGTGGGTGTCGTAACAGAGACCCCAAAATCTGCAAGCAACCACCGTAACCAAGTCACCTCAGCAACCAACAAAGCCATAGCCCGCAACTCAGCCTCAACACTCGAACGGGAAACTGCGACCTGTTTCTTCGTCTTCCAAGCAACAAGCGAACCACCAAGAAACACACAATAAGCAGAAAGTGAACGACGATCCGTAGGATCACTCGCCCACGTAGCATCCGAATAGCACTGGAGCTGGAGAGAGCTGGAACGGGGAAAGAAAAGGCGACGAGTGATCGTGCCACGAAGGTAACGGAGAACACGGAGAAGATGACTATAGTGAACAGTGGTAGGAGCTGAGACAAACTGACTCAGAATATGAACAGGATAAGAAATATCAGGACGAGTGACAGCAAGATAAACAAGACTCCCAACAAGATGGCGATAACGGGTGGGATCAGGAAGAGGATCACCATCGGTAGGACGAAGCTTAACATTAAGCTCCATAGGAGTATCGACTGTGCGCTCATCCCCAAGAGCAGCACGAGCAAGAAGATCCTGAATGTACTTTTCTTGAGAGATAGAAAAACCATCAGAAGTGGAGGAAACCTCAATGCCAAGAAAATAGCGAAGAGGACCAAGATCAGTCATAAGAAACTGATCACGAAGACGAGCCTTGACGAAGGCAATATACTCGGGATCATCACCAGTAATGATCATATCATCAACATAAAGAAGAAGAAGAGTACGTCCACGAGGAGAAGTGTGAACGAAAAGTGCTGGATCATGAAGACTAGGAGAGAAACCAGCAGCAGTCACCACAGAGGCAAAGCGCTCAAACCATGCACGAGGGGCCTGTTTGAGACCATAGAGAGAACGGCGAAGACGACAAACCATCCCATCGGGAACGAGAATACCCGGGAGGAGGCTGCATGTAAACCTCCTCACTCAACTCGCCATTAAGAAAAGCATTCTGAACATCAAGCTGGGAGACTGACCAGCGGCGAACAGAAGCAACAGCAAGAAGGGTACGCACAATAGTCATATGAGCCACAGGGGCAAAAGTCTCATCATAGTCACGCCCGTGCTCCTGCTGAAAGCCACGAACCACAAGACGCGCTTTATAGCGCTCAAGAGATCCATCAGAGCGAGTCTTAATTTTATAGACCCACTTACACGTGATAGGACGAACACCGAAGGGGGAGAAACAAGATCCCAAGTGCCGGTGCGCTCAAGCGCAGCGATCTCCTCAGCCATGGCAAGCTGCCATTCGGGATGACGCTCGGCATCCCGATAAGAAGTCGGCTCGGAAACGACAGAGAGACCATACTGACTAGGAGAGTAACGAGCTGGAGCACGACGCTGACGCACAGGCCGTGAAGGGAGAAGCTCATCTGCAGAAGACAAGTCATCAGAAGAAGAGGAAGAAGGGACAGCATCGGAAGGAGCCGAAGCCGGAGAACGAGGAGTACTAGGTGGACTAGACGAACAAGAGGATGGCGCCGAGGGGGCGCATCAGAAGTAGGAGGGAGGGGGGAGGAACAGCGGGGGTGCATCCGGAAAAAGAAGAAAAGAGATATCATCCACCGGGTAAGTACCCGAGGTGGGGCGAGGATAGAAGGGGCGCGTCTCATCAAACGTGACGTCACGAGAGATGCGCATCCGACGACCAACGGGGTCCCAACAGCGATAGCCCTTATGCTCATCATCTGTATCCGAGAAAAACACACTCAACGGAGCGAGCGGTTAGTTTGGTGCGTTCACGAGGAGGCAGAAGGACATAGCAGACGCAACCAAATGAACGGAGAGTCGAGTAGTACGGAGAAACACCGGAGAGACGCTCGAGAGGAATGCCACCACGTAGAGCAGCGGAAGGCTGAATGTTAATGAGGTGGGCCGACGTAACAACGGCCTCAGCCCGGAAATGTGGCGGAAGAGAAGAGGCAATCATCATAGCACGGGTGGTCTCAAGAAGATGACGATGCTTACGCTCGGCGACGCCATTTTGAGCATGCGCGCCGGGACAAGAAAAGCGAGCGAGGGTGCCCTCCTCAGCAAGGACACCACGAAGGTGCTCGGGAGATATACTCACCAGCAGAATCAGCACGGAACACGCGAATGGGGGAGGAATACTGAGTGCGGACCATGGCCGCAAAACGCTGATAAATAGAGAGCACCTCACTGCGAGAGTGCATGAAAAACACCCAGGTGTACCGTGAAAAATCATCAATGAATAAGATATAGTATCGATGGCCCCCTTTCGAAGCGAAGGGAGCCGGACCCCAAACATCTGAATGGACTAAATCGAACGGTCGCTGAGAGACAGACACACTAGTAGGATAAGGAAGCTGAATCTGTTTGCCTAACCTACAGCCACCGACAGATGTAACGACCCATCTCTAGAGACAGACCCCAGAAGGCCACGATGAACCAAATACGATAGGCGAGAGTCACAAAGGTGACCAAGACGATGATGCCACTGCTGAAAAGAGCCGGTGACAGAGGCAACAACCGGAGGAGAACTAGCAGATGGAGTGACAGCGGAAGGAACACGAAGCCAGTCTAACTCCCAAAGCCCCGGAGACTTACGGCTACGAGGGCCAGCTCCAACCAGGGCCTGTGTGCGACGATCCTGAACCGCACAAGACTCAGCGTCAAGAATGACGCGACAACCAGAATCGTTGAGCTGGCTAGCAGAGAAAAGGTTCATCCGAAGGCGGGGAACATGAGAAACATCGGGGACGAGAGAAAGAGGAGTAGAAAGGGTGCCTCTACTAGAAACAGGAATAGAGGTACCATCAGCCGTGACAACACGGACGGGAGAAATAAGAGACCGAAGAGCAGACAGAATAGAAGACTCGGCGGCCGAATCCGGATACCACGGGGACGTACTCGACCGTGTAGAAGCCGGTGGTCGCGCGAGTGCCGAAGAGCCGATCCACGGAACCAGCGAGCGCCCGGCGAGGAAGAGTCCAGTAGTAGCGAGCAGACCACGAAGACCCCTGTCCCGATCGGAGAGTGCAAGCTGCAGAAGATCCCGAAGAGCCAGCCTGGCGACGATCCCGGAACTGCCGACGTAAACAGGGGATCCCGCGTCCAACAGGTGGAGGAAGTGTGGCCAACCTTGCCACAGTAGGTGCAATAAGGACGAGGGCGGAGACTCGGACCGCGAGGCTGCTGACGTAAACTGGAATCCTGTAACATCCCAGAAATTTAAAACAAAATAAACAAATTTCCCTAATTCCAAATTTTGGAACCAACAAAAACTTTTATTAAATTAAGATTGATACATAATAATCTGGCATAATTCTTGTGCTCTTGCCATGATTGCTTGTTACTAGTAATTGAAATAATCTTAAACCCTAAAACCTCACCCCTCTTCCCACCATACTAGTGAAAATAAAGAAAAAGGAAATTAAATAAGAAAAAGGCATATGTGCCTATGGCTACCATTATAAATATTTACCCTAGGCCTTTTCACTTTACTTAAAGGATTGGAAAAACTTTATAAACCTTATATAGTACCTCTTAAATCATTTCTAGGTTGAAATCAAAAAGAATAAAAAGAAAACTAAAAATGCCATAGAGACATATGAGAGTAAAATAGTAAATAAGGGAATTTAAGAAAATTAACCCTAGGACTTGTTGTGAATGGTTGGATCACCTCCATATATCATTTCAACATTCAACAAAACCAATTGGGTCAAACCAAGTCAAATTAAAAGTAAAATACCCCATATACATGAAAGCATATGTGACACATAGGCATTTCACCAAACATTGACCTACGTCCTTAAACCTTGACCAAATGGTGTGAAACCCTCTCTAAACCTATTATAACACTAAATGGACCCTAACCCATGTCCAAGTGAGGCAAGAACAACCCTAGTACAAGTTTATGAAAATTGGACACCTCACCTCTTATGTATTAAGGCCAAATGTGCAAATCTTTGAACAAGACCATTTGATTTAGTTTCAATGCTCTTAAAATGTTTCTAAACTCATAAGAACCACATTAGAGTCAACAAAAGTCAAATCAAATGGAGAGAAATCACCTAGTGAGAAAATCCCCAAATTTCACTCGCATACACTTAGCCAAATTTGCAAATCTTCAACCAAGGCCACCATTGCTTGATCTATTGTTTGTAAAACTCTTATATATGATAAATAAACACAATTGCATCAAAGAAACCAAAATCAAATCAAAACAAAACTCAAATTCAACATACATGTGATAATGGTCATTTTGTCACTTTATAAAATGTTCCCCACTTTACCCCTCTGCAATTCTCATTTCTTAAACCAAACTTGGTCAACTATGACCATGTCATCCAAGACCATGTCAAGGTCAACAACTTTCATGTTGACCATCTCTGCTAATGTTGACTAGGTTGACCAGAAAGACAGGGACAAGTGGAGACTTTGAATTAATGTGAAGATCATACCCAATTTGGAATCTCACAAACCTTGACCAAATTGACCACCACCACCATTCAATCACCTTTAATATATAAATAAACTCCACCAAAAATAATTCCAAAATTCCAACAAAATCTTCATGCGGCCATTGTGTCGAACACTTTGCATGCACAATTCTGAAAATGCACTACACCCTCTTATCCTCTGGTCCAAAGCCTAAACCCCTTCTCTCTTTGATCATTGATGCCCCTGTACCTCCCCTACATCAAGACCTGTACTGGTTTGGTCGATTAAAGTGAAGCCATGATCAAGAACCCCACCATGCCGGCCATGTTGGACACACCCATGCCCAAACCCTACCCTGTACCTCATCTCTTCCTCCAACCTTGTCAAACTAGCCTCTCTCACTTTACTGAGTAAGCTAGACAAGGTTCTGGGACAAGAGGAAGCCTCCACAGCTCGGGCCAGACGTGATCACCGCGTCCAGTGCACGCCAGAACGTGCACTGGCATGCCACGGTACCCGCCAGGGCTCTGCCTCGTCTGAAGCCTCTCGTCCTTCTCTCCCTCTCTCCTCTTGCACGCGCGCCCTACATCGCACCCGAACCCTGCTAGACAACCACATAGACTCGCGGGAACCCTCTAGCCATCGCAATGATCCGAGCTCTGCCGCGCCGGTACTGCCAGCACTCGAACGTCGCCAGCCTGCCATCGTCCTCCCCTCACTGCCCCTTCACGCGCGTCGTACTCCCCATGACCCCAGCAACCTAGCGCAACCCCTAGCTTGCCCCTTCGCCGCTCCAGACGCCGGCGCCATGGACGACCTCCCACGGGCACCCGCAGCACCTCAACCCACTATAAAAGGAGAGCTCCCGCGCTCAAATCCTTCACACCAACACGTTGCTCTCATCCCTCTGATCATCCTCAACACCTTCCCCTCCTCAATTAGCCTGCCTCTCGCCGGAATTTGGCCGGAGTCCGCCGCCACCGTAGCTCAGCACCGTCGACGATTGGCGCCTCCCCAAGCTCCGTCACTGCGCCAGGCGTCTATTCGCCCTCGCCAACGACGCCTCGACCACCGCCCTCGACCGCCGGCGACCTCCTGCGCTCTCCGACCCCCTACCTCGCCGGCGCAGCGAGCTCCTCTCCCCCGACATTGACGACGAAGCTCCACCGTCCGATCTCCATCTGATCCATCGGCTCACGGTCACAGGTACCGTTTCGGGTTAAAGGAGAGACTGATGCGTGGGACCTCTTGTCAGCTGGCCCGCGGCATGGTCCGTGTTAGTTGGGCCGGCCCAGTTCATTTATCTTGGTTAGCCCGTGTCATTTTCCCGCGCGGCCCACAGCATTCAAATTCGATTTAATCTATTAGTTCAAATTCAGTACTGGTGCCAACATCAAAATTAAATAGTTTAAAATCTACTACACCAAACTTAACAAATTTTATATAGTTAGAAAGCCCATGAAATTATCTAAACAATGTCACTGGCCCCATGCCCAAATTCGAAATAAAATTTAAAAGATAAAAATAACAAGGCAGGGACTTTTCTGACTTCAAATAAATATTAGAAATTATCTAGAAATGATTTTAAGTTGATTCCAACTCTAATAAATCACAGTTGACATAATATAATTGTTTATGCAAAAATATAGCATGGTTGTTTTGCATGATCATGGATTAGAATTAAATAAGGGCTATGGAGCCATTTCTAGATCATTTTAATACATACACGTAGAATTCTTTAAATAGTATGAGGGCTTTTCTCTCATTTAAATTGTGATATTAAGCAATTCAAAATAGAGGTACTGACCCTGGTCAAGAAAGTCTCATGCTTAGTTACTTAGAGATTTTAGATCATTTTAATGATAGTTTAACTTATATGAGGTATAGCCTCTCATTTAAATCATTAATCCAAAATGTTCAATGAGAATTAATGACACATATATTATTAACCCATAGATTCCTATTTGAAAATATTTAATCATTCTCATAAGTAGTATTTAAATATTTCAAACCTATCTATTAAATCTAATAATAGACTTTGGTCTCATTTAAATCTTACCTCAACCAAATTAATATGAAGTAGATCCCATGGTCAATTAAAATTCCCTTTTAATTAATTAATAATATTAAAACATTAAAAGGTGTTACTAAAATAGTATGAGGTGCTCACCTCATTTTAAATTATCTTTCTCAAATAATAGGAAGTAATGTTTTGACCTTTACTTTCCTAAGCTCATACTTGCTCCCTTACAAATCTTAAATCTAAATAATAGTTAAATTAATTAAATCACCTGAGATGATGAATCTCATTTAACTCACTTTCTCAAAATACTAAGTGTGAAGTGTTGACCTTGGTCAACATGGGATCATCCCTGATTATTTGAGAATATTAAAACACCTCAATAATAGTCCTTTAAATAAATCACCACTATGTGTTAAATCAGATGAGAGATATCCCTCTCATTTAAACCTTGTTCAAAGAAAGTCAACCTGAGGTAGTAATCATAGTCTAAGTAACCCCATAGTAAATTATTTGATGGCATTAAAACCTTACCATGTTAGTATTAAAATGCATGAGGTATGGAACCTCATTTAAATCATTTTCTCAAATGATAAGTATGAAGAGGTTGACTTTAGTCAACCTAGGTCATATATTATTCATAAGAGAAATTAAATCTTAAGAAGATTCAATGAGAGGAAATTATTTTCTCACAAACTAAAGAGAAACCCTAACCCCATTTATCAATAAGAGGAAATTATTTTCCTAAGGAAACCCTAGCATAATCTTGTAATAAATATTAAGTAGTGATGCTAGACCATTGTGTGAGCCACTAAGGCTAATTAAAAGTACTTAAGTATTGTTTGGTGATTGTATCCTCGTATTCGTTTATAGACACTAGTACCGGAGATTATCAAGAGGAGGAGGTATTCTACCAAGAGGAAGAAGAAGAACACTTTGATCACTTCACCAATCAAGGCAAGCTAACATTCTTGCAAGCTAGTCTACTGCAAGCTGATATTAATATTACCCCTACAAGCAAGATAATACTCTTGCAAGCTATTACCCATGCAAGCTAATCCTTGCTAAAACCCAAATGCTTAGCTCTACAAGAGCAAAGGCACCATCAACCTTTACTACTATGTATTACCTATCCTATGTTTTAATTAATTTTACTTTGGCTTATTTATTTCAAAGTACTTTTTGATTTATGATTCAATTGGTCTAGAGTAGAACAATACTTGATTTAGATTGGCACCCCTCAAAGCTAGATAGCACCCCTCATATAGTTGCTATTGCTAATCAATTAAAATTGGACTACTCTAGATGGGAACATGTGACTTTGAAATGAAGTTGAAACCTTGGAATGATGGTTCATTCCATTGAATGACTTTGAAGGTGAATATGACCACGAGAAGATGGTGATTTTTGATATAAAACTGATGGTTGGGTTCGGATGCGATACCATTCCAATTTTGAAAGTACCCCCACAATACCCAAAATGGGTACGGGCTTAACTAGAAATTTATGTGCTTTAGTATGGGTTCCCTCTAAACAAGCGTCATAGGGGTTATGCCAAGGGCTGCCTCCGAAGCAATATGAGATATTGCGAAATGACGTGATTGAGGTGAATTGTCCGGCCCAAGCCCTGTGCAGTTCCCGGGTTAACAGGTTGGTTTTCACCGGGAGGCCAAGCTCATGGGGAGAGGTGCCTGTACTAGAGTATGTAAGTGAAAGGTTATGGTTGGTAGTCCGCATACGGAGTATGATAAATCAGGGCCAGCTAACCCTGACGGATTATTGCAAATATTGTGGCACAAGTGTACGACCTCTGCAGAGTGTAGAACTATTCGAATAGCCGTGTCCACGGTTACGGACGATTGGAAAGGCCATACTGTTCCGTCATCAGACCATTTTCAAAAATGTGACATGTGACTGGTGACTTGAAGTTGACCGGTGAATGGTGACTTTGAGTTGGACCACAACAGAGTTGTGGAAATAACACTAAGGTTCCCACCTGAGTTAGTCTAGTGATTCAAGCATCTTTACTAAATGTTTATGAAATAAACTTGGCTTTATGCAAATAAACCCAGAGCTTAGTATCCCCTTACCACCATTAATAGTGCTTTCACTAGTATTAGTTTGCGAGTACTTTAAAAGTACTCATGGCTTTGTCCCTGGCTATTCAAATGGCCAGATTATGAAGGTGAACAGTTGTACGAGGAAGATGGACAGCATAACGTCTACGACAACTAGGACCGCTCCTGACGTCAAAAGTTGCCTGTGGAACAGATGGACCACGACCGTTACTTCGCTTCCGCTATGTGTTTGTAATAGGATCTCTAGATCCACTATGTTGTATTAAGACTGGATCATGTGATCCTTTGTTGTAAGACAATTATGTGTTGTAATAAATGATGTGTTGTGATATCAAGCTATTATGTCTCGCAAAAACAATATTCCTGGGATTGCGAGGAATGGCATAATAGGCATCTGGACTTAAAAATCCGGGTGTTGACAAATCCCAAGCATCAAGCAGGCGGTGAAGCTGCGCTATCTCATGCGCAGAGAGGGGCGCGACTGGAGAGGTCGACGTACAATCAGCCACACGCACAGAGGCCACCAAAGGGGGCGGCGGAGAGCAACATGCCGATGAAGATAGATTCGGCAAAGCGCGGTCATAACCACGTGAAGAGGCCGCGCAAGTCGGTGTAGAGCGGCAGGCCGACGCAGACGGAGTCGACGAAGCGCGGCCATAACCGCAGGAAGAGGCCGCAAAAGTCGATGTAGAGCGGCGGGCCGATGTAGACGAAGTCGGCGAAGCGCGGGCAGAGCCGTGTGAAGAGGCCGCAAAAGTCGATGTAGAACGGCAGGTCGAGGGAGACAAAGTCGGCGAAGCGCGGGCAGAGCCGCATGAAGAGGCCGCAAAAGTCGGTATAGAGCGGTGAGCCGACGTAGACGGAGTCGGTGAAGCGCGGGCAGAGCCGCGGGAAGAGGCCGCAAACAGCGACGAAGAATGACTAGCCGTCATACACGGAGACAGCGGACAAATACCAAATACCGAAGGTGGGCCCAAAAAAGGGGCGGGATCAGCGGAAGACATAGCTCTCTTTTTTTTTTGCTCTTTTTTTTTGGATCAAATCAACTGCTGGGAACGGGCCAGGAAGCCTGGCAGCCCAATCTGGCGACGCGAAGACGGAACGGCGTCGGGGAGCAGACGAGCAGACGAGCGGGCGGATCTGCTGCGGGCGTGCGGGGGATCGACGCGATGGGATCGATCGGGAGGCCTCACGCGCGGATCGGGCGGGCGGCCTCACGCGCGGATCGGGGCGGACGGCCGCGGGTCGCGCGCTGGTCTAGAGATCAATCAAGAATAGGCGGGCGGCCGGGCGAAGCGGAGACAGAGGCGAACGGAGCAGAGACGAGGACGACCGTTGAGGACGAACGGAGCAGAGACGAGGACGGCCTGACGGGGACGAGGACGGCCGGGAAGAAAGAAGTCGGGAGAGGAGAGGATCAATTTTGCTGTGATACCATGTTAGGAAAATATAGTTGTTGTATTACCAGGGGGCCAAAGCCCACAATATATAGTACATGTACAGGTGGAAATATGCAGGAAGCCCCCTAACATACGCGGAAACTACAATATATAAATATATACATCTAACAAGCACATCTCCATCATCACCTGGCCCCAGGTTCTGATCAGCACAACCATTGCCCACATCGGTGTTTGGTCGACACAACACACAAGTGCACTAGAGTATATACTACAGTTTCTAGTGGTGGTGTTCTAATTCTACTACTCCCAATTTGTGGACACCAAGTGTCTTTAAATACCCATCGCTCCTCTACACCATCACCTCTCACCACTGCTCAGACGCCATAGACTGAAGTGGTCACCTCCTCAGCTCCGCCATGCTTCCAAGGATCCGAAGAAGCATCTTCTATCTTGGGGATGAGGCTGGTGATGGTCACCCCGGTGGTGCTAATCATCATGGAGAGAACGTTACTGGCATCCATCAGCAGCACCTCCGGGCACAAACACACGGTCGCCGGCTGCTGCGTGGAGCACGAGACGGCGCCGAAGTCGTCGTCGGGCTGCAGATCCTCGTTCGGCACCACGGCCACCCGCAGCCGTGTCACACACACGTTCTCCTCAAGCAGATGGTCAGCTGGACGCCGGCGCGCAACGGCCGGCCGTACAGCTCATCGAGGACCTGCTTCTTGTGCAAGAGGGAGCTCAGTCCTGACAAGGACGTGTACATGTACAGGTACTGAGACATACATGGACAAACTTGTGATCTGAAGTTCTGAACCGCCGAGAACATCGGAAGGCTTCGTGGTACATGCCTGACTCGTGCTGTGTTTTGTGTTCGCAGGGGTGATCAGGGCTTCTGCAGCGAGGAGTGCCGGCGACAGCAGATCTTGTCCGATGAAGCGAGAGAGCATGATTCCATGGTAAGGAAGTACCGGCGAGCTCATCATCATCATCGCCACCACCACTGGCCACGGCCGGCGCCGGCGGTGGCGATCCGCACCGAGCCGAGGAGATTGCTGGCGGTAGCCTAACATTTGCAGAGTGCATGCACGAACATGACTATGAGAGTCGACAGAGTAATTGAACTGAACTATCACGAATTCACGACGCTGCAATGATACAAATAATCGAGCTGCAATTGATGCAGTGGCTGGGGCTCTGCTCCCCATTTCGACAAAACAAAAAAACGAGCTGCAAATTAAACGGTAAACGTATGGATAATTGCATAGTGGTGAGATTGAGATGGCAGAGATGTCGAAATTTCTGTATTATTTTTTCAGTCAGGATGCTGTAGAGTTGCAGTATAACTCTTAATTCAACAAATATTACGTGCTTCCGACCTCGTGTTGTGTGGGCGTGCATCCGCCAAATTTTGACGGAAGAAAGTAAAGAAGTCTGCTTTGGCAAAAAAAAAAAAGGATGCTGTTTATCAAAATTGTCTAGCATCTTGGTTCAAAAAGAATTGTGATGAAGTCTCAAACTCGTAGGACGGAGTCTCGACCTTCTTTTCATTAAAAAAAAAAGTCTCAAACTAGTGGAGTAGTTCTCGACACACGACTGGATCTCTCGAGGTGGCAGAATTTGATGCCAAATAGAAGCGATGGGAAGAGAGCAGAATGATGCTGTGGCATCTAGCAACTTGATGGGGAACACAAATGGCACCCGAATGGAATCTTCTGTAGAGTTAGAAAACGACCAACACACTGAAAAGCAGCCAGAACAAGATATGCAGAGAGGGAACACCGTAAAAGATAGAGACCGCTTCATCATCTGCCATGACACGGGAAATGCAGTTCGGCTCCCAAGCATATGCCAGTTAGTTGTTGGAAAATTAAACATGTATATATTCATGTCAGTTGGTTGTTTGCAAATTATCATGGACAAACATAAATATTACGACATGTGCTAATAAGACAAGTTGAGTGCCAAATTTCTTATTCTTTTTTTGCGAAAATTCCGTCAATCTATTAATAATCATCAATAATAGTACAAGCGGATCCAAAAAATAATAAAAATTATAGTGCAACAAACATTGTATTTTATTGGCCATGTCGATTTCTGCATGAAAATTTGCACAAACACTGGCTACAATAACAAAAAAGAACGTTACTCCCTCCATCCCTAAATAATTAGCGTAAATTTAGATATTTATGTCCGGAAGGAGTACACAAAATATCAGATTCTTTTAAATTTTATTTTCTATTTTTTACGAATTTACTGTTCATCTGGGAGCATGCTTCCTGAAGCCCAAACTCTGTCCCTGACACGGGACAGATATGAGTAGTTCTACAAAAGTTGGCCCAAGTTTTAGACGAAAGGCAGAAAAGCTCACATCTGAACTTTATTAGAAAGATAAGATAAGTGAGTTGCATGTTCTCTTATCTTGCATGATCTCTCATCTTTTTGTCCCATCTCGTTCGGGCAAGCAAGTATCTGACTAATCATTCATGGGCTTAGCACATTGCCCTGCTGCACTAACAAAAGCGGCTTTCTTATAGAAGTATTTTAGGGAAAGGGCGTTATTAGTGTGTTTCTACAGTAAATGATACTCCCTCGTTTCATAAATATAAGCCATATAGTTTTTTGAGAAAGAAAATCTAGAATTTAACGTGTATTACCTTGCACCACTTGTCCGGACAATTCTTTAGGGATTAGTTTCCACTTTTTATCTAATGCAAAGTTCTCTATCTTCTCACGTTTAATTGTGCAGTGGTAATCCCATACAAATCTAATGTAATTTTTCTCAATATTCTTTCTTTAATTTTCATGCCAAAAGCTATATGGCTTATATCAACAAATGAAGGGAGTGAGAATCAACCTAAGGTTGGGTGGTTAGGAAGATGGCGGTATCTCCAGCCCACCAGAGTTCAAACCCCAGGTTTGACATATGTGTGTCTTATAAAGACGGAATATTCATTCAGCGGGAGGCGACGTTCCCGTTAACAGCGAGACACATGTGGTGAATTCGTCAATTTCAAGATCCGATCCGTCGGCTCAGTTTCCGGAGGTGCTCATGGGGTAGGGTGTGCGTGTGTGCGTTCATAGGGATGAGTGTATGCGCGTGTATGTGAGCGTCTGCGTTTGTACTATGTTTCTCAAATAATAATAAAAGGAAATGAAGGGAGTATAAAAGAATGGTCATATCTGATATCTGTTTCCCATATTGCTGTATAAATAAATCCACAAAATGTTGTTAATGTGTGAACAATATCTGGATAGGTTTCTTAATCCTTCCTTGTGGTGTTGAAGACAACACGCCATGAAGTTCCCCAGTGTCTGACTAAATCCTATATTTAGTAAGGGAAACTTTATGTATGAGCATGTTTCTCTCAATCAAAACCCAATATTTTAAGTCCGAGCATGTTAACAAAAGGACCACCACTGAGCTTTGGTTGAATCAATGTGACAATCTATTTTTTTTTGTAAAAGAATTTTTCTCCAGTGCACCTCCAAACTTAAAACACATAGTTTCTCCTAACCTCTACCATTGCAAATTCAAATTCAAGGAGGAATTGGCACTTCTGGTCCATAAAGCTAAGAGGAAGTCTTATTCTGGCCTTAAGGCCTGGGTAACGAATTTTCTGTGAATTCTTTATATCATAGTGTAGATTAGTCTTTTTGCTTCTTTTTTTTAGTGCTACTCTCCAGCACTTTGTATTCATTCTTTATACCCAAAATCAATAAAAATATATGCAGTGAGGAAACTCACCGTACAGCTTCAAAAAAAATAACTTAAAACACATCACCGTCTGAAATCGCCCCATAGTTTTTCTTTTTCAAAATGCCTAACTATTTAATGCACATGGATGACCTCCGGCAAACTGCACATAAAATTCCCAAATCAACTCGGAGCACCGAACGGGGGGGGGGGGCACACCTGCCCCAAAATGTTCCCATAGACCAGATATGGCCCATGCCGCTAGGGGTGGGAAACTAAATCGAGAAATAAAAGGTAACACAAAATAAACCAAGTCCAAAGTCGAATAAACTGAAGACCGAAAATTCGCCGCTCTGATCGGTCCTGAATTTTGAAAACCCAAATTGTTTCGGTGACGTCGGTTTCCATGCTGGCTTGGCCGAACTACAATAAACACCGCAATACGTGTGAAGCCCAGCAATCTATGTGGCCCAAACTTCCTTTGCGTTAGATCTATCCGATTAAATCCATCTTTTTTTGAGCAGGAATGGTCCCGAAGGACCGAGAAGAATTCATTCATTCTTGTCGGTGGAGTAACAGTTCACAACAGGAACTAGGAGAAAATGAAAAATTATAGCCAGGTCTTGGAGCAGAAACTTGAAGACGCAATCGGGTCCAGCTCCTTCCACACCTTGATGGAGCTTCGCAACACAATCTACCGCACCGTAATCCGGAAAGTTACCACTTGGTACGAGGCGGAGGGAGCACGCTATACTGGAGGAGAAGGGACTCCTTCTTGACACTACAACCTGGAGGTTGTCATCACCTGCAGGTACCGGCCGGAAGAAATAGTAGCAGGCCACATAGGTAGGAGTGGTCGCCTTTTGACTGTAAGAGATGACAGTGGAAGCCTCACTACTGTGGATGCACTCCCAGGAGAAGCTTTACAGCTCCCCAATCGTTGACTCACCACACCACCGCCTAGGAGAAGTCCACCCATCAACAACGATCCAAATTGCCAGGCCACCCCGATAGCCCCACGTGCGGATAGTTGATGTTTTCCCACTTCTAACCTAGTCACCAGACGTATCTCTGCTTGTCTCCACCCCTGCCGGTGGTGGAGGCAGGCGGCCAGCCGACAACCAACGCCTTTTCCTTGCCCTTCCTTTGTGTCTTCCTTGTCCCTTTGGATTGCATCTTCTTCTATTTGGTTATCTTCACTAATCTCTACCATCATGTTTTTTGGGTGAATTTCATCCTTACATGAATTATTAGGACAAGCGAGATGTTGTATTGATTGGAGATCTAATTTTTTTCCTATCTTTCTTGCATCGCTCACATTTTCCTTCCTATTTTGCGTGTTGTCAAACAAGATAGGTCCTTCTTGATGGGATTCGCAGCATAGAAAAAAATCCTAAGGATATGAGCGAAAGCCAAGATCCAAACAACAAGATGCAAATAGCGAGAGAGATATTGAGACGATCTACATATCCTTTTAGATTGCTAAGAAGAAGCGTAAAAACGCAGTTGATGTAGTCGTACTTCCTTCACGGTCCAATCTGATCAACGCAACAACGTACGAGCCTCTGACATGTGCACACGTTCAGCTTGATGATGTCTCCTCCTTCTTGCTCTAGCAAGGCAGGTGGAGAGGTAGATGAGATTGGATCGAAAACACGGTGGTGATGGTGGCGGTGGAATTTTTGCACGGCTTCGCCTAAGCCAGAGCAGTATTGGTGGAAGTAGAGGTGAGAAGGGGACGACTAGGGTTAGGTGCGGCTAGGGTTTGAGGGGTGGTGCGGCCAAGCACTTCTGGTGCACCCCTTCCCCTCCCCTCATATATATATAGGTGGTTGGCCATCCAAGTAAGGGAAGAGCCCAATCCCTAAAGGAAAAGGACTCCCTCCTTATTTTGTAGGTTTCCGATAAGGAAGGGGCCAGTCCAAACATGGACTCCTCCTCCCCTCCCACCATGGGTGCCGGCCAAGGGGGCTGAGTCCATCTAGACTCGAACTAATAATGGACACCTAGATGCTATGGGTAATTATGTCAAGAATGGAGAGTTAAAGATTTTCAAAGTACATACGGATTTGAATGTCGCAGATCCGTTGACTAAACCTCTTTTGCATGTGGAAGAGGTTTAGTCAACGGATCTGCGACATTCAAATCCGTATGTACTTTGACAATCTTTAACTCACCATTCTTGACATAATCACAAATAGAGTGATAACGGCGTTTGATGTGCTTGAAGTTCTTGTGAGACCTTGGAGTTTGTCACTGTCTGTGTCTTGGCTCATTCGTGTTTGCTATGGCGGCAGAGTTGTCACAATAAATAGCTAATGGATCCAACACACTTGGAACCACACAAAGTTCAGTGATGAACTTCTTCAGCCATATTCCCTTCAGCGCTCCTTCTGTAGAAACTACATATCCTGCTTCTGTTATAGCTGCAGCTACTATACTTTGCTTGGAACTCCTCCAGCTTACAGCTGCGCCAAGCAAAATTGAGTAACAGTAAAATGGGTCTAGCTAGGAGCTCTCACAGCCATTTAGTGTCCTAAGCCGTCCGATCTAATCATCTAATGGTCTACAGCTACACAGTATTACCGAACAGTCGTCTTCCTTCATTTGATCCCGTCAAAAGGCCAGTGCTGCCTCATTTTGACATATCGAGCACGTGTCACGGCTGCTTCTCTTGGACGCCTTGTCGTTGACCAGGCCGAAATGGTGAGAATCGCGCAACAGATTATTGATGGGCATATACGGTTGCCTCCTCCTCGTCACTTTTTCTTGCAAAAAATGTAGTCCAGTTGGGACTCGGGAAGGCGGAGCGGTCGCAGGGATGGGCCATGGCGGCGCCGCCATTATTGCGCGATTAATGTTATTGCAGACGAGCCAAACTTTAAGTTTCCTTTCTCTTCGCTAGTCATGGTGGACAAGCATTTTAGAGAAAGTGCAATAGAGCCCAGGCAGCTGGCTATATGTGTTCCATGTCATCAAAATCCTAGGTGGAAGAGTGAGAAAGGAAGAGGGGAATAGAGTAGAGCCCAGCTATAGCACACCAAACGAGGAGCAAGAGCCTGCATGCAGCCGGTGTGAGGTCTTTTAGCTAGCTTTTATTCCTCTCTACCAATTATGTGCCTCCTCATGTCTAAGCAATTAATGCTATAGCCACCGCCTTAGAGCTAATCTATAGCCAACCTATTACATGGGTGTATTTTTATGAAGACTTTATGTGACATGACACTATTACACAGCTAGTAGCGGGCTCTTCTATTAAACATGCTCTTATGCATGTACACCTCCTCCGCTGGTTTCTCAATCCTCATACAACAGCGACTGTCACACGGCAGCGACACCCAACTACTAACGTTTCGGGATGGCGACAGCGAGCGGCCACATATCCATGGGGCCGCCTCTCTTCGGGCTCATTGGCCGCCATGATGCCCGGCCACCTTCCGGCGGTAAGCATTTGGGAAACGCCCCTAAATAAGAAGTGCTTAATGTCACTGCAGTGAATGTGATATGTTCACCTCCCGTCAGATTATTCACTTATTGATTCATGTTCATCAGGTACCGGAGTCGGTTTGTTCATGCAGATGACAGGTGCGTCCCTTTCTACCTTACATCCCAACGAGATTATACAGATTTTTGGCTGTCAAGCATCTTGGTGGTGTTATGTTAGATCTAATTATATCTCGATCTGGATCCGATTCTTGGCACAATATTGCAGTTTGTATTGATTTATTTTAGGAGCTACTCCTGATAAATGTGACAGCTGCACACAGTTTCTTGATGTATACATCTAGTTGTCTATGAAATGAATCGAGCTTCCAGTTGCGTAGAATAAAGAAACTGTGTGTTTGTTATTCTTATAAATACATTTATTGGTTGCTAGGTCTACACAATTTGAGACCAAATGCAGGCCTTACAAACCATGAATGTGATAGTTGGTTTGCAGTCCAAGAGTTCCAGTCTGCATATTCCAAACTTTGTTATTAGAAAGTTGTGTGTCAAGTTCTCTTTAATAACAAAACATACAACTGATGTAATGCTATGAATATATATCATATTGAAGGAAATCTCTCCGTATGGTGATTATTCAACTGCCTTTTTCTTGTAACTGGCCAATGCAGCCAGGATGTGCTCATCCGTTATGGTAACTCCTACATCTGTATGGCATCTTGTAATAAATTCTTGAAATTCTCAGCCCAGAAAATAATCATGTAGCCATGTATGCAGGTGCCCTGTAGAGTACCACCCATAGCCTGTTGACAGTAATGGTTTAGAAAATATAGCTTGAGTATGACAAGCTAGCTTGCACAAATCTTATGATGGATATATATTTCTTTCTGTGTTCTCAATGTATATTCGAATATAATATTTTTTCTACCATATTAGTTAGCTGTTGCATCAAAGAAAGAAATCATATAAATTATCCTCATGTTGAGACTGCAAAGAGGTAAGGCTTAGGTACCCTGGGCTTAGCGCATACTCCATTCTTATTTTTTACATGCCATTTGATTCACTGCAGGTAGGTGTACAATAAACATTTTTTTGTTATCTCGGTTATTTTCTACGCCCACTTAATACTTTGACTGCTCATTTATTTGGTTAATTAACCTTTTTTAGCTATTTGGGGTATACAGAGGATCTGTAGCTGCATAGATGCCAGGTTTTACTCCCTCTTATCTAAACTGTCTCCTCCATCTTCAAATGAATTTCTTGCAAATATGTGATTGCTGGAAACTATTCATTTATAATTTGTTCTTGCTTCATTTTATGACCATGAAAAGGTTCACTACTGTGATACTCCGTCGGAAGGATTACCCTTAGGCTTTTCTAGATTAGAATTTTAATAGATTTTTCTCAAATAAATTTTTATGTATATGAAGTGGTTATATAGCAACCTTGAAGGGAACATAATGAAAATAAAAAAAAAATCTTATCAAACAATGATGTTAGAAAGAATATATACAATGTACTCCAATATGACAAGGGGTTTAAGGAGTTATTTGCATTACTTCTCTATGTAAACTTAATAATTGTTAATGACTTGGTTGCATTGCTTCTGTCAGAATCTCATTACAATGCTTATGGTTTATTCAGCTTCTTCTGGTTCCCCCCAGGATACTATAACAACCTCCCCCCAGGATACTATAACAACCTCCAACGACTTGAGGTAAGAACTTTGCATCTATTTCTACCAGTGGGAAATCTTATACCTGGGATGAGTTCTAATCATGCTTTAGTACTTTGATTAGAATAATAACACCCAAAGGTTGGATCTCAAAAAAAAATACCCAATGGTTGCCTGCAATTTAATTTTCAATATTTTTTGAAGTAAGATCACGTATATTAGCAGCAGGCCGTCTCATTAAAAACCTTCTAATCCCTTTAGGTACCTGGTAAGGAAAAGAGTGCATAAGAAACCTGTTGTGCCAAAATTACAAAGTGTTCTTACAATCAATTTGGACAGCCGCCAACACACACGTTGGGACAGATCCAATAAGAGTGCCTCTCGAGCCACCTTTCCTTAACTGCGCTAAGCTATGAGTGACATAGGCATCCCAAATGGGCCTGCCAAAGATAGTACCCGGGGTTTACTGAAGGCCCACTACCCGAAGAATAAGAAGATTCGGAAGTCCAAGATATACTAAGGAAAGTTAGAGTTGTAATAGGAAGTGTTATTTGTAATCTGGCGGGATGATTTAGAAACCGTCCCGGACTCTGTGACTTGTACAAAACAAAACCCTCGGCTCCACCTCCTATATAAGGGGGAGTCGAGGGACAAAGAAAGGATCGAATCTACTGCCAACATAACCCTAATTTTCGTAATCGTCGAGTACTTTTCGCCTAAACCTTCGAGATCTACTTGCCCTCTACTTCTAGCAAAACCCTAGTCTACAATCTGTAGGCATTGACAAGTTAATCCTTTGTCAATTGGCGCCGTCTGTGGGAATTAGAGGTTGCAAGGAGCTGATCTCGATGGCACGTTCAAGATCTTCGACTTCGTCGACAGCAAGTAACGTGATGGATCGAGGTAATAAGGGAAAAACTGATCTATTCAATTTTATTCCTCACCCGCCCTCCCGTATGGATGCATGTTCCTATCTGGAGGAGCCCATCATCATGACGCTCGGAGAATTCCGATTTGGCGTCAACAAGGACGGATCTTACCGTCTCGAAGTTCCGACCTCGTCGGAATTTTCAGCGGTCGATTCTGATTTCTCGTCGACTGACGAGGAGTTTCCTTCGCCACGCTTCATCGACACCAAGGCGAAGGGAAAGCTCGTCAAGATCTTCAGCAACACATCCTTCGAGTCGTCTGCGGACTCCTTTATAAGCAGCGACTCAGATAGCGTCGACAGCTTCAACTTCATCGACAAATCTGCTGCCATCGGAAAGGTCTTCACCACTCTATACGATGGTGTCACCAATCCCGATAAAAATCAATGCTCAAAATATCATCAGATCTATGCGATCGAAGAGGCAGGCCGATCAGAACCAGAAACATCAGAGGCTTTCGACAATTTGGGAAATCCATACGTCGATCCCGCCGATCTCAGTAGAGGCCTAGGCACTAAATACGTCGTGACCTCGCCCCGAGAAAGAGTGCAACTCCCGCCAGCAGCATGGGACAGGGCTGCAAGAGCCATGGATGGTTCAGAACCAATGACCACCACTGCTACTGTACAAGAGCTACAAGCATATCAATATAGACTTGCTCGAGTAAGTCGAGAGCTGGAAAAACAGACAGCATCCTTGAATAGGAGAAAAGAGGCGGCTTTCGCATCCAGCAGGCGTCGAGCAGGGCTGAGTCGACAGTCAGAAACTTCGGCGGATAGCCATAGGGAGGCCCGAAGAAGAGCAAGATCTCGGCTGCAAAATATACCCGAAGGAGAGAGGGGAAACCTAATTCAAAACCTCGACATGTCCTTCATGACGATCGATGACAGGGGAAATATCATCCCAAAAACACCAGAAGCAGGTTACATGGCAACACAGGCTTACATCTTGGCATCCAGACCACCTCCTGGGGACCCGAGAGAACCATTGTTCAATATGGCGATGGCTGGAGTAGGAGTTATGGGAACAGCGTTTGCAACAACGCCCCCCGAAGAAAATCCTAGGCAAAATAGTCCACGACCCATCGCAGCAGTTCAAGACCCCCCAAGAACAAGTGGAGCAAGAGACACAGCAGTCCAAGTAAGAGTGGACAGAGCGCGACAAGAAAGAAGGGAGCGTTAGTACTCACCAGAGGTTGCCGACGAAGACATGTGTGGGCTCCCGTGTTTCACGAGAAGAGTCCGAAAAACTCGAGTCCCAAAAGGGTTCAAGCTACCCGAAAATTTCAAGAAATTCGACGGCCTGCAAGATCCCGAGGATTGGCTCGTGGATTATCTCGAGATGGTGAAGCTGGTAGGAGGAACCGTGAGCAACAGCTATGCAAAGTATACAAGTTCACTTGAGCGGTGCCGCGAGATCTTGGATAAAGAAACTTCCCCCAAGTTCCATCGACAGCTGGGATAACTTTGAGGATATCTTCGTGAAAAATTTCCGATCCACCTGCAAGAAACCTGCGTCATTGGAAGAGTTGAGAGCCTGTCGACAGAAACATGACGAGTCGATGAGGAAATACATACAGCGGTGGAACATTATAAAAAACTCGGCAGAAGATATATCTGACGAGCGAGCAATAGATGCGTTCGTGGCAGGAATTCGGCGAGGAGATTTCGTCGAGGACTTGGGGAGAACTAACCCTAAGACCATATCAGCACTCATGGAGATAGCCAATAAATGGGCAGATGGAGAAGACGCAATATATAATAAAAGACACAGGTCGCCAGAAGACGATCGTAGTCGAAATTATCAAAATAGAAGGCGATTTTCTCGCCAGTTCTACAACAACGATGCTCCCGGCCATATATCGGCCGGATTTCGGGAAATCCTGGAGGAAATAGTCGAGATGACTATCAAAGGAGTAATGAGCAACAAGGCGACAATAGAGGTGATTTTCGTGGCAACAGGCAAAATAGTGGACCAAGGATTCCAAGACCTTACGTGTCTCCCGAGGAGATGATGAACGGTCCGTGCCAAATGCACTTTTACCTCGACAACAACGGGAAGAGGCAGTCAGGACATCTCCAGAAAGACTGCCGTAATTTTCAGGCAATGTTGCGAGCCGCAGGAATTGCAAATGCCCAAGCAAATAACAGAAACCCTCGGGAGCCAAGGAGCGAGATCCACCTTCCACCTCCTCCCGCAATTACCGACGAAAATCGACACCAGCTCAGAATAGCGGCAGCACCACACCCACCTCCATATGTTGATCCTAATTCTAATGGTGCGGTCTCGATGATTCAGAAAGCCAGGCCATCAAACAGTGTCGTCGTGGTGAACGGACAGATGCCATGGGATGGCTTATCTTGGGGCCGAATGGGCGCTAGAGGATTCGGGGGAGGGTTTGTGACTAGGTGGACGAACTTCCGGATGCTTTCCTCAAGAACTTGGCCAAGGCCAGGGGTAGAAGAAGAAAGACACAAGGACGAACTCGCTCTAGATCACCATGTTCATTGATCTCAAGACAGGTTACAGGTTGTTCTCTCTTCTGTGGATCGCGCGTATGAAAGAGGCTGCTCCCTCTCCTTATATAGGGGAGAGGGTGGCTTACAGAACAAGAAACCCTAATGGGATCTTTGACTAGACAAACTACTTTACAAAGATACTTTATAAAGCTACTTTGACCATAGATGACGCCGGGTCTTCTTTAAACAAGGAGGCCGACGTCCTCCGGCTTCTTTGACCGTCATCCTCCTCTTTGTCTTCTAGCCTTCGTTTAAAGCTACTTTGCTTAGCTCATCCTTGTCCTTTAGCTCCTGACGGAATCTTTGACCAGTCAGCCGACATGCCCTTCCTTCCGGTGCGCCGGTGTCTTTCCTTCCTGGTTCCGGTATACCCCCTTGGGGATACCGGCTTAGCTTCACTTAGCCAAACTTAATCTTCCTATTCCGGCGTGAACATTAAACCGGTATCTTAAAGGGTGAGACCACCCGGTATGGCGTATCTTTAGCATACCGGGGGTCATCCCCCCAACATTAGTCCCCGAAGCTGGTATAGTCTGACGGATTCTATCCGACAGACCATGCCAGGTTCCCACGTTCTTTTATACCGGTTTAATCTATCCGGCGCTCAACTTGGCTCCAGCATCTTAACTCGGGCTCATGCCTTCTCTCTTTGCAAGGCATTCTCCCAGCAGCTTATCGTCCGGCATCTTGGTCATTAAATACTTCCTCGGCGAAGTCGAGAATATATCGGGCCCCGCGTCCGACAGAGACATGCGCACCGTGGATCGCCGCGCCGCTGTCGCAGCTCACTTCCGTTCGGCTTCCGCGCACGCATTAATTGGGCCGCACCGGATCCAATCACTACTCCGGATCCTGTGTGCCTCCCTGTGGCCCCTTTTCTTCCGCGCGTGTATCTTTGCGCCACGTGGCCACACGCGAGGCGAACCGTCGCGGCCCACGGCTTAACCGCTACGGTTCGGCGGTTTTTAGCCCACCTCTTTTTACTTATAAGGGCAAAACCGCTCCTTCTCCTTCTTCTTCTTCGCATTCTCCCCTTCCTTGCGCACAGCCGTTCTTCGCTCGCACGCCTCCGCCGCTCCCTTGCTCGCTAGAGTTCCGCCGCCCAGCAAACCCTCACGAGCGCACCGCCGGACGCCGCCGGACCTCTCTGCGGGATTAACTCTCGCGGCGCCTTCTTTTCGGCCGTGACATTGGAGCTTCTTCGAGTTGCTTCCCATCTCGCCGTCGCCGGACCTCTCTGTCTTCCTTGAGCCTGCCCCGACGCCGGCGGTTACTTCCCTGAGCGACTCTGCCGCCCCAGGTTAGTCCTTTTTCCCATCTTCTCCTCTTTTACTCGTAGTTCAGATCTTGAGTTGAAAGTGCATTTATTCTTTCTTTTTCTTTGGTTTTTCTCGTCCTTCGTAGATCTTCTCGCGAGGGTAGTTTTTAGGGAATCTGTTTTTTCCGAGTAGATACCAAAAACCTCTCGAATCCTAATGTCTTCCGAACAATACGCTTCCTCCTCTTCCTCCGGTAACCCGGAAGATCCCGCATCTGACGGGGTCAGCGCAGAATTTGCGCGGACGGAACCCGAGAGCTCCCAAGAACAAGATGCCGGAAGCTCCAGCCAAGCTTCCGGCACCGATCTTTCCGAGGTTACCCGCGGAGCCTGGATGGGCTCCAGCGTGAGTAAGTATGAAATCGACTGGTTATACCGGTCCCGGAGGATTCCGGAAGGAGTTTCCTGCCGGATTCCCGGCGAAGAGATCGAACCGGTGCTCGAACCCGGCGAACGTGTTGTCTTTCTCGCTCACTTTGAGCGTGGCTTCGGCCTTCCCGTCTCTTCTTTCTTCCGGAGTTTCCTCGATTTCTATAAACTCCAACCTCACCACCTTCCTGGCAACGCCATTTTCTACCTCTCATGCTATGCCACCTTCATGGAGGCTTACATCGGCATTCGTCCCACTCGCGAGACGTTTGCTCGATTCTTTGCCCTTCGGATTAATTCCGTTCGTGGCTTAGATATTCCTAAACCCAAACCCCCGTACAATGCGGGTCTTGCATCATCGGCTCCCGTCAAGGGAGCCCCTTTTTCAAGTTTTCCGGTCTCGAGTCATGCCGGTCATGGCAAGGGACCTTCTTTTACGTTAAGAACAACGGCGCCGCAGATCTTATCGATCTGCCACCTTTTGATCCGGCGCCGCCCTCAAAGACCAATTGGGGCTACAATCCGAAGGAGTCTCACAATGAGACAAACCGGATTATACGTTTTATGAAACAGCAGATGAAGGACACCGGCCTCGCTCCGACGACATCGTCCGCACCTTCATCTCGCGCCGGTGCTTCCTCTCCAGCCGCCGCTCCCACAAGATGTGCGAGATGTATGGCCCCGGTGATCCTACCAAGATCACCGGGCTTCCTCTCAGCAAGAAGGATGTTGTCCTTAAGGCCGGCAGATCTGCCGCACCTCCATGCCGGAAGAGTGGGAATGGGGCCTCCGGCCTCTTAGCTCTACTAACCCTCCGACCCAAGAAGTAAGAAATTACGCGACTCGGGTCGGTTTACCGGAAGTTTTTATTGCGATTAACCTCCTTCTCTCTCTTTTGTTCTTTCAGGCCAAGGACCGTTTCCCCGGCATCGAATCCGACAGGCGCGGCCGTTGCCGGAAGCGCGGTCTCGACAAGTTCGACCCCGACCCCGTCATCTTTTGGAAGGACTTGAAGATGGGCCGGACTCCAGCCGCGCGTCTCGGCAAAGCTCCGCCGGAACCTTCCGGTTCGTCCGATGAATTGACCATCCTCGAGGTAGATTTTCTTTCATTCCTCTCATACTCTTTTGCTATTGTTCTTCTGTAGATGCGCCCTCAGCCAACCTCGACCCACGGGTCCATGAGCGTGTGACGCCGCCGCAGGCCGAGGCAGGCCAAGAGTTTGTGGACAAACTCATGGCCCAGAACTCAAGGCCCAGGGCAAGAAGAACAAGACCCCGGCCTCCGATGCCGGCTCGAGCCAACCTCCTCGCTGCCAAGCGCTTCCGGACCGAACCCGTCGCGGGTAAGGTCGTTTCCATGAGGCGCCACAAGGGCAAGCAGCATGCCGACGGCCACCGGGTAGGGCTTCTTTTCTTTTCTGCTTGTTCTGTTTTCACTAAGTTCTTTTCCGGTTGCTTTTTTCCCAACTTTTTTCTTTCCTCTCTTTCAGCCCCGCGCTTAAGCTTGGCCCCAGGCCGGAGGGCCCTGCCGGCCCGGCCAGGACCTCGACTCCTCTTCCTCACTCTAGTCCGGCACCATCTGGTGCCGGCAACACCTCTGCCTCCCCTCTGGGGGGCACAACAAGTTCGGGGCGCGCGGCCCCTACACCGCCAGATCCCCGCGCGGAGGAGGACTTTGCCTCCCCTCCAGAGACCCAAGACACCGGCGCCAGCAACGTGGGCGCCGGAAAGAACCTCGCCGGGCGGGCGGAACATTCTGTTCCTCCCGTCCCCGAGAAGAAGAAAAGAAGAAGACTTCTTCCGAGACCGGGCCGGAAGCTTCCGCGCCGGAGACTTCAAGCACCGCCGCCGCCACCGGAAACCTCTCGCTCCCGAGGCAACCGGGCCTACGCCAACGCCTCCACCGACCCAAGGAGCTTCCGCGACCGCGCCCAAGCCGCCGCCGGCGTCCCTCAAGATCACCGACTACTTGAAGCCGGGGCGTCGCGCGGGAAAGCTACGGACGGCGGCAGCCGCTCCGGCCGACTCGCAGCCCTTAGTGCTGCATACCGGGCCTGCCGCCATGGTGGTTCACGACAAACCTTCCGGCCTCTTGGGCCGGATCGTTGAGCTCAAGCGTGGGGACCAAGACTTGGGGCCTCTCCTCCCTTACGCTCAGCGCTGGAATGCTGCGGACATCTCCGCAGCTACCCGCGGCTTGGGGAAGGACCGCCTCCCGGCCGCCGCACCCAGCCGGCCCTCGCTCTACTGAAGAACACTTCACGCGCCTCAAGCGTGCCGTGAAGGAGTTCGACAGCGCGTGGTACGACGCCACCGCCAACGTGGTGGTAAGTTCTATCAACTTTTGTTGTAAATTTTCTTGATGCCGGTTTTCCTCTTTCCGGATCTTGTCTATCCTCCTGAGTCCCCGAGTTTTGGGCTTAGAGTGCAACTCTGAGCACAAAACTTTCTTTTTAAAGAATTTCCGAAACCGGCATCTTTCTTACCGCAAACTCCCAGTCCCCGAGTTTCGGGTTAAAACCCTTTGTTCTTCACTAACATCATTTCCTTAAACAGAGCACGGCCGACGCCCGGAAAGCCCTCTTTGAGGAGCTTGTGTGGGAGCACCGGAGCCTTGCTGAGGCGCACAGCAAGTGCCTAGGTAATTTCTCGCACCTCCGACATCTTTTCACCGGAATGTTTTTCTTTTCTTTGTGACTTACAAGTTTTGTGCACAACAGCTGTTCCGGAAGCCTCCATTGAGGCCCTCAAGGAGCAGGTTGCCAAGCTCCAAGGTACAACTTCTATCCGGTTGACTCGCTTCTCCTTGCCTTTGTGTTTTGCTAATATCTTCTGTTCCGGCTCTTAGCTGAAAAGGAGCAGCTCATCCGGGATCACCAGGAGGCCTTGGACGCCCAAAGGGACATCTCCAGAGAGCTCAAGGACCAGGCTATGCAGGCCGCAGTCCGGTACGCGGAGGAGCTGAAGGCCGCCGAAGCTGCCGCGGAGGCCGAGCTAAACGAGGCGCTAGAGGATGCCGGCAATACCAATGTGGTGTTGCGGGCAGTAGCTGGAGGAGAGCGCCAAGGCGCTAAAAGCAGCTCGAGGGCAAAGCCGCCAAAGCGCACAAAGCTGCCGCGGAGGAGGCCAGAAAGCCCGTAAAGCAGCCGAGAGCGAGGTTGCGCGGCTGAAAGCGGAACAGAAGGAGCACGACCTTCTGGTCACGCGGACTAACGCGCTTGCCCTCCGTAAATTTCTTCTTTTCTCTTTTCCGGTTTTTGCTTAGAAGCTTACTCGTTCCGGTATCATATACTTAGCCTTTTAATTGTCTCGCAGGGCTCTTTCCGACTCCCGTGCCCATGCCGTGAAGAAGGTTGCGGAGCATCGGGCCAAGCAGGCCGGCGCCAACTTGGGTGCACCTTGGGATCCCTACGATTACTTGGTTGCCCTAAGCGCGCGGATCTCCCACATGCGCTCGTGGATCGGAACCTTTCCGACATCCCCGAAGTAGCCTCCCAACTTTTCAAGACCCTCCGGCTCGGTGAAGCGGTGCCGGATACCTTCTCCTTGATCAGCGACCGGTTAAAGGGTGGCTGCAGAAGGATCCGGGAGTGGCAGTGCTCTGCTGCCCGTGCCGGAGCGGACTCCGCGCTGCGCATTGCCTCGCTCCCGGTATCCGGAGCTGGACCCGGATGCCTTCATCGGCGTGCGTGAAGGTGCTCCTACTGATGTGGATCCGGTTCTCACCGCTAAGCGGCAGGACCGCGCGTACCACATCGCGGAGTACGCCGACATGCGCACCTTCATCCCCCTCCGAAGATGTCAAAGATTATCCGAGCGAGGAGGAGGAGGATGAAGGCGAAGACGTGCCACCGCCAACTCCCGATGCCGGCGCCACTCCCCGGAAGCCCTCGCCGCCCGATCTTACCTTAGATAGTACCTGTCCCTGAGTACTTTGCCACAAAACTTGTTAAATTCTACCCCGGTATGCCGGGGTTTATGATGTAAAACTTTAAGTCTGCTCATGGTTGACGTACAACTTTTTGTGCCGGTAAGTTATACCGGTAGCTAATTATCTTATGTTTGCCTTAGCGTTTTTGCATTTGGTTCTGTTTTTATCCTGGACTTGCAAAGATTTCCAAATTGTTTCTGCATCCAATTCGATGCACACTTGGTTCTTTTGCCTTGGCTCTGCCTGCCTTCTCTGGGCGTTCTTTGGCGTATGAGCACAAGGTTCTTTCACCAAATAAGCATTTTCTTGAACTTAGAAATAATTCGAAATTTTGCAAAAAACCGGAATAACCGGGGTTAGTCAAATTTTTCCGGATTGTTCTTTCCTGGTTCCTCTCCCCACAGCTCATGTGCTTATCCCCTACCGGTTTATCTTGCTTGCCATGAAGCCAAGTTATGGACAACAGCAGAGTCGAAGACTCCGGTAGGGTTTAGCACACTACTAAACCGGAAAGAAAAAACGTTCAATAAGCAACCGGTAGACAGAAAAAATAAACATGTTTCATGCAATTCAATAAGGGTAGTCCCCGAGACTCATTCGAGGTTCCGACATCTTTTATTCATAGCAATCAAGGTACAAAAAAGAAACTCTTACAGCACCACTTCAAGAGTAGAAGGGACGCAACAACGCTACATTCCATGGGCGTTTAGTCTCCTCTCCTGACTTATCCGCCTTTCCTTTCTTCCATTCCTGTGCATCAATTAGGTAGTAGGCATCATTGTGGAGAGCCTTGCTCACAATGAAAGGTCCTTCCCATGGAGGGGAAAGTTTATGCCGGCCTTCAGTGCGCTGCACCGGGCGTAGCACCGGGTCCCCTTCTCGAACACTCTTGGATTGACCTTCCGGCTATGATAGCGTCTGAGGTTTTGCTGGTAAATGGCTGTTCTTGCCAAAGCTAGCTCTCTTGCTTCTTCTAGCAAGTCCACATCGTTTTCTCGGGCCTCTTTTACCTCTTCTTCGGTATAGAGTTGCACCCTTGGGGAATCATGGAGAATGTCGGTTGGTATGACCGCTTCTGCTCCATAAACCATGAAGAATGGCGTGTATCCGGTAGATCGGTTCGGAGTTGTTCTTAGACTCCACAACGACCGACGGTAGCTCATCGATCCAACATCCCGGCGATTTTTCCATTGCATCAATGAGTCTTGGTTTGATACCGGAAAGTACCAAAGCATTCGTTCTCTCAACTTGGCCATTGCCTTGCGGGTGCGCCACTGAGCACAAATCCAGCCGGATGTTCTTGCTTTCACGGAATCGTTTGAACTCTCCTTGAGCAAAGTTTGAACCATTGTCGGTTATGATACTATGTGGGTATCCATACCGCAGGATTACATCTTTTAGGAATTTCACTGCTGTGTGGCCATCACACTTTGCGATAGGCTTCACCTCCAGCCACTTGGTGAATTTATCCACCATTACCAAGATGTGGGTCATGTTTCCCCTTGCGGTTTTGAACGGTCCGACCATGTCCAGGCACCAAACAGCGAAAGGCCAAGTTAACGGTATGGTTTTTAAGCCGGATGCTGGGGTATGGTTTTGCTTAGCGTACCTCTGGCAGCCATTGCATTTCCTTACCAAATCCTCAGCATTGTCCAAGGCTGTGGGCCAGTAGAACCCATGCCGGAATACCTTTGCTACCAAAGCCCTCGAAGAGGCGTGGTGCCCACACTCTCCTCGATGAATCTCCTCGAGCATTTCCCTTCCTTCTTCCGGCTCCACACATCTTTGGAGGACACCGGTAACACTTCTCTTGTATACCTCACCATTGATGATGGTGTAAGCTTTGGACCTTCTCTGTATCCTTCTTGATTCATTTTCGTCAACCGGCAAAGTGCCGTTGATCAGGAATTCCTTAATAGGTTTAACCCAAGACGGTGCCTCTCTAACCACAAACACCGGCATGTCTATGTCCATGTTGTCCACAAGCATTGCCTCTTCCGGCATGGGCGTCGCAGTCCCCGAGTTTGCCGGTACAGTCCCCGAGTTTCCTCTGTCAATCTCCATTGGCACCACATGTGACTCCGGTACAAAAATTGATTCCGACTCCGGACTGGGCTTGATTGATGGAACTCCCAAGTGCGCCAGAGCTATTCCGGGAGGGATTTCTTGCTCGGACGAACCTAGCTTGGATAAGGTATCCGCGGCCTCATTTTCGCGCGCGGCACATGGTGAAACTCACACCCTTCGAAGAATCCGGCAATCTTTTGCACATGGAACCGGTATGAGGCCATGTTGGCATCTTTTGCGTCCCAATCTCCGGAACACTGCTGCACCACAAGATCTGGATCACCATAGCAAATGATTCTGAGTGCCCCGATTTCTTTTGCAACCTTGAGCCCATGTATCAGAGCTTCGTACTCAGCGACATTGTTTGATGCCCTGAAGTGCACTTGTAGAACATACCGGAGGTGGTCTCCCTTTGGTGAGGTGAGTACTACACCGGCACCTAGGCCCTCCTTGAGCTTGGATCCGTCAAAATGCATCTTCCAGTACTCTATTTTGTGTTCTGGCGGCTTGTATTGTATCTCCGCCCAATCGACCAGGAAATCAGCTAAAGCTTGCGATTTTATGGCGTCTCTTCTTTCATATACCGGCACATACGGTGATAGTTGAATCGCCCATTTTGCAATCCTGCCGCTGGCATCCTTGTTACCCATGATATCGGAGATGGGTGCCTCGCTCACCACCTTCATGGGATGCTCCTCGAAGTAATGCTTGAGCTTTGTGGCGGCCATAAACACGCCATAAGTCATTTTTTGGAAGTGTGGGTAGTTTTGTTTTGATGAGGAGAGCACCTCGCTCAGGTAGTATACCGGCCTCTGGACGGTTTTTCCTTCCTCTTCTCTTTCCACCACAACCACAACACTAACCACCCGGTTCGTTGCCGCTATATAAAGCAACATAGGTTCTCTTTCCAAGGGTGAGGCCAAAATAGGGGCCGTTACGAGCATGTTTTTCAATTCTTTAAACGCTGCGTCTGCCTGCGTGGTCCAGACAAAAGTATCTGATTTTCTCATCAAAGCATAGAGCGGCAAGGCTTTTTCTCCTAGCCTGCTTATGAACCGGCTCAGCGATGCCAAGCTTCCGGTAAACTTTTACACATCTTTTAGTTCTCGTGGGATAGTCATTCTTTCTATTGCCCGGATTTTTACCGGATTAACCTCAATGCCCCGGCTTGACACAAGGAAACCAAGCAGCTTGCCGGCAGGGACACCAAAAGTGCACTTTGCCGGATTGAGTTTCATCCGGAACCGCCTTAGGTTATCAAATGTTTGCCGGATATCATCGATTAGGGTATCTTTTACTTTAGTTTTTATCACAATATCATCCACATAAACTTGCACATTTTTTCCGATTTGATCAAACAAGCATTTTTGCATACAGCGCTGGTACGTTGCACCAGCGTTGCGCAAACCAAAAGGCATAGTAACATAGCAATAAGCCCCGTGCGGGGTAATGAACGCAGTTTTTATTTGATCTTCTTTTTTCAGAGGGAATTTGATGGAAACCGGAATAAGCATCCAGGAACGACAACAACTCACACCCAGCAGTAGAATCAATCACTTGATCGATTCGGGGCAAAGGGAAAGGGTCTCTTGGGCAAGCTTTGTTGAGGTTGGTGTAGTCGATGCACATGCGCCATATTTTTGCGAGTTTTGCCTCCGTGTTCTCATCTTTTTCTTTTCGACTAACACCGGATTGGCCAGCCACTCGTGTGCGTGACCTCCACGATGAAACCGGCAACTAGCAGCTTTGTTACTTCTTCTCCAATGATTTTTCTCCTATCTTCAGCGAACCGGCGCAAAGGTTGCCGCACCGGCTTAGCATCCTTCCGGACGTTTAGAGAGTGCTCAGCCAGCTCCCTCGGAACACCCACCAAGTCATCAGTAGACCAGGCGAAGATATTCCGATTCTCACGGAGGAAGCTGACGAGCGCGCTTTCCTATGCTTGACTGAGGCCGGCACCGATACGAACGGTGCGCTCTGGGTAAGCCGGATCCAGCACAATGTCCTTTGTCTCGTTTGTTGGCTTGAATGCCGGTGAGTCCAAGCTTCCACTCATTGCCGCTAGGCTCAATTTTGAGGACTGAGCGAGCGCAATGAGCAGTTTGCATTCTCTTTTTCTCCTCCGCGATCACCAGCGATTCCGCTAGGTTTGATCCGGCGAAGCGATTTCCATTGAGACTTTATAGTTCCCCACCACAGTTAGTGGTCCACGAGGTGCCGGCATCTTCATCTTGAGATAGGCCGTATGTGTTGATGCCATGAAAGCTGCCAACGCCGGTCTCCCCAACAAGGCATGGTAGGGACTGATACGTCTCCGACGTATCGATAATTTCTTATGTTCCATGCTACTTTATTGATGATACCTACATGTTTTATGCACATTATATGTCGTATTTACGCATTTTCTGGAACTAACCTATTAACAAGATGCCGAAGTGCCGGTTCCTGTTTTTCGCTGTTTTTGGTTTCGAAATCCTAGTAACGAAATATTCTCGGAATTGGACGAAATCACCGCCCGGGTTCCTATTTTTCCACGAAGCTTCCGAACACCCGGGAAGGACCGGAGGGGGCCACGGGCCCACTGGACCATAGGCCGGCGCGGCCCGGGGGTGGCCCGCGCCCCCCTATGGTGTCGCCACCCCTTCGACCCTCCTGCGCCGCCTCTTCGCCTATTTAAAGCCCCTGCATCGAAAACCCTTACGAAAGAAAGCCACGATACGAGAAAAGTTCCAGAGCCGCCGCCATCGCGAAGCCAAGATCTGGGGGACAGGAGTCTCTGTTCCGGCACCCTGCCGGAGCGGGGAAGTGCCCCCGGAAGGCTTCTCCATCGACACCGCTGCCATCTCCACCGCCATCTTCATCACCGCTGCTGCTCCCATGAGGAGGGAGTAGTTCTCCATCGAGGCTCGGGGCTGTACCGGTAGCTATGTGGTTAATCTCTCTCCTATGTACCTCAATACAATGATCTCATGAGCTGCTTTACATGATTGAGATTCATATGAGTTTTGTATCACTACTATCTATGTGCTACTCTAGCAAAGTTATTAAAGTAGTTCTATTCCTCCTGCACGTGTGTAAAGGTGACAGTGTGTGCACCGTGTTAGTACTTGGTTTATGCTATGATCATGATCTCTTGTAGATTGCGAAGTTAACTATTGCTATGATAATATTGATGTGATCTATTCCTCCTACATATGCATGAAGGTGACGAGTGTGCATGCTATGCTAGTACTTGGTTTAGTCGTTTTGATCTATCTTACACTTAAGGTTACTTAAACATGAGCATTATTGTGGAGCTTGTTAACTCCGGCATTGAGGGTTCGTGTAATCCTACGCAATGTGTTCATCATCCAACAAAAGTGTAGAGTATGTATTTATCTATTCTGTTATGTGATCAATGTTGAGAGTGTCCACTAGTGAAAGTGTAATCCCTAGGCCTTGTTCCCAAATACTGCTGAGTTACTACTCGCTTGTTTACTTGTTTTACTCGTGTTACTACTCGCTGCAATACTACCACCATCAACTACACGCCGGCAAGCTATTTTCCGGCACCATTGCTACTGCTCATATATATTCATACCACCTGTATTTCACTATCTCTTCGCCGAACTAGTGCACCTATTAGGTGTGTTGGGGACACAAGAGACTTCTTGCTTTGTGGTTGCAGTGGTTGCATGAGAGGGATATCTTTGACCTCTTCCTCCCCGAGTTCGATAAACCTTGGGTGATCCACTTAAGGGAAAACTTGCTGCTGTTCTACAAACCTCCGCACTTGGAGGCCCAACACCGTCTACGGGAAAGGAGGGGGAACGTAGACATCAAGCACTTTTCCGGCGCCGTTGCCGGGGAGGAAAGGTAAAAGGTACTCACACTCCGGACCTCGGCTACTAAGCTATTTTCCGGCGCCGTTGTAAGTACTCGAAGCTATTTCCTTTAGACTCGCAATTGCGACATTTGGTTTCTTGTTTACACTAGTTAGGCATAATGGAAAACAACAAAAATATGAGAGATCTTTATGAACTTTATCTTGAATTAGGACATGATGTGTTTGAAGAAAGAATTAAGAAACCCATGGAACTTTATATGCATGCTAATGGGAATGTTATTACTATGAATGCTTTGAACACCATTGTTGCTAATGCTATGGAAAATTCTAAGCTTGGGGAAGCTGGCTTTGATGAGCATGATATTTTTAATCCCCCAAGCATTGAGGAGAAAATTTACTTTGATGATACTTTGCCTCCTATTTATGATGATTATAATGATAGTAGTCTTTTGTTACCACCTGTTATGGAGGATAAATTTGATTATGATTGCAATATACCTCCTATATTTGATAGCTACTTTGTTGAATTTGCTCCCACTACAACTAATAAAATTGATTATGCTTATGTTGGGAGTAGTAATTATTTTATGCATGAGACTCATGATAAGAATGCTTTATGTGATAGTTATATTGTTGAGTTTGCTCATGATGCTACTGAAAGTTATTATGAGAGAGGAAAATATGGTTGTAGAAATTTTCATGTTACTAAAATGCCTCTCTATGTGCTGAAATTTTTGAAGCTACACTTGTTTTATCTTCCTATGCTTGTTACTTTGCTCTTCATGAACTTGTTTATTTACAAGATTCCTATGCATAGGAAGCATGTTAGACTTAAATGTGTTTTGAATTTGCCTCTTGATGCTCTCTTTTGCTTCAAATACTATTTCTTGCGAGTGCATCATTAAAACTGCTGAGCCCATCTTAATGGCTATAAAGAAAGAACTTCTTGGGAGATAACCCATGTGTTTATTTTAATACAGCAAATTTTTGTTTTGTTGAGTCTTGGAAGTTGTTTACTACTGTAGCAACCTCTCCTTATCATGTTTTTGTGCCAAGTAAAGTTTCTATGCCAAAGTTGATGTTATATTTGGGATCGCTGCGCAGAAACAGCATTGCTGTCTGTCACGAATCTGGGCACAGTTCCCTGTAGAAAATTTGAAAAAATCTGCCAATTTACGAGCGTGATCCTCAGATATGTACGCAACTTTCATTAGTTTTGAGTTTTTCCATTTGAGCAAGTCTGGTGCCATCTTTAAATTCGTCTTTACGGACTGTTCTGTTTTTGACAGATTCTGCCTTTTATTTCGCATTGCCGCTTTTGTTAAGTTGAATGAGTTTCTTTGTTCCATTAACTTTCAGAAGTTTTGTGCAATGTCCAGAAGTGTTAAGAATGATTGTGTCACCTCTGAACATGTGAATTTTTGATTATGCACTAACCCTCTAATGAGTTTGCTTGAAGTTTGGTGTGAAGGAAGTTTTCAAGGGTCAATAGAAGAGGGTGATATAATGTGATCGAGAAGAGCGAAAGGTCTAAGCTTGGGGATGCCCCGGTGGTTCATCCCTGCATATTTTAAGAAGACTCAAGCATCTAAGCTTGGGGATGCCCAAGGCATCCCCTTCTTCATCGACAACTTATCAGGTTTCTTCTAGTGAAACTATATTTTTATTCCGTCACATCCTATGTATTTTACTTGGAGCGTCTGTGTGTGCTTTTATTTTTGTTTTTATATCTTAGTTCTCTGAATAAGTTCATCCTTGTGTGGGAGAGATACACGCTCCGCTGGTTCGTATGAACACATGTGTTCTTAGCTCATAATATTCATGGCGAAGTTTCCTCTTCGTTAAGTTGTTATATGGTTGGAATTGGAAAATGCTACATGTAGTAATTGGTAAAATGTCTTGGATAATGTGATACTTGGCAATTGTTGTGCTCATGTTTAAGCTCTTGCATCATATGCTTTGCACCCATTAATGAAGAAATACATAGAGCTTGCTAAAATTTGATTTGCATATTTGGTCTCTCTAAGGTCTAGATAATTCTAGTATTGAGTTTTGAACAACAAGGAAGACGGTGTAGAGTCTTATAATGTTTACAATATGTCTTTTATGTGAGTTTTGCTGCACCGGTTCATCCTTGTGTTTGTTTCAAATAACCTTGCTAGCCTAAACCTTGTATCGAGAGGGAATACTTCTCATGCATCCAAAATCCTTGAGCCAATATTCATGCCATTTGTGTCCACCATACCTACCTACTACATGGTATTTCTCCGCCATTCCAAAGTAAATTGCTTGAGTGCTAACTTTAAACCATTCAAAATTTATCACCTCTGATTTGTGTCAATGTTTTATAGCTCATGATGAAGTATGTGGTGTTTATCTTTCAATCTTGTTGGGCAACTTTCACCAATGGACTAGTGGCTTCATCCGCTTATCCAATAATTTTGCAAAAAGAGCTGGCAATGGGATTCCCAGTCCCAAATTAATTAACAAAAATAGACACTCCTCCATGGTATGTGATTGTTGGACGGCACCCGAAGGATTCGGTTAGCCATGGCTTGAGAAAGCAAAGGTGGGGAGGAGTGTCATCTAAATAAAACTTAAATAAAAAGGCACTCCTTCATGGTATGAGATTGTTGGCAGGCACCCGAGGATTCGGTTAGCCATGGTTTGTGAAAGAAAGGTTGGAAGGAGTGCCACCCAAAAACAAAATAAAATGGGAGCCGCTCTTTGAAGGTTTGTCTGGCAAGGGGGTTAGAGTACCCGCTACCATTCGTTGACAACAACAAACACCTCTCAAAACTTTACTTTTATGCTCTCTTTATGTTTTCAAAATAAAAGCTCTAGCACAAATATAGCAATCGATGCTTTCCTCTTTGAAGGACCATTCTTTTACCTTTATGTTGAGTCAGTTCACCTATTTCTCCTTCCACCTAAGAAGCAAACACTTGTGTGAACTGTGCATTGATTCCTACATACTTGCATATTGCATTTGTTATATTACTCTATGTTGACAATTATCCATGAGATATACATGTTACAAGTTGAAAGCAACCGCTGAAACTTAATCTTCCATTGTGTTGCTTCAATGTCTATACTTTAAATTATTGCTTTATGAGTTAACTTTTATGCAAGACTTATTGATGCCTGTCTTGAAAGTGCTATTCATGAAAAGTCATTGCTTTATGATTCAGCTTGTTTACTCATGTCATTACCATTGTTTTGATCGCTGCATTCATTACATATGTTTACAATATGATCAAGTTTATGATGGCATGTCACTTCAGAAATTATCTTTGTTATCGTTTTACCTGCTCGGGACGAGCAGTAACTAAGCTTGGGGATGCTGATACGTCTCCGACGTATCGATAATTTCTTATGTTCCATGCTACTTTATTGATGATACCTACATGTTTTATGCACATTATATGTCGTATTTACGCATTTTCTGGAACTAACCTATTAACAAGATGCCGAAGTGCCGATTCTTGTTTTCTGCTGTTTTTGGTTTCGGAAATCCTAGTAACGAAATATTCTCGGAATTGGACGAAATCACCGCCCAGGTTCCTATTTTTCCACGAAGCTTCCAGAACACCCGGGAAGGACCAGAGGGGGGCCACAGGCCCACCAGACCATAGGCCGGCGCGGCCTGGGGGTGGCCCGCGCCCCCCTATGGTGTCGCCACCCCTTCGACCCTCCTGCGCCGCCTCTTCGCCTATTTAAAGCCCCTGCATCGAAAACCCTTACGAAAGAAAGCCACGATACGAGAAAAGTTCCAGAGCCGCCACCATCGCGAAGCCAAGATCTGGGGGACAGGAGTCTCTGTTCCGGCACCCTGCCGGAGCGGGGAAGTGCCCCCGGAAGGCTTCTCCATCGACACCGCTGCCATCTCCACCGCCATCTTCATCACCGCTGCTGCTCCCATGAGGAGGGAGTAGTTCTCCATCGAGGCTCGGGGCTGTACCGGTAGCTATGTGGTTAATCTCTCTCCTATGTACCTCAATACAATGATCTCATGAGCTGCTTTACATGATTGAGATTCATATGAGTTTTGTATCACTACTATCTATGTGCTACTCTAGCAAAGTTATTAAAGTAGTTCTATTCCTCCCGCACGTGTGTAAAGGTGACGAGTGTGTGCACCGTGTTAGTACTTGGTTTATGCTATGATCATGATCTCTTGTAGATTGCGAAGTTAACTATTGCTATGATAATATTGATGTGATCTATTCCTCCTACATATGCATGAAGGTGACGAGTGTGCATGCTATGCTAGTACTTGGTTTAGTCGTTTTGATCTATCTTACACTTAAGGTTACTTAAACATGAGCATTATTGTGGAGCTTGTTAACTCCGGCATTGAGGGTTCGTGTAATCCTACGCAATGTGTTCATCATCCAACAAAAGTGTAGAGTATGTATTTATCTATTCTGTTATGTGATCAATGTTGAGAGTGTCCACTAGTGAAAGTGTAATCCCTAGGCCTTGTTCCCAAATACCTGCTGAGTTACTACTGCTTGTTTACTTGTTTTACTCGTGTTACTACTCGCTGCAATACTACCACCATCAACTACACGCCAGCAAGCTATTTTCTCGGCACCATTGCTACTCGCTCATATATATTCATACCACCTGTATTTCACTATCTCTTCGCCGAACTAGTGCACCTATTAGGTGTGTTGGGGACACAAGAGACTTCTTGCTTTGTGGTTGCAGGGTTGCATGAGAGGGATATCTTTGACCTCTTCCTCCCCGAGTTCGATAAACCTTGGGTGATCCACTTAAGGGAAAACTTGCTGCTGTTCTACAAACCTCTGCACTTGGAGGCCCAACACTGTCTACAGGAAAGGAGGGGGAACGTAGACATCAGGGACTATCTAAGTCCACTACCTCAAACTCAAGGTTCTCGACACGACAATTGTCGCGTCCTCCGAATGACACGTCCACCCGAACTTTTCCTATCGGGGCGCAAGACAAACCGGGAACAATCCCATGGAAAGTTGTATGAGTTGGCTGCAACATATTCTCTGTTATGCCCAGCGTACGCATGGTGTGCTTGTACATGATGTTTATGCTGCTACCATTGTCTATCAGCACCTTGCTGAATTTTACTCGAGTTTCCGGCCCCTTCATGATTGGGTCCAGAACGAGAGCGTATCCACCCGGATTCGGCATGACTTTGGGGTGATCCTTGAACGACCAAGTGATTTCCTGATCTGACCACAGCATGTATTTTGGAACTGCCGGCATCACGGCGTTCACCTCCATGGAACGGCGATGCACGCTCTGCCTGTCCATTGGCTCAGTGACAAAGACAACCATGCATAGATGCGGGTCCTCGTAAACATTCCGGCCTAAAGGTGCCGGTGGAGGTGGTTGGTCATTGTTTCGCTCCACCCGGTTAACCTGCTGGTACTGCTGCCTATTTGGCTGAGGCTGCACCGGTAAGGCGTTTGCTCCAGTGAGTGGTGGTGGAGGTGGCAATGGCTGTTGTTGCTGCATGGGGCCCCCTGGCGCTCGCGCATCTTTTACCGCCCCTTTTGCATTAGGAATTTGGTCCAAGAACAATCCTTTGTTAAGTGGTTCGATGGGTGATCCGGATTCGGCGTGTGCCACCGGCAAGGTTGATCCATGGCGGCTTCCATGGTGTATTTCACGGGCTCTTGCCAATTCTTTTTCTGGCCCCAGGGTTTCTTTTCTACCCACTGCTTCTTAGGACCTGCCCATGGTTGCGATCCGGTTTTTTGTCTCTGACTGCCGCTGGCGTCAAAATTTTCCTGCACGGCAGCAACTTGCTGCGATGCATATCTTCGATCCGGGAAATCTTCCCTTCTTTTGTTGTTCCGGTTATCCCGGTATTGCTGCTGATGCGGATTCGACTGCTCCGGCTCAGCTTGCACTGCCGGCTGCATTGGGTCTCCCAACGCATAGCTATCTGCCACACGTATCATCTCTGCCAAGGTTGTGGGCATGCTTCTCTGCAGCCTTTGCCACAAAGGCGATCCTCTCCGGCATCCTTGACTGAACCAAGCAATGGCTTGTGCCTCAATCACTCCTTCACATGTGTTTCTCATTGAGTTCCACCGGGTGAGATAGTCCCGGTCTGTTTCTCCTGCACGCTGTTGGCACAGCGCAAGCTGTTGGGGCCGGTTTGGCCTTTTGTAGGTGCTGCTGAAGTTGTTCACAAATGCTTCCTCAAAGTCCAACCATCCGTTGATACTTCCTGCCGGCAAATTGTTAAGCCAGATCCTCGCAGGACCCACGAGGTAGGACGGTATGATTCTTACCGCCCAACGCCGGTTTACTCCACCGCCAGCCACATAAACAGCTGTGACATAATCTGCCAGCCAGTCTTCCGGCTTGGTCGTACCATCATACGTTCTTGTGTCCCGGGGCAATTGGAAGTTGCGTACCGGTGGTTCTTCTCTCATGATGCGTGGACCAAAACACCTTGGGCCCGGAGGTCCCTCAGATTCAACTATCGCAGATAGATGTACTCTGTCCAGCCTGTGCCTCGCATCCCGGTCTGGCAAACATCTCTCCCCCAGGCGTTCTCCCAAAGGGTTCCGGTGGACTCTTGTCCGTTCCACCTCGGAATCTGATTCATCGTACTCTTCCGGTTCCGCGGCTCTTGCCTGCCGGTACCTCGGTGGTGGCATTTCTTCATCCACGTACGCCACTCTTGCGGCTCGATAATTTTGCCCGGTTTCATATCTACCGGCATGACTCGTTTCCGGCATAGCCTCCCTTGGCGTAGCCTCGATCCGCCCCTTGGCTTTTTCTACCGGCATCATGTTGCCCGGCTTTTTGTTTTCCGGCAAGAAGCTGGATCATACACGGTCATCCGCCGTGCATTCTTTTCTCTCTCCCTTCTTTTGTCCGGATGAGGGGACGATGCCTGCCCCCGAGACTTGCTTCCGGCATTCTTTGTTGAACGCGCGGATTTTGAGGCCACTCGCCTCGTTCGGCCTTAGCCACTGCTCGGCATTTTGTCTGCTCAATAGTTTTCAACAGCTCTTTTACACGTTCTTGCTGCTTTACCAACTCATCACCGGAAAGAGACTCACATAACTCTACTGCAGCTTTAGCGGCTTTTATAGTTTTATCCGGACTACTGTACTTAGGCTTTTCTACGATGCTAACAGATACAGATGCACTCTTGCCGGCAAGAACTTCCTTGCGCAAATCCTGATCTAGATTGCGAGCCTTAAGCCGGTTTTCCGGTATCCTAGCAGCATGAGCACTAACTGAAGCAAAGCCATGGGCAGCGTTGTACTCACGTAGGGTTAGGTTCAGCTCGCGCTGCGCCCGGATGATGTCGGCGCCGCCGGTAAGCAGGGCCTTGCGCGTGGCCTCCAGCTCCTCCTGAGCCTTTGCCGGGTCGATGTTCTGCGCGATGGGCGTGGCCAGCGTGTTCATCGCCGCTTGGAGAGGTGTTGCCGGTGGTGCTGATGATGCTCCTGCGGCGCCGGCATCACGTTCCAGCGGTGGTTTCGCTGCGCGGGTCGATGCCGCACGCTCATCTCCTTGCTCCACAGCTCCCTTGCCGGTGTTGACCGCACCAGCCATCATGACCTCCACGCTGCCGGCGGCGCGGCCAGCGCACAGCCATCTTGGCGGATCCGGCGCCACCAGCACCGGCGAGAGGCGCTGGCGCACAGGGACGGTGCCGAGGTAGACGCGGATGCTGCCGAACTCGATGGTGCGGCCGTTCTGCGGGAACTTGCCGCCGTTGGCGAAGCAGCCAGCGTTATCGTTGATGAAGTCCATGTTGTAGATGCGTTCCACGAGCGCGGACACCGTGCGCTCGCCGTTGATGTCGAGGAGGCCCGCCCGAATATGAACTCCAGCAAGCGCCACTTCATGCCCCACGGTGGGCGCCAACTGTCGTCGTGGTGAACGGACAGATGCCATGGGATGGCTTATCTTGGGGCCGAATGGGCGCTAGAGGATTCGGGGGAGGGTTTGTGACTAGGTGGACGAACTTCCGGATGCTTTCCTCAAGAACTTGGCCAAGGCCAGGGGTAGAAGAAGAAAGACACAAGGACGAACTCGCTCTAGATCACCATGTTCATTGATCTCAAGACAGGTTACAGGTTGTTCTCTCTTCGTGGATCGCGCGTATGAAAGAGGCTGCTCCCTCTCCTTATATAGGGGAGAGGGTGGCTTACATAACAAGAAACCCTAATGGGATCTTTGACTAGACAAACTACTTTACAAAGATACTTTATAAAGCTACTTTGACCATAGATGACGCCGGGGTCTTCTTTAAACAAGGAGGCTGACGTCCTCCGGCTTCTTTGACCGTCATCCTCCTCTTTGTCTTCTAGCCTTCGTTTAAAGCTACTTTGCTTAGCTCATCCTTGTCCTTTAGCTCCTGACGGAATCTTTGACCAGTCAGCCGACATGCCCTTCCTTCCGGTGCGCCGGTGTCTTTCCTTCCTGGTTCCGGTATACCCCCTTGGGGATACCGGCTTAGCTTCACTTAGCCAAACTTAATCTTCCTATTCCGGCGTGAACATTAAACCGGTATCTTAAAGGGTGAGACCACCCGGTATGGCGTATCTTTAGCATACCGGGGGTCATCCCCCCAACAAACAGGGCGCAGAAGGTAATCTCGCGACAAGTGTTCATGGCAGAGAAGATGCCTCCACCAACAGTCGAGTACCTAAATTGGTCGGGGCAAGACATCGGCTTCACAATCGCAGACCATCCGCAGCAAGTTCCTCGACCAGGACAATCAGCACTCATCTTACCCGCAGTAATCGCTGGTTTCGACGTGTCGAGAGTTTTCATAGATGGCGGCAGCAGCTTAAACCTCATGTATGCGGATACATTGAGGAAGATGAACATATCCTTAGCAAATCTGAAACCAACTGACACACGTTTCCATGGGATCACACCAGAGAAGCCAAGTTACCCATTGGGCAAGATCAACCTCGACGTTCAGTTTGGAACCCGAGAAAACTACAGGATAGAGAATTTGGAGTTCGAAGTTGTCGATTTCCCGTCGCAATATCACGCTTTGTTGGGACGACCAGCGTATGCCAGGTTCATGGCAGTGCCGCATTATACATATCTGTTGTGGAGGTTGCCTGGGCCCAAGGGACCTATCACAATCAAAGGAAGTTTTGCGCTATCTGATAAATGCGATAAAGATTTTCATCGACTGTCAGAAACTTTCGGGATGCAAGCAGAATATGCGGCGCCAAGGTTCACTGATTATGATGTGCTGCCAGAGGTAGGGAGATCTTCTAAGGAGCCAACTTTCAACACAACCAAGGATTCAAAAGAGGTACAGATCCACCCGACAGATCCAAAGAAAACGACGTCCATTGCCGCAAACATGGATGTCACATAGGAAAGCGCGCTCGTCGAGTTCCTCCGTGAGCACTGGAAAATCTTCGCATGGTGTCCAGCTGACATGCCAGGAGTACCCAGGGAACTTGCCGAGCACCACCTCAATTTGGATCCTCTCGCAAGACCGGTAAAGCAACCTTTGCGGCGTTTTTCGGAGCCTAGCCGCAAAGCCATGTTATCTGAAATAGATCGACTCAAAGATGCTGGTTTCATCAGGGAAATATCTACCGAAGCCACATGGGTAGCTAACCCAGTGATGGTGCCGAAAAACACACAATAGTCCTTCGCATGTGTGTCGACTTCACGTGTCTCAACAAACATTGTCCCAAGGATCACTTTCCCCTCCCAAGGATCGATCAAATCATCGACTCCACGGCAGGATGTGAACGTCTTTCCTTCCTGGACGCATACTCTGGTTATAACCAGATCAGGTTAAAAGAAGAAGATGAAGCCAAGACAGCGTTCATTACACCTTATGGCGTGTTTTGCTACAAAACAATGCCCTTTGGTCTAAAAAACGCGGGAGCAACATACCAGCGGATGATGCAGAAGTGCCTAGCAACACAGATTGGAAAAAATGTACAAGTCTACATCGACGATGTCGTAATAACATCAAAGAAAGGGTCGACTCTGATCGAAGACTTGAAGGAAACCTTCGACAACCTCGACAAGTTCTGCCTCAAGCTAAACCCGACAAAGTGCTCTTTTGGAGTTCCTGCAGGAGAACTTCTCGGGTTCTTAGTATCAGCAAGAGGGATTGAAGCTAATCCCGAAAAAATACAGGCCATCGTTACTATGAGAAAGCCAACAAAGCTGAAAGAGATACAACAGTTAACGGGGCGAGTCGCAGCTTTAAGCGGATTCGTCGCCCAGGCTAGGAGAAAAGGCGTTGCCGTTCTATGCATTGATCAAACAGGGGGGAAAATTTCAATGGAACGAGGAAGCAGATAGAGCCTTCGAGAACCTCAAGCGAGCAATTTCGACACCACCAATATTAGTGGCACCGAAAGAGAAAGAACCTCTCCTCTTATACATTGCAGCCACACCACAGGTGGTCAGCACAGCTCTAGTAGTCGAAAGAGAAGAAGAGGGCAAGCTTCATGGAGTTCAGAGGCCGGTATATTTCATCAGCGAAGTACTATCGCCTTCAAAACAGAGGTACCCGCAATATCAGAAGCTGGCATATGGAGTATTCACGACAGCAAGAAAATTGCGCCACTATTTCTCGGCGCACCCGATAATAGTGGTCAATGAGGCTCCCTTGTCAAATATACTGAACAACCCAGAAGCTACGGGTCGTGTCTCCCTTTGGGGAATAGAACTTTCCCCTCGGGACATCACGTACGAAAAAAGAAAAGCAATAAAATCGCAGGTTTTACCAGATTTCATTGCAGAGTGGATGGAACTACAAAACACGGGACCTCCAGACTTATCGAGAACCTGGACAATGAACTTCGACGGATCCAAAAGGTTGGAGGGTGCTGGAGCAGGCGTGATATTGGTATCACCTGAAGGCGATAAGTTGAAATATGTTTTGCGGATGACGTTCCCAAACGCGTCTAACAATGAAGCAGAATATGAAGCTCTCATACACGGGATGAAGATGGTGAAAGCGTGCGGTGCAACCCGATTGAAAATCTTCGGCGACTCACAATTGGTGGCACAGCAGGTCATGAACCAATGCGACGCAGTCAACGAAAGTATGATAGCATACAAAGAGGTGTACAATGAGCTGGAGAAATTATTTGATGGTTGCGAGGTAAACCACATCAGCAGGATGAGTAACGATGAAGCCGACGTTCTTGCGAACATCGGGTCGCAGTGTCTCGCAATCCCTCCAGGCGTGTTTTGGGAAGAGATAAGCGAGAGATCAACAAAGCCAGCAAAAACAAAGAAGGAGAAGAAAGCGAAATCCTCGAGTACCACCAGCGACACGGTAGAAGAAGAAGAGGAGCAGGAGCTAGTCATGATGGTGCAAATTCCATGGATGCAGGCTTACATATCATACATCCTAAGGAAAACGATACCCGACGATCCAGTTGAAGCAAGGCGAATAATCAGGAGATCAAAAGCTTTCACTCGTGGTAAAGGGGAGTTGTACAAACGAAGTATTTCGGGCGTGCTACAGCGATGTGTTACACCCGAAGAAGGAAGAATCATCCTGAAAGATGTGCACGAAGGAATATGCGGGCACCACGCGAGCAGCCGAGCTATCGCGGCTAAGGTTTTCAGAGCAGGATTTTATTGGTTAACAGCAATCGAGGATGCAAAGGAAATAGTGAGAACTTGCGACGCGTGCCAAAGATTCGCCGCCAGACCTCACTCTCCCGCAGCAGAACTCATGCCAATACCACTATCTTGGCCTTTTGCTCAATGGGGCCTCGACATGGTGGGAAAACTACACAAAGCTTCGCCAGGAGGTTACGAGTATATGCTGGTTGCTGTCGACAAATTTACAAAGTGGATAGAAGCAAAGCCGATAAATTCACCGGACGGCGCATCGGCGATTAAGTTCGTAAAAAGCATTGTCTTCAGATTTGGAGTCCCTCATAGCATTGTCACAGACAACGGCAGTAACTTCACGTCTAAGGAGTTTAAAGCATACTGCGCAGAAGTGGGCATCAAATTGAGTTTTGCGTCTGTTGCGCATCCACAGACCAACGGTCAAGTCGAGAAGGCCAATGGCATCATATGCAATGGCATCAAGAAACGCCTGCTAGGACCACTAGAAAAAGCACGGCATACTTGGCCGGAGCAGCTGCCAAGTGTATTGTGGAGTATCCGAACAACACCAAATACGGCAACACAGGAAACGCCGTTTTTTCTGGTTCATGGCGCCGAAGCAGTCCTGCCGATAGAAATAGAGCACGATTCCCCAAGAGTCACAGAATATGATGAAGAAACCTCGAGAGAAGCCCTGGAGGACGATGTCGATGCACTTGACGAAGCTCGAGATGAAGTCCTGTCACGAGTCGCCAAATATCAACAGGATCTGAAGAATTACCACAGTCGACGATTGCGCCCAAGGTCTTTTCAAGTTGGTGACTTAGTTCTGCGACTAAACCAAAAAAGTCACGAAAAACTCGAGTCACCATGGCTTGGACCCTACATCATCACAGAGGTAATCGAAGGAGGAGCATACAGAATCAAAGACAAGAAGACGAGGATTGCCGAGCCAAATCCCCGGAACGTGGCACAGCTTAGGCGTTTTACGCTTAGATGCCGAAATATAGTCTACTTTGTAAACATACAATGTACTGAAACGCCCGCGAGTTTTCAGACGCACTCTTTTCCTTTTTCGGGGCACCGAGTGGGGCCGGAGAAGGTTTTTAATGAGGCGGGCTCGCGGCGCTGCAATATAATAAAGATAGTGTCAATATAATTTCTTTATCGACATACTCAAAAGTCTCCGACCCGACGAATTCCAATATAGTTGCTCGAAAAAAGAAAAAGCCTCGCCTTGGTATCAAAATACCTCGTGAGTCAATAAAAATACAAAGCAGTACCCAACAAAACAGCTCGGGGGCTTATGTTAGCCAAAACTACATATTGAATAAATGCCTTGGTTCAAAATCTCGCATTATACAAATACAGCGAATAGCCACCGAAAACACTCGGGGGCTAAGACAAATATAGAAATATGATGATTGTTTCACAATATAATCACAATCATGATTTACAAGGAAGAATTATCTACCAAAGGAAAAATAATCAGTCTTGATTCAATATATCATCAAGGGTAATTCTGTTTTCTTCAGGAGCAGCGCCAAGAAAATCAGCATAATGACCATCTGCAAAAAAGTCGGCATCCATCCGAAGAAGGTCTTCAATCATTTCCTCGGCTATAGGTGTAACCTTCGTGTTAATTCGATCAACACCAACTCTTCGGCGCCGTACCTTCTCGTGAACTTTCTCAACAACTTGGGTCAGATCAAGCTTTGAGTGGCAGATTTGAAGCATGATAAGGGCAAATCTGGCGCCAGCTACGAGTTGAGCTCGAACAAAGTTATGGATCCTGTGGGCATCCTTAAACTTCTCCATTAACTCGGGAAGAGTTTTTGGTTGAACGTTCCGAGGAAACATAGAGTTATAAACCATAGACAGGGTCTTGGTACAGAAGTCAAGATACTCGCGAACCTGAAGCGCGCGATCTTGAAATCTGACAATTTGGCGAGTTCGCTCAGGCGTGCCCCAAAATAGTACTCCATGCTCTTTGGCAAGACGAAGAAGTACATTGGACCGAGCTTCGACACGTTCATCCTCGGTAGCAGCATCCAAAAAAGAACCTATTTTTTCTTCAAGAAACAGTGCGCAATGAGACGACAAGTAAAAGGGAAAAGAAAAGCACGACAATGAGACATACCTGCCATGTCCAAGCTAGCATCTGTCAGCAGTTGCAGCATAGCATTTTCGCGGGAGATGGCTGCGGTAACTTCAGCAACAGCAGCGTCCTTCTCAGTCACAGCATCTCGAGCTTGTTGGAGTGCAATTCTCTCCCTTTCAGAAGATTCTCGAGATTGCTCCATAAGCATAAGCGATTGCTTCTTCACGGACTGGAGTTGTACTCGAAGTTCTTTCAATTCTTCTACGAGATCCTTACTCGCAGAATCATCAACAAGATTAACGGGCACAGATGATTTCTTCGGCAAGGACGAAGGAAAAACTTCGGAAGAACCAGGAACTGGCGTATAGTTGTCAAAAATCAACTGAAAAATAGAAAAACATCGACATCAATAGTTGGGACAAAGATAGACTTCCATTCATTCTCATAATATGTACATGTCTCTTACAAAAGAAGGACCTCTAGAAGATCTAATCATCGCCAGGAGCACTATGGCGACAATATCAAAAGGAGGAGGCAAACTAAAAACAAAGCAACAGAATATGAAACTAGACCTCCGGCCTCGATGAGCTAGGAGTTGAAGCTGGCTTGATCCCGAGATACGCCAAGATTTTCTTCGAGTTGGGCTTGGCTGCCTTAATCAGCGACCTCCACCTTGATTGCTCTATTTGATCGGTGTCGCCGACCTTCATCCAATCAACAGTCTGTTGGCTGTCAGCAACCAGGGCAACAGAGCTTTCGACAGCAACCTTCATGTTTTCCTGACGCATCTTCAGTCCAAGGTCTTCTGATGAATTGAAGCTCCTGGCAAGGGCAAGGAAAGTCGGGGGCTCCTCTTTCTTCGGGAAGAAGTAGGGGAACAGCGCCGACAATCCTGCACTAGCATTTGCCACGCCTTCACGAATTTCGGATCCATGAAGCTCCAGATACGAAAGTGCGTCAAGGAGAGGGTCATTGACGGGATTCTCCAGATCAAAACCTTGGTTCGTTTGGGCTGTCACAGGAAACAGAACATCAATCAAAAAGAAAATAAGAAGCAGGAAGTCCACTAAAAAAATAGAAGGGATCGATAATATTACTTTCAATACGTCGACTTTGTGATTTCAGACGCTTGAGGATCCCCTGCTCACGAGCAGCTTGTGCAGTTTTGTGCTCGTTTAAAGCAGATTCAGCATCCTCAAGCCTTTTCTGCAGTTCCTCGACACTAGCGACTTTTGCCTTGGCTTCATCAGCTTCGGCCTTGGCTTCGCTAGCAACAAGTTCGGCTTTCTTGCGAGCCGCCTCACTTTGCTCCAGTTCCTGGACAAGTGCGCTGGCACGTTTATTGGCCTCTGCAAGTTTCTCTGTCGAGATGAAAACGGGGGAAAAGATCAAAAAAATTGCGACAAAAAATCAGAAAGAACGGCAAGTATAAAGATTGTTACCTTCAGTTCTGCTGGCATATTCACGGTACCAAATGAATTGGGATCCGATGCGGATAAGATCTTTGATCATAGGCTGTCAAAGAAATGGCATAAGAAAAAAAGAGAGTGAAGGCGTGAAAAAGCAAAATAGAGGAAACATAGATATCGACAAACTTACATCATCCAAGAGCAGAGTCGAAGAGCTGCCCAATTGAGGGGCAGGTTCAAGACTTGTTTCAATCCTTGCCCTTTTTGGTGAAGGAGCAAGGGGGCTTGATGGTGGAGTAGTGGCGACAACGTTTTGTTGAGGAGGCGAAGATTCTTCTCCTTCAACTAGTGTGTCTGAGGCAAGTACGGTATGCGACGTGCTTGTCCGAGGAGCCACGTCAACAGTTGGTACTTCTTCTTCGTCATCACTGCTAATCAATAGCGTAAAAAGCAAGACAAGATGAACATTTCGAGTACAGAAATACGGAGAAATAAAATTGACTTACGAGCTGACGAGGGATCCAACATAAGGATCATAAGCTGCCTTCGGATGAGAAGGAACAACTTTTTCGGCCTTCGAAGTGCCAGAATCCTCGGCGTCATTCCGTTTCCTCTTGTTCTTTGGGGAAACAGCAGGAGGAAGGGATTGCGTCGACTCGCTGGCTTCAGATTCAACTTCTTTCTCGTGGGAAGCCGTAGATTTGTGAGAATCTGCAACTTCACTTTCAGGAAGAGAAGAACCTTGGTTGTCTTCGGCAACGATAGCTTGTTCTTCGACTTCTCCGTCTTCAGGAAGAGGAGGAAGGGAAGCCATAGTAGGATGGTTCTGCAGGAAAATAGCGACAAGAAAAAATTAAAGAGATATCAGTACATTGAGATGCAGGGAATGTTTGGAACAAGATAAAAATTCGAGAAGACAAAATACCTCAGGGAGGGGATTGGCGGAGCTGTATGGTTCCACGCGGCAAGAAGAAGGAACAGGATCCTTCTTGCTCAAACGGGAAATTCTTTGAATCAGCTTCTCCAAGTCCTTTGCAGAAAGATCATTGGAGAGCCTGTTGGCGTCATTCTTGCCAGCATACGTCCACAAAGGATTTTTGCGAGCCTGAAGAGGCTGCACTCTAATTCTAAGAAAGTAGGCAGTGATTTGAACACCAGACAGCTCTTTGCCTCGAGTATTTTGAAGCTGATGAATACGAGACATAAGTGCTTCTGTCGCCTTTTTCTCTTCTTCGGAAGCTTCAGCATCCCAAGAGCGGCGGCGCTGAATTTTGGCATTTCCGTCGAAGGGGATTATGTTGTGTTCCACAGAATTGGCACGTTCTTCGTGTATGTAGAGCCACCTTTTGCGCCACCCTTGGACAGAATCAGGAAATTTGACGTCGAAGTAATCAACATCAGTTCGGACACAGATAACAACGCCGCCTATGTTATAGGAGGCGTTGTGGGAGTGATACGTCTCCAACGTATCGATAATTTCTTATGTTCCATGCTACTTTATTGATGATACCTACATGTTTTATGCACATTATATGTCATATTTATGCATTTTCTGGAACTAACCTATTAACAAGATGCCGAAGAGCCGATTGTCAGTTTCTGCTGTTTTTGGTTTCAGAAATCCTAGTAAGGAAATATTCTCGGAATTGGACGAAACTTTCGCCCGGGGTCCTATTTTTGCACGAAGCTTCCGGAAGACCGAAGAGATAACGAAGTGGGGCCACGAGGCAGCCGGGGGCTAGGGCGGCGCGGCCCGGCCTTGGCCGCGCCGGCCTGCCCCCTGGGCCCCTCGTGTGGCCCCCGACCTACCCTTCCACCTACTTAAAGCCCCCGTCGCGAAACCCCCGATGCGAGAGCCACGATACGGAAAACCTTCCGGAGACGCCGCCGCCGCGAATCCCATCTCGGGGGATTCAGGAGATCGCCTCCGGCACCCTGCCGGAGAGGGGATTCATCTCCCGGAGGACTCTTCATCGCCATGATCGCCTCCGGAGTGATGAGTGAGTAGTTCACCCCTGGACCATGGGTCCATAGCAGTAGCTAGATGGTCGTCTTCTCCTTGTTGTGCTTCATTGTTGGATCTTGTGAGCTGCCTAACATGATCAAGATCATCTATCCGTAATACTATATGTTGTGTTTGTCGGGATCCGATGGATAGAGAGTACTATGTTATGGTGATTATCAATCTATTGTTTATGTGTTGTTTATGATCTTGCATGCTCTCCGTTATTAGTAGAGGCTCGGCCAAGTTTTTGCTCTTAACTCCAAGAGGGAGTATTTATGCTCGATAGTGGGTTCATGCCTTCATTGACACCTGGGATCGTGACGAGTAGGTTCTAAGGTTGTGATGTGCTTGTTGCCACTAGGGATAAAACATTGATGCTATGTCTAAGGATGTAGTTGTTGATTACATTACGCACCATACTTAATGCAATTGTCCGTTGCTTAGCAACTTAATACCGAATGGGGTTCGGACGATAACCTGAAGGTGGACTTTTTAGGCATAGATGCAGTTGGATGGCGGTCTATGTACTTTGTCGTAATGCCCAATTAAATCTCACTATATTTATCATATCATGTATATGCATTGTTATGCCTTTTTCTATTTGTCAATTGCCCGACTGTAATTTGTTCACCCAACATGCTTTTATCTTATGGGAGAGACACCTCTAGTGAACTGTGGACCCCGGTCCTATTCTTTACATAGCATAAATTCTACTGCAATACTTGTGTTTTATTATTTTCTTGCAAACATCTTCCACTCGATACGCTTAATCCTTTGTTACAGCAAGCCGGTGAGATTGACAACCTCACCTGTTTCGTTGGGACAAAGTACTTGGGTTGTGTTGTGCGGGTTCCGCGTTGGCGCCGGAATCCCTGGTGTTGCGCCGCATCACATTTCGCGACCATCAACCTTCAACGTGCTTCTTGGCTCCTACTTGGTTCGATTAAACCTTGGTTTCTTTCGAGGGAAAACTTGCTACCGTGCGCATCATACCTTCCTCTTGGGGTTCCCAACGAACGTGTGAGTTACACGCCATCAAGCTCTTTTTCTGGCGCCGTTGCCGGGGAGATCAAGACACGCTGCAAGGGGAGTCTCCACTTCTCAATCTCTTTACTTTGTTTTTGTCTTGCTTTATTTTATTTACTACTTTGTTTGCTGCACCTAAACAAAACACACAAAAAATTAGTTGCTAGTTTTACTTTATTTATTGTCTTGCTCTATATATCAAAAACACACAAAAAAATTAGTTACTCGTCTTTACTTTGTTTGCCTAGTTTACTTTTTTATTGCATCATGTTTCCTTTTAATTTTACCACAAAAGACATACCGGTAGGACGTGGGTCCATAGTTGGGAGAAATAATATAGAAGAATTTTTCAATCATGTTAGTATTACTGAAGATTTTGAAGATAGACACTTGGTAGAACTTGCACCTACCTATGAAATTGCTGCTGCTGCTTTAGTTCGCATGTTGGAAACTAAATTTGTTAATCTCAATCCTATAATCCAACACATGTTTCTTACACTCGGTGATATGGAAGAAGGGGAAAAGAAAGATTTTGTTTTAGAAACCCTTCTTAGAGAATTTGGTGGTCTAGCAAGAGAGGCTAGAAAGGTCTTTGCTAAATTTAATATGCTAGGTTCTCATACTAATTTTGTTGGTCTCCTTGAAAAAATGGACATGGATAGAATAAGGTACACAAAAATTAGTTGCTAGTTTTACTTTATTTACTGTCTTGCTCTCTATATCAAAAACACAAAAAATTAGTTACTTGCATTTACTTTATCTAGTTTGTTGTATTGCTACTAAAATGAGTAATCCTGAAGTTGAAGTTCGTTCTTTTAAGCAACAAGGTGGAGAAAGTTTTAAAGATGCTTGGTATAGAATTAGTAATGCTCATCAAAGGTGCATTAAGAAACACTCCACCACTATCCTTCTTAGGAACTTTTATGTTGGTTTATCTAGTTGGAATAGATATGTTCTTGATACTCTTTCGGGAGGTAATTTCCTAGGTACTCCCGCTTTAGAAGCTAGTTGCATCATTGAGAGTCTAGTTGGAATACCACCTGTTAATGAAATTAAAATTGAAATATCCCTTGAGGATGTTATGAAAAAATTGGAAACCATAGAGAAAAAATTTCCAAGTATTGAAACTAAATTGGAAATGTTATTGGATAAAACTGATGAACTTGATAAATCCCTAGGAGGAATTGATGAAAGAATTTGTGTCCTAGGAACTTGTGTTGTCCATGATAATCAAACCAATAGGATTGATGAACTTGAAAAAGCTATGGGAACCTTGGGTTCAACCTTTTCTTCTCTCAAGTATAATGAGAAAGCTTATGTCGGTAAAGAGCAAAAATTCATGTATGCCTCTAAAGTGCCTAAACAAAAGAATTATTATAGGCCTAAAATTGCTAAAACCCCTAGCACCACCATAGAAAATTTAGATAATGGAGCACCTAAAGTACCCTCTGCAACAAGTTGTGTTTGCATGCAAAATAATAATGTTGATGCTCCATCTCCTGATGTTACTTGATTTGCACTTTCTGCGCCTAGCTGAAAGGCGTTAAAGAAAAGCGCTTATGGGAGACAACCCATGTTTTTACTACAGCAATTTTTTGTTTTGTTGAGTCTTGGAAGTTGTTTACTACTGTAGCAACCTCTCCTTATCATGTTTTTGTGCCAAGTAAAGTTTCTATGTCAAAGTTGATGTTATATTTGGGATCGCTGCGCAGAAACAGCATTGCTGTCTGTCACGAATCTGGGCACAGTTCTCTGTAGAAAATTCGAAAAAATCTGCCAATTTACGAGCGTGATCCTCAGATATGTACGTAACTTTCATTAGTTTTGAGTTTTTCCATTTGAGCAAGTCTGGTGCCAGCTTTAAATTCGTCTTTACAGACTGTTCTGTTTTTGACAGATTCTGCCTTTTATTTCGCATTGCCTCTTTTGCTATATTGGATTTATTTCTTTGATCCATTAATGTCCAGTAGCATTATGCAATGTCCAGAAGTGAAAATAATGATTGTGTCACCTCTGAATGTGTGAATTATTAATTGCGCACTAACCCTCTAATGAGTTTGCTTGAAGTTTGGTGTGAAGGAAGTTTTCAAGGGTCAAGAGAGGAGAATGATATACTATGATCAAGAGGAGTGAAAGCTCTAAGCTTGGGGATGCCCCCGTGGTTCACCCCTGCATATTTTAAGAAGACTCAAGCGTCTAAGCTTGGGGATGCCCAAGGCATCCCCTTCTTCATCGACAACATCATCAGGTTCCTCCCCTGAAACTATATTTTTATTCAGTCACATCTTGTGTTCTTTACTTGAAGCGTCGGTTTGTTTTTGTTTTTGTTTTTGTTTGAATAAAATGGATCCTAGCATTCACTTTTTGGGAGAGAGACACGCTCCGCTGTTGCATATGGACAAATATGTCCTTAGGCTTTACTCATAATGTTCAAGACGAAGTTTCTTCTTCGTTAAATTGTTATATGGTTGGAATTGGAAAATGCTACATGTAGTAATTCTAAAATGTCTTGGATAATTTGATACTTGGAAATTGTTGTGCTCATGTTTAAGCTCTTGCATCATATGCTTTGTACCCATTAATGAAGAAATACATAGAGCTTGCTAAAATCTGATTTGCATATTTGGTCTCTCTAAGGTCTAGATAATATCTAGTATTGAGTTTTGAACAACAAGGAAGACGGTGTAGAGTCTTATAATGTTTACAATATGTCTTTTATGTGAGTTTTGTTGCACCGGTTCATCCTTGAGTTTTCTTCAAATAACCTTGCTAGCCTAAACCTTGTATCGAGAGGGAATACTTCTCATGCATCCAAAATCCTTGAGCCAACTACTATGCCATTTGTGTCCACCATACCTACCTACTACATGGTATTTCTCCGCCATTCCAAAGTAAATTGCTTGAGTGCTACCTTTAAACAATTCAAAATGCTCATCAATTTGTGTCAATGTTTTATAGCTCATGAGGAAGTATGTGGAGTTTATCTTTCAATCTTGTTGGGCAACTTTCACCAATGGATTAGTGGCTTCATCCGCTTATCCAATAATTTTGCAAAAAGAGCTGGCAAGGGGATTCCCAGTCCCAAATTAATTAACAAAAATAGACACTCCTCCATGGTATGTGATTGTTGGACGGCACCCGAAGGATTCGGTTAGCCATGGCTTGAGAAAGCAAAGGTGGGGAGGAGTGTCATCTAAATAAAACTAAAATAAAAAGGCACTCCTTCATGGTATGAGATTGTTGGCGGGCACCCGAGGATTCGGTTAGCCATGGTTTGTGAAAGAAAGGTTGGAAGGAGTGCCACCCAAAAATAAAATAAAATGGGAGCCGCTCTTTGAAGGTTTGCCTGGCAAGGGGGTTAGAGTACCCGCTACCATTCGTTGACAACAACAAACACCTCTCAAAACTTTACTTTTATGCTCTCTTCATGTTTTCAAAATAAAAGCTCTAGCACAAATACAGCAATCGATGCTTTCCTCTTTGAAGGACCTTTCTTTTACTTTTATTGTTGAGTCAGTTTACCTATCTCCTTCCACCTTAAGAAGCAAACACTTGTGTGAACTGTGCATTGATTCCTACATACTTGCATATTGCACTTGTTATATTACTTTATGTTGACAATATCCATGAGATATACATGTTATAAGTTGAAAGCAACTGCTGAAACTTATTCTTCCTTTGTGTTGCTTCAACACCTTTACTTTGATTTATTGCTTTATGAGTTAACTCTTATGCAAGACTTATTGATGCTTGTCTTGAAGTACTATTCATGAAAAGTCTTTGCTATATGATTCACTTGTTTACTCATGTCATTACCTTTGTTTTGATCGCTGCATTCATTACATATGTTTACAAATAGTATGATCAAGATTATGATGGCATGTCACTTCAGAAATTATCTTTGTTATCGTTTTACCTGCTCGGGACGAGCTGAACTAAGCTTGGGGATGCTGATACGTCTCCAACGTATCGATAATTTCTTATGTTCCATGCTACTTTATTGATGATACCTACATGTTTTATGCACATTATATGTCATATTTATGCATTTTCTGGAATTAACCTATTAACAAGATGCCGAAGAGCCAGTTGTTGTTTTCTGCTGTTTTTGGTTTCAGAAATCCTAGTAAGGAAATATTCTCGGAATTGGACGAAACTTTCGCCCAGGGTCCTATTTTTGCACGAAGCTTCCAGAAGACCGAAGAGATAACGAAGTGGGGCCACGAGGCAGCCAGGGGCTAGGGCGGCGCGGCCCAGGCCTTGGCCGCGCCGGCCTGCCCCCTGGGCCCCTCGTGTGGCCCCCTGACCTACCCTTCCGCCTACTTAAAGCCCCCGTCGCGAAACCCCCAGTACCGAGAGCCACGATACGGAAAACCTTCCAGAGACGCCGTCGCCGCGAATCCCATCTCGGGGGATTCAGGAGATCGCCTCCGGCACCCTGCCGGAGAGGGGATTCATCTCCCGGAGGACTCTTCATCGCCATGATCGCCTCCGGAGTGATGAGTGAGTAGTTCACCCCTGGACCATGGGTCCATAGCAGTAGCTAGATGGTCGTCTTCTCCTTGTTGTGCTTCATTGTTGGATCTTGTGAGCTGCCTAACATGATCAAGATCATCTATCCGTAATACTATATGTTGTGTTTGTCGGGATCCGATGGATAGAGAGTACTATGTTATGGTGATTATCAATCTATTGTTTATGTGTTGTTTATGATCTTGCATGCTCTCCGTTATTAGTAGAGGCTCGGCCAAGTTTTTGCTCTTAACTCCAAGAGGGAGTATTTATGCTCGATAGTGGGTTCATGCCTTCATTGACACCTGGGATCGTGACAGTAGGTTCTAAGGTTGTGATGTGCTGTTGCCACTAGGGATAAAACATTGATGCTATGTCTAAGGATGTAGTTGTTGATTACATTACGCACCATACTTAATGCAATTGTCTGTTGCTTAGCAACTTAATACTGAATGGGGTTCGGACGATAACCTGAAGGTGGACTTTTTAGGCATAGATGCAGCTTGGATGGCGGTCTATGTACTTTGTCGTAATGCCCAATTAAATCTCACTATATTTATCATATCATGTATATGCATTGTTATGCCTTTTTCTATTTGTCAATTGCCCGACTGTAATTTGTTCACCCAACATGCTTTTATCTTATGGGAGAGACACCTCTAGTGAACTGTGGACCCCGGTCCTATTCTTTACATAGCATAAATTCTACTGCAATACTTGTGTTTTATTATTTTCTTGCAAACATCTTCCACTCGATACGCGTAATCCTTTGTTACAGCAAGCCGGTGAGATTGACAACCTCACCGTTTCGTTGGGACAAAGTACTTGGGTTGTGTTGTGCAGGTTCCGCGTTGGCGCCGGAATCCCTGGTGTTGCGCCGCATCACATTTCGCGACCATCAACCTTCAACGTGCTTCTTGGCTCCTACTGGTTCGATTAAACCTTGGTTTCTTTCTGAGGGAAAACTTGCTACTGTGCGCATCATACCTTCCTCTTGGGGTTCCCAACGAACGTGTGAGTTACACGCCATCAGGGAGCGATTGCGGCGGAGGCAGAAAATGCGTTTCCAAAGAGCCCAATTAGGAGGGACTCCAAGGAAGCACTCACACAGCGTGATAAAAATGGAAATATGGAGGATGGAATTGGGGGTCAACTGGTGCAGTTGAATCCCATAAACAAAAAGAAGGCCGCGGAGGAAATCGTGAATTGGGGCAGAAAGGCCGCGGATGAGGTGATCAACGAAACTAACCCGGTACTCCATTGGAGGGTTTGGGTAGCTTTCTTCGCTGGGAAAGCGGATGGCGTCTTCCTTCTTCATCAGGCCAAGCCTCTTCAGCATGTTGAGGTCTTGGTTGGAGATTTTAGATCTCTCCCAATCAAGATCTTCGGCGGCCATCTTGGATTCAGGAGTACTGTGGCGAGTAAGTCGCGTGCGCGGTGGCATCAACCACACTGGAAAAGTAATGCTCGTGCGCGCGGAAGATCAAAAAGAGTTGGGCGCAGGGGAAGTTTTTGCACAGAAGAACAGATATGCGGCGCAAGCGAAGGAGTGAACCGAGGTTGAAGAAAGGTTTATATAGGAATCAGACGAAGCAATGCACCGTTGGATGGAAAAAGTGTGCGGGAGATGATAACCACGTGGAGATGAGGGTAAAACAGTATTTTAACATCGACGAGGTTACAGATCGTGTGCCAGAAAAAGGGGAGAACATGTGTCCCCCACTTGCACGACGTGTCCGTCAGATAAGGAATTGGGATCCACAAGGCAGCGAAACAAGCGGTAATGGTCAGTTTCCAAAATAAAAATCGTGGCTATCATCAGCAATGACGTCATCAAGATAAAAGAAAAATTCGACTATAAGGTTTCAGAAGTTTATCGACAACACAAGATTATGTCGAGAGCCTTTGATCAAATACAAGTTTTTGCCCAAACGCTCGGGGGCTACTTTGGAAAAATAGAAAATTTCGAGTATGACAAGATAGAAATGACGACAGCCTATGACCAAATGCAAGCATTTGTTCATAGCCTCGGGGGCTACTCCCATCAGGAGCGCTGGTCGCGCACCCGATAAATATAGAACTGTCGAGAAAGATTATAAATATAGCGGCAACGGATACTAATCTGTGGAGCCTACACCCAAGCACAAGTCCTTGGATGTAGCCTCGGGGGCTACTCCCATCGGGAACGCTGTTCGCGTGCCCGATGAATTTTATCAAAATAAAGAAACAAGAAGTGAGTATATTTCGAGTTACACAAATAACTCTACATATACTCCCATCGGGAAGACAAAATAAGTCATCAAATATGACTCAATAAAATGTGCTATTCCAAAGGCGAAAAGCACTCGACAATATATTCTCAGAACGCCAAAGTTGCGATCAATTTCTGAATGCCGCAAATTTGCGAAGGTAAGACCCCGGATCCGTTCTGCCGGGCGTGGCATCGCCAAAGACTCGCGCTCTGCTACTTTTATCCGTATCAACGGATACGAAGAAAAATCCTAACGGACGCGTTAGGTACTCGATAAATTTGACTGGGACTCGACATAATGGTAAGACCTTAAGCGGCACCTGTCGAAGTTTGCACCAGTATCCCGAGATCATGTCCAGGGACGTGATCTTGAAGTAGGTTTTGGCGGATTGCCACTAGAGCAGTTAACTAGTACCTGATCCGTCAGATGAACTAGCCCCAACTACCATTATCCCTACAATATAGAATTTTATGTGAAGTACAAATAAAAGTTCTCAAATAAAAATAAATAGTCGAGATTTTCCTTGACTCTACGATTCAAGCAAAATCTCGGGGGCTACTGACATAGGCATCCCAAATGGGCCTGCCAAAGATAGTACCCGGGGTTTACTGAAGGCCCACTACCCGAAGAATAAGAAGATTCGGAAGTCCAAGATATACTAAGGAAAGTTAGAGTTGTAATAGGAAGTGTTATTTGTAATCTGGCGGGATGATTTAGAAACCGTCCCGGACTCTGTGACTTGTACAAAACGAAACCCTCGGCTCCACCTCCTATATAAGGGGGAGTCGAGGGACAAAGAAAGGATCGAATCTACTGCCAACATAACCCTAATTTTCGTAATCGTCGAGTACTTTTCGCCTAAACCTTCGAGATCTACTTGCCCTCTACTTCTAGCAAAACCCTAGTCTACAATCTGTAGGCATTGACAAGTTAATCCTTTGTCAATGAGCAACTCCATTACTCTCACGATCTACTTGAATAACAGAGACATGATTGAAGATCCGCAGCAACCCCTTGGCATCCAGTATAGTATTCCAGCATTGTGATATATTCCGCTCATCACTTGTCAGTGCTTGCACGACGCGCATACAATCGCTTTCTAGCACTCCCCTGTCACAATGTTGAAGCTGAATAGCTTTTAAACCCTCCAAACAGGCCAAGACTTCCGCCTCTTCAGGGCTGATGCAGACAGGGACATGGTGCCACGCTGATTGTACCACCCGTGCGCATCCGTCTCGGATTACCACTCCAAGCCCAACGGACTTTGCCCCTGCATCTACATTCACTTTGAGCTCTCCATCAAGCGGTTGGGACCACCGAGGTGGTGCAGGGGTTTTAGGCGCATACGATATAAGCAGTGAGTTTTTCCTTTCGGGTCTGGGGCTGGACCGGTGTAGTCTCTGAAGGATTCAACATAATTTCAGAGATAGGAAATCGAAGCTGCAATAGACACCTTCCCATCCCCATGTATCACATTATTCTGATGATGCCAAACACGCAAAAGAAGGAAGATGACTTGATCTCTCTATGGTGCCCGGGAATAAGTAAAAGAGTGAGAATCCATTCATTCCCGGTTTTACTAGCAGCACTTGCTTTTCCTCCAGACTGACCAAGTCAGATTTCCGTTGAAGTTCGTCCAATCTGTCGCGGCTCCACTGCATCTCCTTAGGAACTGATTTAAAATGAGTATTCTTCCACGTATATAGGCTGCACATCATGTCGTGGAATGTGTCGTGCACCAAGCCCAGATCATTGCATGGGACGCGCCGTGACCATGCATCCTCCACAGCGGCGGGGACCGATGGCTCATGCTCCCAAGCGATCTCATAGCGGCGGACAAAAGAGCCCGACCGGCAGCCAATGATCTGTTCCACTTCAAGTAACAATGGGCTATGGTTGATCGCGACGAAGACAAATGTCGAGGACGAAACTGGGGAAAACAAGCCGACCAAGCAGGTGAGGCCACCGCTCTGTCTATACAGACTCGATCATTACAGTCTCCCTTTTGTTTATTGTCAAAGGTCCAGGGAGAGCCCGAGAAACCAATGTCATGGAGATCGCAGAACGACAGAGCTTCTCTAAAATTTGACATCAGTCTCTCTAGCCTCCTCAACATCGAAAAGTGTTCTTCCTGCCACATAGCCTCATTGAAATCTCCGAACATTATCCACGGTTCCGATGATCTTGGCTTCAGCTGATGCAATAAGGACCACATATGATGGCGATCGCTCGCCTTCGGGTCACCGTAGAAAAATGTGCATCTCCACATACGATCATACGGACCCCCACGTATATGTACAGATTTACCGTTATCATTTTGGAGTTATGCATTAGAAATAGTCGCATTCACTTTAAATAGGGTACCATCTAAATCCGTTAAAACAACACCGTATGAATTGTGGTATGGGAAGAAACCTAAGTTGTTGTTCCTTAAAGTTTGGGGCTGCGAAGGTTACGTAAAAAAGTTACAACCTGACAAGCTAGAACCCAAAGCGGATCGAGAAATGCGTCTTCATAGGATACCCTAAAAAACAATTGGGTAAACCTTCTATCACAGATCCGAAGGTAAAATCTTCATTTCCAAGAACGGATCCTTTCTTGAAAAAGAGTTTCTCTCAAAAGAAGTGACTGGACGGAAAGTAGAAATCGATGAGGTTACTTAACCTTCTCTCGAAAATCAGAGTAGCGCAGTACCGGAAGATGTTCCTGTGCCACCTGCACCGATAAGAGAGGAAGCTAATGATAATGATCATGAAACTTCGAACAAAGTTACTACTGAACCTCGCAGGTCGACGAGGGATTCATGCCACTCCAGATTGGTACAACCCCGCCTTAAATGTCATGATTGTGGACAACAATGATGACCCTGCGACATATGAGGAAGCAATGATGAGCCTGGATTCCAACAAATGGCAATAGGCCATGAAATCCGAAATGGGATCCATGTATGATAACAAAGTATGGACTTTGGTAGACTTACCTGATAGCCGCAAGGCTGTCGAGAATAAATGGATCTTCAAAAGAAAGAAAAAACAGATGATGGTGGTAATATTACTGTATATAAAGCTCAACTTGTCGCGAAAGGGATCCGACAAATTCAAGGAGTTGACTACGATAAGACTTTCTCACCTGTAGCGAAGCTAAAGTCTGTAAGGATATTGTTAGCAATCGCTGCATTTTTTGATTGTGAAATTTGGCAGATGGATGTCAAAACGGCGTTCCTTAGTGGTGACATTGAGGAAGAGTTGTATATGGTACAACCCAAAAGTTTTGTCGATCCTAAAAATGCTGACAAGGTATGCAAACTTCAGCGTTCCATTTATAGACTAAAGCAAGCATCCCGAAGTTGGAGCCGACGCTTTGATCAAAGACTTTGGATTTATACAAACATTTGGAGAAGCTTGTATTTACAAGAAAGTGAGTGGGATCTCTATAGCATTCCTGATATTTTATGTGGATGACATATTGTTGATTGGAAATGATATAGAACTTCTTACTAATGTCAAAGGATATTTGAATAAATGTTTTTCAGTGAAGGACCTTGGAGAAGTAGCATACATTTTAGGCATCAAGATTTATAGAGATAGATCAAGACGCTTAATAGGGCTTTCACAGAGTACATACCTGGATAAGATTCTAAAGAAGTTTAGAATGAATGGGAGAAAGAAAGGGTTCTTGCCTATGTTGACAGGTAAGACCTTGAGTAAAACTCACAGTCCAGCTACGGCAGAAGAAAGAGAAAAGATGGACAAAATCTCCTATGCCTCGGCCATAGGCTCTATCATGTATGGCATGCTATGTACAAGACCGGATGTCGCACATGCTGTTAGTTTGACCAGCAGATATCAAAATGATCCAGGAATGGAATATTGGACAGTGGTCAAGAATATCTTAAAGTACTTGAAAAGAACTAAGGATATGTTTCGTTGTTATGGAGGTGACTAAGAGCTCGTTGCAACTAGTTACACCGATGCTAGTTGGAACACTGATTCGGATGACTCTAAGTTACAATCTGGGTACGTATTTATTTTGAATGGTGCATCAGTAAGCTGGAGGAGTGTTAAGCAAAGCGTTGTGGCAAAATCTTTAACTGAATCAGAATACATAGCTCCTTCGGAGGCTTCATCAGAAGCAATATAGATGAAGTGTTTCATTACTGAGCTTGGTATGGTTCCTAGTGCATTGGACCCGAGGACCATCTATTGTGACAACATGGGTGCCATAGTCAATGCATAGGAGCCAAGGTCACACAAGAAGCTGAAGCATATCAAGCTACGTTTTCATTCTATTCGCGAGTATGTTGAAGATGGCGACATAAAGATTTGCAAAGTACACACTGATCTGAATGTGGCAGATCCGTTGACTAAACCTCTCCCTAGAGCGAAATATGACCTACACCAGAACGTCATGGGTGTTAGGTATATTACAATGTAACCTAGATTATTGACTCTAGTGCAAGTGGGAGACTGTTGGAGATAGGCCCAAGAGGTAATAATAAAATAGTTATTATTATATCTTTGTGTTTATGATAAATGTTTGCATCTCATGCTATAATGTTATTAACTAGAAACATTAATACATGTGTGTTTTATAAACATAAAAGTGTCCCTAGTAAGCCTCTTGTTAAACTAGGTTGTTGATTAGTAGATGATCATAGTTTCATGCATGAATATTGGATGTTATTAATAACAAGATCATATCATTAGGTGAATGATGTAGTGGACATACACCCATAGTAAGCGTAGCATATGATCAAGTCATTAAGTTCGTTGTGCTTCAAGCTTTAAGATGCATAGTAACCTAATCCTTCGACCATGAGATCATGTTAATCACCTACACCGGATGGATGCTTTGATGACACCAATCACTACTTCGTAAATGGTTTGTTATAAAGGTGGCATTAAGTGTTCGGAAAGTATAGGTTGGAGCACGTGGATCAATAGTGGGATTTGTCCATCCAAATGACAAATATATATACTTTGGGCCCTCTCGGTGGAATGTCATCCAACTAGCTTGCAAGCATGTGACTGGCTCACAAGGGATGTCATATCACGGTACGAGTAAAGAGTACTTATCAGTAATGAGGTTGTACTAGGTATAGAGATATCGATGATCAAACTTCGGATAAGTAAAATATCGCGCGACAAAGGGAATCAATATCGTATGTAAATGGTTATTTCAATCATGAATTCATCGTTGAATATGTGGGATCCATTATGGATCTCTAGGTCCACTATTGGATATTGATCAGAGAAGTGTCTCGATCATGTCTGCATAGTTCACGAACCGTAGGGTGACACACTTAAGGTTCGATATCGTTTTAAGTAGATATGGAATATGGAATGGAGTTCGAATATTGTTTTGAGTCTCGGATGGGATCCAGGATATCACGAGGAGTTCCGGAATGGTCCGGAGAATAAGATTCATATATAGGAAGTCACATTCTAAGTTTGGGAATGGTCCGACAAATTTGTGGAAGGTTCCGGAAGGTTCTAGAATCATCGGAACAATTCTCTATGGCAGGTGGAGTCCCGGAGGGACTCCACCAGCCCTAGCCGACCCACCAAGTGGGAAGGTGGATTCTATGGTGGACTCCACCATCTTGGCTGGCCAAACAAGAAGGAAAGGGAGGAATCCCTCTTCCTCTAGGTTTCCAATTTTGGTAGGTTTTGCATTTGGACTCCAAAGTGGTTTTTTGGGGGAACCCTAGGTTTTCCACCTATATATAGAGGAGGAGAGGGGAGGGGGCCGGGCATCACAAGCAGCCGCACCACCCATGGCACCCAAGGCCAGCGCCCCAAGCCCCTCTCTCTCCCAAAACCTAGCCCTTCCTCCTCATACCTCCCACACGGTTTAGGCGAAGTCCTGCCGGAGTTCTTCACCACCACCGTCACCACGCCGACATGCTGCCGCGATTCCGAGGGGGATCTACTACATCCTCTGCCCGCTGGAACGAAGGAGGATGTCTTCATCGACACCGTACGTGTGACCGAGTGCGGAGGTGCTGCCCGACTGTGGCACCGTCAAGATCTTCTAAGCGCTTTGAAAGCGGCAAGTGATCGACTGCATCAACCACGAGATTTATCTCGTTAACTCTTAGCGATCTTCGAGGGTATGTTGATCTTCACCTCGTTGCTACCATCTACTAGATTAAATCTTGGCTTGTTATTTGTTTTTGCGGTAGAATTTTTTGTTTTCTATGCTAAGAATCCCTGCATTTTCATCAATGATGTTGCAGAGAAAGATGGAAGTGCTCTCGCTTGGCTTAAAAGTCAGATAGGTACGCCTCTGCCTAATTAAAGGCCACAGTGTTTGCCTCTTTAATCCTTCATCATAATTCTTTGCTTATTATGGCTACAATCTGTTAGTCACATTTTATTGATCATCTAATTCTTATGTCACCCTTGCTTGTGCAGCTCTCCCTGATGTGTACTGTTCTTGTGCTTCCTCCTATCCATGATTATTAATTGACATGTGCTATCTCGTTTGATCATTTGTAATAGCCACTGAAGGTTTCTAACCTTCAAATTGCAGCCTGGGGATCATGAAAGGTCCACAGGCATTTCATTTTGGTTGGTATTGATTGTGTCGCTCTAGCCATAGTTACCCATTTGTGTGAAAGACTTTTCTTGCGATAGTCAGTCTCTTTGTCATTTCTAGTACACACATTTATCGTATTTTCCTGTTCATAACTCCCGTTCTATGCAATAGTACCAGTTCATGTAGCAATGAATTTAGTGTATTATGCTATCATGTATTCTTGTGGACAATACCATCGGTGTTCAGACATGAATTCGTTCATGTTATCGCTTTCCGTTTTGTTACTGGTAACAATAGAAGTGTGTTCTTTAAGATTTGAGCTCAAATACTCATTACCTGATAGTCATTCTTTTTCTATGCATATTAAAGTCGTGCACTGTGAATGGCTTATTTTGTAACAATTTACTTGTGGTGTTCTTCTTTTAGAATGAGGTTGCTAAAGTCAAGGCTGCTGGCAGGGCACTCCATGTGTTCTATGTGATGGCTCGGAGATCCGCAATTTGCACTCGGTGTGCACTGTTTGTTGCTTATCATCCATTGCTAGTTACATGATTCAACGATAAACTGTGATTGTTTGATTGAGCTGGAATACCTAAATTCTTGTTTGGATGATGGGAATTATTGCTTCTAGTATGTCTGTGAAAACGAGTACTACTCTCTGCTGCTTCTTTATCTTTAACTTACGTAAACTGATGAATTAAAATGCCAGCAGTCTGGTTGTGATAAACTTATGAGATCTTGTCCTCTACTTGTTGCATCAACAAGTGATTGTGAATTACTCCCTCCGTCCCAAATTAGTTGTCCTAATTTTTAAAAAAAATATGGATGTATCTAGACATATTTTAGTTTCTTGATGCATTCATATTTTAACAAACTTGAGACAACTAATTTGGGACGGAGGATAGTAGATTTTTATTGAATAGAAAACAAGTGTATTATCCCAGCATAACTTTAGAAGGGGAATGAACGTGGAAGGGGATTGGGGCTGGAAGAAGTGTTTTGGGTGAAGCAAGTGGTTTCACCAAAACCCCCAAGGTTAATACATTACAAAACTAAAAAAAAAAAAAAAAAAAAAAACCCTGCCGAACATGGCCTCACGGGATCGCCGCATGCCCGCATCGGTCGTGGGGGCGAGCGTCCGCGTCGTCCATGCGCGCCGGAGAGCTGCGAGCCGTAGAAACGCAAAGTAAAACGGGGGAGGTCATGTCTCCGTTCGCTTTGAGTTCGACCCGATGTGTTTTCTGGGAGTAATTTCTTGGGCTTACAAAACAGGTGTCACGTGTTCCTGGGTGCGTCGAATTGGTCTGGGAAAATACACGCACAAACCGCTCAAGACACGCCTGCGAAACAGGCCCTAACCCTAGATCGATGCTGGCGGTGGAGAGGGAGGTTGATGCGTTGCTGACGGCGGAGAAGCGGGAGGTGGTGTGCCGTTTCCGCGATTGCATATGCCGCTGGTTGTATTTTTCCCTGACAACTCGCGTCGCCCCCGGGATTGACTACGTCGACATCCCCAATGCCGACCGCCGCCCCGCCTGGTCGCTGCTCGTCGGCGTCACCGACGGCGCCTCCTCCCTACGGGTGAGCCGTCTCCGCGTGGCGCGATCCGGGCGTATCCTCGGCCGGAGCGACGACGCGCTCGACGTCTTCCACAACATGGTCCTCGCCAAGCCGCCACGCGACACCTTCGAAGCTGCCGCCGCACCCCTGGCTCCCGATTGCCCCTCTCTCTGCGTCGTTCGCTGCTACGACGACGATGAGCAACCCCAGGCCCTGCAGCTAACTCTGCAGCCGCAGGCCGACCACGACACCAAGGACAAGGAGTTGCCTCTGCCGGAGCTTGAAGGGACTTGTCCTTGCATACCAATCTTCGGCGACGGCCACGTCTGGGCTCTGTCCGCCACCCTGCTAGACGATGACATCGACTCGTTCCACGTCGTCACGCGACGCCTTGTCGACGGCATGCGGTGGGAGCACGTCGGCGCCCCCTTCACCGGCTCTGTCATACACTACAAGCGCCCGCCGTGGTCCGGCTACTTCCTCCAGGGCTACGCCGTGCTCCCCGACACCGACCAGATCCTCGTCTCCTTCCAAAACTTCGGCCTTTTCCTCACCTTCCACACCAAGTCTGGCCGCTGGACCCCGGTGCTCACCGACACCGAAGAACCAAGGTTGGAAGACTACCTTCCTATCCACGGCCGCGGCATATATGTCCGGCAGCACCAAGCCGTTTACATGCTGCGCGACAACACTATCTACGCCTACAAGCTCACCTACCATGAGCGTGCTCAGGGGACGCCGCTGCTCAAGCTGGATCCGCCTGTGACCATCGACTTCATCTGCCCTTTCATTCCCGAGAAAGGGTACGGGATCCTCGCCCGCCTCACCGACCGCCTCATGTGCTCCGTCTGGATCAGTCTCGCGTGGCGTAAGCCAGCATGCCCGTGCCACTACCTGCACGCCATCGTCACCACCTTCCACCTCCGCGACGAGTTTCAGGGAGGAATCAAGGTGCTGCACTCTACTTATCGCCGGGTAGACATACTGCCCAACCCACTGGCAGACCAGAAGTTCTGCTTTCTACAGTAAGCATACTAGCTAGCGAGTTCTCATTAATTTGATTGATCATGCGTGCATTCATGTTGGTCATCTCGATTGCTTACACTTTCGTTTGGTCTGTCAATTAGGGAGTACGCGGACCAGGGCTCTATGGTGCTGCAACAACATGGAGAAGTGCAAGAGGAGCTAATCAGTTCCCAGAACGTCGATGAACCATCTGAGATGCTTAGCTGTTGCAGGTCTTGCTTGATCTGAATTTAGCTTCATGTTTTAACCTAGCTTGCATCTGAATAATTTTCTCTTCGTGCATGCAGAAGCATGTTGGAAATCCGCCAAGTAAAATGCAGTCCCATTCGCTTCAGCGACTGTCGCATTATCCGCGACTGAGCTCGCCTGCGAAAGAAGCCCTCCTCGACAATTCCTCCCTTGTGACCGAGTCGAACCATTAGGTCGACCCTCCTCCAAAGCAACACAATGTCTGTTTTTCAAGTCCTGTTTGTGCCTAGAAGGTAGAAAAGTTCTTACAAGATCCAGAAAGTCCTGTGTTGTACCCCCGCAAAAAAAAGTACTGTTGTGCCTATGAAGACTGCTATAGCAACTATCAAGAAAGATCAGCTTATCATAGGCCAAGATGACTCACGATCAACTCATCTACCAGGCGGGCGCCAAGGATGACGATGGGAAGCTTCTTAAGCGGCGTTATTTGCAGACGAGTGTGATCGTTATTGGCACTAGTGTAGCTCAAACATACACCAAATACGCTCGTATTGTAACCTCTAAGTCAGTATGGCAGCGGACACCTCTTTTCGAACGGATGGGATGATGTGGACGTAGTATGACACCGGACACCTCTTTTAGGTGCAATTAGTTGTATTTTGGTGGTGGTAAAACTTCTTCTTTTTTTTTGAAGGGGAAGGACCTCGAAGGGTCCAGATAGCTGCATTAAACGGTGAGAATAGAGCATTATTTTTGTTGCCAAATACTAGTGTTTGAGATGATTTGTTGTCAATCAAATGAATAATGTGTTGTTCACAAATGTCTTTGATCTGAATTTTTACATACTGCTGGAGTATATCCTTGCTTTATGCTACTGAACCAAACTTACCAAGGGGTGGATGAGTTCTGAGCAGATGCGCCGGGCTCCACTAACAAATGACAAGCCATAGCCCTAGCCACCATATACCGATGCACAGCTACGCTTCGCTCATGGGTGCCTCTTCAGCGGATGGAGCATCGAGACCTCTTTATGGAGGTGTCTTCACGGTTGGAGGATACGGCGAGAGATATTTTTTCCCAACATGGGTGGCTGCGTGATCTTCGCCTGGATCCACCTAGCTAGTTTTTTTTATCGAGAACTTTGGATTTTTGTCGTCGGATGGTTTGGTGTTTTGTAACAGATATGTGTATGGTTGTGTGCATCCTAGCTATGCAGATGCCGTGTCTATTGCTTAAAGTAATAAAGTGCCCATTTTCGAGAAAAAAAAAAGCCCTAGCCACCATTTTCATAACATCCGCCGGTGGCACATCTGACTGTACGGCAAGGTCTCTGTGATGCTACTGGGACTGGGAGGTATAGAGCACAGTGACCTTGCTCCAGGGAAGGGGGCGTCGAAGTCCACAACAAGGTTGTCATGCTGCTGTTGGGAGGCATTGTTGGAGAAAACAGTGATCGAACTCCTGCTGCAGGGGGTGTCGTCGGAGTCCACGGCAAGCTCTTCGTGCTGCTGCTGGGAGACATCGTTGGAAAGCTCGGTGACCCGAGAGGGCGTTGGAGTTCCACGGCAAGCTCACCGTGATGATGCTGCATATGCTAGATGGTCATATAGGAGGACACGACGTGTTCCTGTAGCTAGGGGAGTAGTCCTGCCACTTTTGTTGGGGATTTAAGATGTGGTAGAAAGAATGGCAAACTCGCGGGCAGATGTATAAGGAAAATAGCAGGAGAAGTTGATGGGAGAGGGAAATATATACCGCGAAACGGTTTTCTCTCACTTATTGAGGATGAATGACGAACATCAATATTAGTCATGCTCTAGCTTATGTGATAAGCAATGAATGATCAAGATTTTGAGTGCTTGATTCCAAGTGAATAATTTAAGTTATGGCTCTAAGTCGGTGTCATGATAGCCTCATGAGTTGAGCTATGGTTTACTAAGATTTAGAGCATGCAAATAAATGAATAATTCTTTATACACCTCAAGATAGTATGATAGAGCATGAGAAGGTACAAGGTTGACCAATACAAAGAGTGAAGAATAGATTCAAGTTTGGTCAACACATAAAGCATGAAGAATGTGCCACGTGAAGTCATGTGGTATGGTGAGCCTTGTCAATTATGCTTTATGAACTAACCCATCATATATGTGCCCTTGTGTTGTCTATGTGGGTTAGGTATCTTTCCATGGGCATGCATCAAAAGTGAGATCTCATATAGCCCATGAGAGGATGCATCAAGTGGTGATCATCATCAAGGTCGAGTTGGACAAGTTCAAGATGAGCATCTCAAGAGGATCACATGCTTGAAGCTTACCGTCCATTTGATGATAATGGACATGTGCAGATGTGCATCAATGGAGCTTTCTCATCATGGTGTATGGGAGAGCATTTGTGAGTCTTCACGAAGCAACAATGATCAAGTGAGGCATTCCGGCTTGAGTGGAGCTTGAGGAGTTATCATCAAGATCAAGCGGGATGCGCAAGGCAAAGGTATGACCTTGCTAGGTTTTCCTTTTACCGGTCTCAAGGTGGTTGTTGGGAAACCGGGTTATAGGATAGATAGCCGCACTATCAAGAGGGGCTTTCGGTTGGGTAACTTGATCACATCGTCTTAGGGAGTTCAATCCTTTGCATACTTTGCATATCCCTATTGCTTCTTGGTGTTTCTCTGTGTGAGGTTCTTGAGCTTGCTGCTAGCTTTACAACAAGCCCAAGTTCATCGATTACGGAATCCGCATGCATCATCTATTGCGTTTTCGAGTTTGGACGTCTTCATCATTTCTTGACGGTGGGAGACTCCCTCTCTAGAATCATCTAAAAATATTCTGTGAGGAGTCTCCATATTTCCAACAAAATTGGTTTCATATCAATTGTAGTTCGGGAGCATTTTCTATTTAAAAGAAAAGGAAAAGGTTTTTCAGGGGTCCCGAATTCCGGCCTCTGGCCCGGTCTACCGGGTGCTGCTGCTGGTCAGTCCGACACCGAGCCCGGCATGCCGAGTGCTGCTACCGAGCGGGCCGACATCTCGCTCGGCCCACCGGGTGTGGTGCCGACCGGCCCAGCGTCCTGGTTTGTTCGGCCTCTGGTCCGGCCTGCCGGGTGCTGCTACCGGTCTGCCCGGCCCCTGGCCCGGCCTGCCGAGTGTGCTGCCGGGTGGCCCGGCACCTGGTCCGGCCCTGCTGGGATGTATGCCGGGTTGCCTGACTTTCTGCCCGTTTTTCTCATCCAACGGTTATATTTCTCCCTAGACTATAAATAGGCCTGCTTCCACCTTGGGCTGGGTAAGTTCTCACACTCTCTCTCTCTTTTCCATTATTGCCTTTGAAGAACTTGCCCTATCTCTTGATTCTCCCTATGATTCTTGCTCATTCTTGAGGGATCTAAGAGAGGAGATCTAGATCTACAACTCCAGCAATCCATTCCTCCTCTTTGTGAGGGGAACTCTTGGGATCCAAATCTTGGAGTCATTTGTTGATTTACTCCATTGTTCTTCCTCTCTGATCTCATCTTAGCATTTGTTGCTTTCATGAGATTCGAGTGTGAAGGATTTGAACACCTCTAGTGTTCTTGCTTTGCATCATTGCATAGTGTTGAGCTCTCCACCACGATTAGTTCGAGTGAGAGACCGTGAGCTTGTTACTCTTGGAGGGAGACCTCCTAGTTGGCTTGGCGGTTGGTGCTCCGATGATCTCTTGTGAAGTGGTTGTGGAGCTTGCCATCTCCGAAGTGAAGGAAAAGCTAACCATAAGGAAAGGGTCATTATCCTTCGTGGGTTTGGCTCGGTGAAGAAGGTGGGCCTTCGTTGTGTTGGGGAATCCTTCGTGGGACCCCCACCTCTCCAAACGTGACGTAACTTCTTGCAAAGGAAGGGAACACGGGAATACATCTTCGTCTCCGCGTGCCTTGGTTATTTCTATACCCGAGCTCACTTTCCTTGTGATAGCCATCGTGCTTGAAGTACATATATCTTGCTATCACTTGTACTACATATATCTTGTGCCTATCTTTCTTAGCTCTAGTTGTTGTTGTTGCACTTAGGTGAGCCTAGCATATTTAGGATTTGTGCTTGTAAAATAAACGTTAGTTTAATTTCGCATTCTTAGCAGACAAATCCGTAAGTGTTTTTTAAAACGCCTATTCACCCCCCCCCTCTCTAGGCGACATCTCGTCCTTTCATCATGAATACAGTATGCATCTATAAATAACGCTCAATCAAGATAACACTAAAGCATAGAATAGTTAGCCATATAAAAATAGATTTCACCATCTCAAATTAACATAGATTCTCATAATCATGTAGAGCAGCTCATACGATATAAATATATTGAAGAACACATAGACACTACTGTATAGCTACTACTACCGTAGACTCGTACATCTCGGATATGACTACTCTACTCACTTCTTATCAGCAGAGCAATGAACTGACGATACTTGTTCGATTATGGTAGTTAATTTCTCTAGAATGACCTTTAGAAGTTGGATATGCTTATGTTCTCTCCCAAGATGGTGTGTCAACGACATGTGGATATTGTGACACCGGCAATGGAGAGTTTTTTTTTTCAAGTCTATGTGGGTGACTCAATGGCTACTCTGCTCGTCTTCGTCTTCGTCTTCTTCAGCGATGTGACGACGCCATAGTGAGCGGTGAAGGATTGAGCCCAACATATAGTTTTTGAGGTTTTTCTTTACAATTGCACATTTTTCCTGTCTCTAGTATGGGCATCTGTCCATCGTACTCAAGGTTTAGTTGTTAGCACAACCATATTAAAACAGTAAATGTTTTTTCACCGTGTGGTGTGTAGATATTTATGAACAATGAATTTAATTTATATAAAAATTATAAATACGAAATGTACATTTCATCTTCTGATTTGATCATACTTGAAAACAAGGCTCGTGGGTTTAAGAGGACCAATAAAAATTAATGTAGTAATTAAAGTACAATCTATAAAATTAACTATTAGAAGATTATCCTACAAATCCGGTTTGATCAAAAAATGGATAGCTTACATTTTTATAATATTATGTAGCTAAATAGATATTTCATGGAGGTGGCGCTTTGGCTCATAGATGCATATGCATATATTATAAAGAAATACATATATTTTTAAAAGAATGTCATAAACATCTGAAACAAAATTTTGCGTGGACATCTAAACATACTATGTTTGTACATAAGTTTTTAGAAAAAAAAATATTTTATGTGGCACGTGTATAAAGATAAAAAAAAAAGTCCCATACATAACCATGTCGGACCACTAAAATTTATCTTTTTCACACAGGATACAAAAATACTTTAAAAAAAATTTGTGAGCGAACATAGAATGGCTAGATGTACATGTGAAATTTTATTTCAGTTATTTTTAACATTGTGGAATGTATCTTCACACTATAAATTTATATATACCAGTGAGCCGAATTGGATTTCGCGGAATATGAACAAAAATTTGGTGCGTGTACGTCGAAATTATATGAATGCACGCCAAATTTCGCGGAAAACTGACTTTTTCGTGCCATGTGTAAAAAACATGAAGAAATGTATCATGAAAAGCTCTTTTTAAGCATAAAATTTTGTCTTTTTTGCACGCGATACAAAAAATGCCGGTTTTCGGCGATATGAACTGATGAGCACATAGGATGTCCACATGTATGCATCAATTTTTCGTATTTTTTTACACTTTAAACTATGTTAGTAGTCGTTGTAAAAACCGGAAGCATATGCTTTCAGGCACAAAAATGCTTCGCAACTTGCTTTATCTATGGATGGATGTATATTTAACAGAGCCCCTGGATTTTGATTTCCCGCCGGGCGGCGCGTCGTGCGTGCCGGATGGCCGCCGCCGCGGGGCACGCATGCGGCACAAATCAACAAAATCACACGGACTCATTGACGCATGCCTTGCCACCACACCAGCCATGCCCTCAGCGCGCGGGCGTGCTTACACGAGGCGGCCCAGACTCGGAGGTCGGAGCCTTGTTCCCACCCGGGACGTGGCAGATGCGGTCTGACCACTCCCCACGGCCACCGCCTAAGCTTAAGCTCCTTTTCTTCTTCACCCATTGTTCTCCTGCCCCAGCTACACAGCCACGCAGCGTCCCTCCTCTCGTCTTCCTTCCCAGCGTCCTCGCCGCCGGCGCCATGTCGTACAACAAGACCGCCTCCATCACCGCGGAGACCATAAATCCGAGGGTACGGCTCGTTCATGCATCCTTCTTTTGGCACTAAATGCAAGCCACGGTTCTGTTCTTACATGAAAAATAGATGGGGTTAACATGTACATATGGCTCCGTTTGAAGGTCAAGACGTTCAACTATGAGCCCTGCGGCGAGATTGCTACGCACGCTGAGGTAATCCTAAGAACCTACCTGCACTCTGCAGAGTGCAGACACCTCCGCAGCTATCAATTTTGACTAATGTAGATTATACGTACACCACTTGTGTAAGCGCACACAGAGATTCCTGTAATCTACTCCATTCTGCACGAACTTTGATCTTCGATGATGTTACACTTATGTGGAAACATTGGTTATAAACCTTGTTTTCTTGTATGCCTGGCTTTCTGTCATCCAGCGCCTGCAGGAGGAGCTGAAGAAAAATCCAGGTTCTCGCCCATTCGAAGAGGTGCGTGCTTGCCATCAATTGTGTTATATACTCCAAGCTAGTAGTGATTCTGGTCAAAAGAAATTATGATATATAAGTAATTTCCTTCTAGCAGATAATATACTGCAATCTTGGGAACCCCCAGGCTCTCGGTCAGCAACCCATAACTTTCTTTCGCGAGGTTACAGTTCTTACGCTCTTAAAAAAACTAAATTGGTAAATACGACATAGATGCTTCATGCCAATTGATATATTGCCTTCAGGTTCTTTCTCTGTGTGACAACCAAGCCCTCCTGGAGAGAGACGAGGCTCGTTTGTTATTCAGGTTGTTGGACACTAAGTAGCTCGATTTTATTTTGGCATCACTCTTGCTACAATCGTTCAAAAAAAAGACAGAACAAGCAAACAGTGGTGGATATTGATCCCCTGATTCAAATTTTTTCTAGTAGAAAAAACTCGCATCTCGACACAATATTTGACTGGCGGAAAATTAACAGGCACTCTTTCCATCTAATATTACAGCCCATGCGCCATTAAAAGAGCGCAGAAGATTATCGAGGCAATGCCTGGCAGAGACTCCGGCCCATATACTCCCAGTCAGGTACTTGTTGGAGTACATGCTCGAGTGGTGTGATGTTTGGACTGCACTAGTTCACTAACATTCACAAATCACCAGGATCAACTTGCTAGAATGTCCTGGCTTAGTCGAATGAAGATATATTTTTCCTTTCAAATTCGGAATTATTATTTGGTTTTTCAATCATGACCAGGGAATCAAAAATTTGCGTGAATCGGTCGCCGATGGCATCGCTGGGAGAGATGGTTATCCATCAAGGCCAGAAGACATTTTTCTGACAGATGGAGCGAGTGCAGCGGTAATACTCTATTACTCTGCACTCCAGAGAGATCCATCACATCTCGATATCCTAAACGTGCCTGCCTTTTTCTTTTCTTCCTTCCAGATAAATTTGACTTTGCAGATGCTCATAAGATCGGAGGAAGATGGAATTTTATGTCCTTTACCTGAATATCCACTATACTCGGCTTCCATTATACTCCATGGTGGAACCATGGTATGGTGCTAGCTTTATGAAAGAATCAAGCAACATTTGCAATTCCTCAGAATAAGTTTGTTAATTAACTCTCAAACTTGTAAAACAGGAACGTGTGTAAAAGTACCAGTTACTGAATTCAGTATTTGGGTACCATATAACCTTAATGGGGATGGTGATGTAAAAGTACTGCTCATTTTAGTTCATGCAAGAAATGACCCAAGTTACTGAATTGAGTTTGTAGGTACCATATAACCTTAGTGAGGATGGTGATTGGGGGCTTGAGATTTTCGAAGTGAAGAGGTGTTTGGAGGAGGCTCGCATAGCCGGTTTGACTGTTCGAGCCATGGTGGTCATAAATCCTGGAAATCCTACTGGACAGGTATGGAAACAGATAATTATCTCTCACAGTACCATACTATATATGAATTGGATAATACTTTAAAATTTCTGAAAAAAATTACCTGTAAAAAGAAAGAATCAACCCATCGTCCAAATGATATGTGGGAGGCGGTCCTGCAAGTAGCATTACTATCAGGCAAACTCCAAAGTTTCTTGCTCAACATTTGCATGCTTTGTTTTAGGTACTCTCTATCACCAACCAGGAGGAGATAGTGGAATTTTGTCGGAAAGAAGGTTTAGTTATACTTGCCGACGAGGTACGCCCTTTGTAAATGGCATATCCTGTTCGTTCTGTAAGTTGCATTTGTTGTGTCTGCAGAAAGCAAGTTCAGCTATTGCTAATGATGATTTTTGATTAATTAACTACATATGTTTATAGGTATACCAAGATAACATTTATGTGGAGAATAAGAAGTTCAATTCTTTCAAGAAAGTTGCCAGATCACTTGGGTACAACACGAATGACATCTCTATAGTGTCATACCATTCGGTTTCAATGGGTAAGCCTCCGTACCTAAAAGCATGGGTTGAAAAACAAAGGTTATTCTCATCATCTGAACTCTTGCAGGGTTCTCTGGAGAATGTGGCAGAAGGGGAGGCTACATGGAGATATGTGGTTTTGGTGAAGATGTGATCGGTGCGATTTGCAAGGTGGCCTCTCTGACTCTTTGCCCCAACATAGGTGGTCAGATATTGACCAGCCTAGTTATGGATACACCTAAGGTTTGTCCTGCCCATCTCATGTTTTATTTTACTTTTAATGTATGTATGTATCCAGAAATTGCCATCATAGAAAGGGGCATGTGTGTTTTAACAAGTTTATCTTGATATCTGCAGATAGGGGACGATTGTTTTGAGAGATTTTTGGCCGAGAAGGAAAGCATTGACTCATCTCTGGCCAAGCGTGCCAAGGTATCCTCCTACATTCAGTTTGGTGTCACAACCACACCGCCTTTCTTCTGCCTCCATCGGAAGTACTAAGGATGAAACTGAACAAAAACCAATTCGCAAAAAAAAAAAAAAAAAAAAAAAAAAACTGAACCAAAACCAGCTTTGCATACCTTGAAACATTGTGGCTTCCCTTGTCTTGGTTACAGACCTTGGAGGAGGCGTTCTGCAGCTTGGAGGGCGTTACCTGCAACAAGATAGAGGGCGCAATCTACCTCTTCCCCAGGATCCACCTCCCTGCAGCAGCGATCAAAGCTGCCAAGACCGAGGGCCTCTCCCCTGACATTTTCTATGCGTGCCGCCTCCTCGACGACGCCGGGATCGCCGTCGCCCCTGGCTCCGGGTTCCACCAGGTCAGACTCTTATATCTGCAAACAGAAATCATTTTCTTCAGATTGTAAAATGTGTTGCCTGACTATGGCATTGATCTTCTTGCAAATGCCCGGGGCGCGACAAGATCTCTGGACGCCACAAGGCCGCCGGGACATGTCACATCCGGTGCACGATCCTCCCCGGCGAGGACAAGATCAAGGAGATGATCTCACGCTTTAAGGCCTTCCATGAGGCCTTCATGAACGAGTTCCGCGACCGAAACTGATGCAGAGATCGCAGCTGGGCGGCAGTCTGCTCTTGGATCCCTGTAAATTAAACCTGTGTTGTACTACTAGTAAATAAAACTTCTGCAACAGACACCGGTGTATTCCTCTCCTTTTCAACTAATAAAAGAGATTAGCTGAAGATTTCTTGACATCACCTGGTCGGACGTGTTAGAGATATATTTGGTAGTAGTATATGATTTGTAATCATCTCCTGCCTTATCTCTAGGATTGTCTTCCTGACTTCCAAGATTTGTACCCCTATATATACTCGTCCGAGAGGCTCAATACAATATCCAACATATTTCGCATATCTCTCTCCCTCTCTATCGTTCTACATGGTATCAGAGCAACGTTGATACTAACCTAGCCGCCGCCCAAGCTTCCGCGCCGCCCCGCCCCGGGGAGATACTAAGTGGATCCAAGTTCCTTCTCCTCTTGAGTGGTGGTGATGTATGAGATCTTGTCGAGGCAGCGGCTATGGAGTCTTCAAGGCGGCAGGGCTCCGCCGTGGAGGTATGTGGTTATGGGGTGTATCTCCCTTGGCTCCTCCCCTCTTTATATAGGCCTAGGGGGTCTCCAATAGCTCCTCCCACGTTGCCTTTGACCTAAGAAAGGTCTAGGAACAAACGGGGACGGATTCTGCGAAGAAACGCGTTCAGAAAGGCCTTTTTCCGCGTGTCCAGGCCCGTGGTACGGCCGGACGGTACGGCCAGATATGTCTGTACCGATTGTCGTTAAACTTGCAGATGTTTTTCGTATTTTGGCCGCCATTTTCTCATACGAACTTCGATTTGGGTATTCTTTGTCTCGTTGAACTCGTATGGATGAGAGCTACAATACCATCATCTTAGATCTTTATTTTGAGATGATGGAAAAAAATGTCACTTTTTCCACTCCTCAAATGACTAAGTCAACATAATAAAATCTTACTAAAACTACTAAATATGCGATGCTCATATGAAAATAAACAAGAACTCGTAAGTATGCAAAATAAGCTGGAGCATGAAATAAGTGACAATATGAGTAATAGTATTATTAAAAACATCAGTGAAATAGTGCTAAATATCGAGCTATCACATGCCAACCGTCTGATGTCTCTCTTCCTATTTTTTTGTTGTTGCTTCCTATTCTGTTAGTGCCATCTGCCCATATCATGCTAGTTAGGGTTGAGTGTACATTAACTTGTAAGGCCATGCTAGGGGTTGTTCCTACCTATAAATCAACATGTAATCTCCACCAAGATCCCTGAAACAAATATGGTATCAGAGCCTTCCCCTTCTACTTTTGTCTAGTAATCAACCAAATCCATCCATCGAGACCCCCCCCCCCCTCAGTCATCATCAGCATCAATAATCAATTCTCCGAGAAATTAACTTGGGAGAATTTTCTCTGATGGCTTGCCCATGTTCTTCGAAAACTCAAGGGCTCTTAGCTCTTCAGGTTCCTTGATGATACCATGAAGGTGCCAGCAAGAACCACCACCGTCGAGTCTCGAGTCATGCCGAATCCAGTGGTTGCTCTGTGGGAAGCACAAGATCAAGAGATACTTGACTATACGTTGAACTCCCTATCCAAGGAGGTCCTCATCCAAGTGGCAGCGCTGACGAGATCCAAGTCTGTGTGGGATGCAGAGCATGTTCACCTCAACATCACGCTCCCGGATTAACAACCTTCGTAGAGCCCTCGCCAACGGTAGGAAGGAGAAGAAGATAGTGGCAACCTACTTCGCGGAGATGAAATCGTACGCAGAAGAGCTCGCCAGGGCTGGTAAGCCACTTGTAGCTCCTATATTGTAGAAGGGTTCGACGAGAACTACAATCCTATTATGTCGACCCTGGATGCACGCATGGATGAGGTCAATCTTGATGAACTTTTTGTGCAAATGTTGAACTTCGACCAGCATGATGAACTCCTCGGCGGATCAACCATGGACAACAATGGTGGCTTCAAGTACTCCGCAAACTACTCCGCATCAAACGAACCATCTAGCCCAGTCAAACGAACATGTATGGGAAGATCCTAGCCTTTTATGTGTTTTTCATCTGAAATTTTTTTGTTTGGAGGGAGGACACTGAAGCAAAGGTGAAATAACGAAGAATTACATTAAAAAGTCCCCCTTTAGTGATCTGTTCCTTGTAGCAGCAGACCCAACAGCGCCAAGAATGCACCAGAAATCATCTTCTCCAAAAGCGGCACCTTCAAAAGGGAACAGTGCACAAGCACCATCATCGCCTGACCATACATCATAGGTTTTCACCAAGGAGAGAGCTCGCGCTCATAAAACAATGCCTTCAACAAGGTCATTACCAGATACAACCAATATGCCATACCTTGGGTTTTCACCCTACTAGTTTAGACTCTGAATTTCTCTTGTGTTGTCACCCCCATTTGCCGATGTCGCTGCTCCAAGTCACGAGTCACCAAGCCAAATCCTCATCGCCACCAGGACTCGAACCACCATTACCAGTCCTCGGATCTCGGCTTCCATGCCATTCTCCGTGACTGACTTTGACATGGAACTAAGGACATGTCCCGTGATGGTAACTGACTGCAAAGCTTAGCATCGCTCCCTCTGAAACCAAACGATCAGAAAAAATATGGTTGTTTGCGACAGAATACTATCCGATCCAGCAATCTTACGCATCTCGTCCATTGGATTTTGTTGACCGCGCCTTCTAGAACTCGGCTTTATTCGGGCGAACCAACTGCCCCCACGCCGCTGCTCATCGACTGAATCTCTCTGAGGAAAGAGGAGGCAAGCCAACACACGAACAACACGCTCGCACCGGTCCTCTAGTCTCTGCCCCGAGCAACATGCCCAACGCAACAACGCAGCGAGTCCGGCTGCACCGAAAATCGGTAGCCTAGAAGTACAACCACTCCATCATCCCATGTACGGGTGTCCAATGGAAGCCCCGCCGGCATGAACAGGGCATCTCCCCATCACCATGGGCAGGCTACAGTGCTACACCTCGCACGGACAACATGCCGAAGGAGACGCCGCCACCATGTGGTCGGGATCGCCGCCCCAACCTCCACACCCAGAAGACAGTCGACGCCGTCCTCAGTCGCCACCAGCGATCCGCTGCAGCGATCCAACTCCCCGGCACCTTTGGCACCGGGCCCACCGCCACCCCGGTCTAGGCCGGCGGCAGCGGCGGCGGGGGAGGCCACTCGGCTAGGGTTTGGCCCCGTGTCGCCACCCCGGCCTAGGCTGCGTTCCCCCTACGCTTCTTGGTGGCCGTTAAATCCATCTTGCCAGTTGCACGACGATTACGCGCCAACAGCTAGCACCATGGCCAAAGGTCTGGAGTGGCAGCTGCTCCACCACATCCGTCATCGTGTTGAAGTCACGTCTCCCTTGTCTCTAGGTGTGCCCCCACCTGTGCTTCGCCGACTGCACCGCACCTCCGCTCTCTCCGCGGCTCCGCCTCTTTCTGGAAGATTAGTGAGGGTAGAATTGATAGTTTATTGTCAGTTTTGGAATAAAAATTGTGGTATATATTATGTGAGATGTCTTGTTAAATATAAGTTGACTGGCAAAATTTGGAATATTGTTTCTATTTATGGGGCTCCGCATAATAGAGATAAAGAGGTGTTCTTAATCGAACTAGTACATGTTTTACAAGCTAATTTTTTTCCTTTTGTTGTGGGTGGCGATTGTAGTATTATTAGAAAGAGTAGCGAGAGTGATAAACCTAGGAGGTTAAATAAATGGTCTACTCTGTTTAATGTTGTTATTAACCTTAAAGAATTAAAGGAGTTAGAATTATCTGGTACAAAGTTTACTTGGTCAAATAACCAGGAAGATCCGATTATGGCTAAGCTTGGTAGAGTTTTGGTTAGTATGGAATGGCAAAGGGGGTTTCCTTTGGTAGTTGTAAGGACTTTGCCTAGAATAATTTTGGACCATGCTGCTTTGATCATGGATGTGTGTTTAGAAAACAGTAAGGTGCCAGGCTTGTTTAGATTTGAATTGTGTTGGTTTTTGAGAGAAGATATTGATAGTGTTGTGAGTAAAGTTTGGCTTAAAGCGTTTCCGGGTAGGAATTTATTGGACTTTTGGCAAAATAGAGCCAGAGAGATAAGAAAGCATTTAAAAGGGTGGAATATTAATTACAATAGCGCCTATAAAAAGGGAAAAAAAATTAGTAGAACAAATCGATAAGATTGATAGAGAAAGTGAGGTGGTACGTTTAATGATGGATAAATTTATGGCTAAAAGAGATATGGAGGCTAGGCTGAACATTTTGGTCAAGGAAGAAGAAATCAAATGGATCCAAAGAGCAAAGGAAAAAAGATTTGCTAGAGGGGGATGCGATGACATCTTACTTCATGGAAAAAGCTAGCGGTAGGCGTAGAAAGAACATGATTTTATGTCTTGAACAAGATGGGATAAATATTAAGGGTGATAAAGATATTTTGTTATATGCAACTAGTTTCTACAAATCTTTATTTGGTCCGGCGGATAATATATATAATCTTTCTTTAGACATACATGAAGATCGTGTTTTAGATGATGTTGATAGAGTTTTTATGGAGCAAGAGTTTAGTTTAGATGAAATCAGAGTTGCTCTGTTTCAGATGAAGCATAATAAGTCGGCATGACCTTTATCAGCATTTTTGGCATTTGCGGAAGTATGACCTATTGTGTCTGTTTAATGAGTTTTATCATGGTAAGTAGAAATTTCTAGGTTGAATTATGCAATTATCACCTTATTACCTAAGGTTAATGATGTAGTAAGGTTACAACTTTTTAGGCCAGTTTGTCTAAGTAATGTAATTTTCAAGTTAGTGACTAAAGTAATCAATAACAAAACTATAGTTGTAGCAGATAAAGTGGTTGCTCCGGTCCAAACAGCTTTTATAAAAGGTAGGTATATCTTAATTGGTGTGATTGTTTTGTGAAGTGGTTAGAAAAAATAATAACGTCTTGATGTTTAAAGTAGATTTCGAGAAAGCTTATGATAATATAAACTGATCCTTTGTGTTAGATGTTTTGAGAATGAAAGGTTTCCCAGCTAAATATGCGAAATGGATTGAGGAGTTAATTATTAATGGTAATGTGGTTGTGATGGTAAATGGAACTTTGGGAAAGTACTTTGAAACAAACAAAAAAAGGCTGAGGCAGGGGGATCTCCTCTCACCTATTTGGTTTGACATAGCAGTAGATGTAGTACAGGTTTCGGTTAAAAGGGCGCATGATAGTGGTTTAATTAAAGGAGTGGTTCCACATTTAGTGGAAGGAGGTTTGACGATGTTACGATATGCCAATACTATTTTCTTTCTTGAAGCTAGTGAAGAGGGGGCTAGAAATTTCAAGATTTGTTGTGTAGTTTTGAGCATCTGTCGGGTTTGAAAATTCATTTCCACAAGAGTGAAATTGTTTGCTTTGGTCAAGCTAAAGTAGATTGTGAGATGTAGAAAGATATCTTTACCTGTGTAGAAGGTTCTCTGCCCATGAAATATCTAGGGATACCTGCTCATAGTGCTAGGCTTAGGAATGTCGATTGGAGACCCTCGGAGGATAAAATGGAAAAGAAGTTAGGAACTTGGCAGGGTAAGTTTTTCTCGTATGGTGGAAAGCTAATATTAATTAAAGGTAGTTTGAGTAATGTGCCATTTTTCATGATGTCTCTGTCCCCTTTGCTGAAAGGAGTAGAAAAGAAAATGGATATACCTAGGAAGAGGATGATGTGGAATGATAAGGAGGACGATAACAAATATCATTTAGTTAATTGGAAAGATGTTTGCCAGCCTGTGGACCAAGATGGCTTAGGGATAGTGGATCTAGGAGTTATGAATGTTTGTCCTTTAAGTAAATGGTTGTGGAAATTGGAAAATGAGGAAGGTTTATAGCAGAGTTTGATTTTAAATAAATATTGTAGGAGAAGTTTGTTAGTTGAGGTAAAGAAAAAGGCTGGGCAGTCTCATTTTTTCCGTGGGATATTAGATGTTAGAGATGTCTTTTATAGGTTTTGTAGAAAAGTAGTGGCTAATGGCGCTAATACACGCTTCTGGGAGGATTTATGGATAGAAGACTCTCCTTTTAATGTAAAGTTTGCTAAATTATATAACCTTACGTTTAGTGTTGGTATTCGAGTAGCTAGGGTGTTCGAGGAGGTGTGGAGTTGTGTGAGGTTCAGGACAACTTTGAATGGCAAGACGGCAGCCTTGTGGGCGGAGTTACAGGATACGTGTAGAGGGGTAGTGTTAAATGATGAAAGGGACAAATGTAAATGGTTACTGGAAAAATTGGGTCAATTCACGGTTAAGTCATTGTACAAGATATCGAAGTTGAACCAAGTTAGATGTCCCTTTAGGAAGTTATGGTTTATGAAGGTACCTTTAAAAATTAAGGTTTTTTTGTAGTTAGTGTTTAGAAAAGGTATTTTAACTAGAGATGTGTTTAAAAAAGAGAATGGGACGGTAATGGTAAATGTTTATCTTGTAGTGAAAATGAAAGTATAGATCAATTTTTTTGTACAATGCTCGATGGAGAAATATGCCTGGGGTTTGTACAATGTGCTTTAGACATAAAAACGGAATTTAGTTCAGTATCTGATATTATGGATTGGGTCTTCATGTTTCCTTCTAGTATGAGAGATTTAGTTGCTTCTGGGGTGGCTTCGGTCATGTGGGCTTTCGGAAAGACTAGGAATGTTGCGTGTTTGATGGTATCTTTCCATATGATCCTACTAGTGTTATAGCTAAGACGGCTTACTTGATGGATTTTTTTAGATAAAAAGGAATATATTAATATTAAAAGATATTAATTACATCTAGCCTCTGCAACAACGTCCCACCCTAGTGGCAGTACGGATACACATAACCAAAAAAGAATAAAGAAAACTAAGAAATAAAAGTCCCGCTACAGCATTTCAGACCTAGCAAGAGCAATACAACCACCACTGTGACAACACCTGAAATACAGACTCTCCAAAAGCGACGCCTCCAAGAAGAGAACAGTGCACCAGCGCCGTCGTCGCCCGACCAAAGGTTTTAGATTTTCATCCTGAAGATAATCCCCACTCTCAAAACAATGCCTCCAACAAGGTCATTGCCAGGCACAACCAGTTAAGGCCAGACCTTGGGTTTTCACCCTGAGATGTAAGACTCTGAACTTCACCTGTGCTGCCGCCCCCACATGCATACCACTGCTGCGGAGCCCGGAACGCCAAGCAAATCCCTCAGCATCACGGAGACTCGAACCTCCTTTAGCCAGTCCACCAATCTAGCCTTCATGATATTCCTTCTTATGACTTCACCATGGACCAAAAAGTCACCTGATGTCAACACAGAATAGAGCTTCGCTTCGCTCACTCCGGAACCAACGGTCGGAATAAAAACATGGGTGCGCGCGACCGAATACCACCCGATCCAGCAAACTCCAGGCAAAAGATGCACTGTTCCATTCGCCGGCTGTTCCATTCGCCGGCGGAGCTTTTCGGAACTCATCTCTCCAGCCAGATCAATGCAAACTGACATCTGGTGATCTTCATCTTCGCTTGCGAGAAACCCGAGGACCGCCACCAAAAACAAAGCAAGACCAGCAGCCCCCATGCCGCCAGTCCCTCCTGTCGGATCACCAGGGAAGAGGGCGGCGACACAGATCATGCGTACCACCGCCAAACCGTCACCGGGGCCGGAGGCCGCCATCGCTCCACCGAATCCTCCATGGCTACCGACGGAGAGCATCAGGCCCCGGCCAAGTAGCCGTGCCGCCCGGCTTCTTCCACCGGCGCTTCATCACCTCCCATGGAATGCCGCCGCGGAAACCCTCTCCTCCCCCTCGTCGTTCGACGGAAGGGGTGCCGCCACCGCGCCGCGAGGGCCGGGGCCGGAGCCGTGACCGGCAGCAGCGACGGCTGAGGGGCGGCGGTCCAGGAGCGGCTGCTCGGGGCGGAGCGGGCGGATCCTCCGCCGCCGCCCGGGAGGATATTTGGGTTAATCTGCAGATCCGAGATCGATGAGGCTTGCAACGCAGAGGAGCAAAAATGCTGCTGCGTGTGGCAGCTGAGATCTTTAGCAAGAAAAGAGGGTGGGCACCAATGGTACTTCGGATTGCTGGGTGAGAACTGGAGGCCTTCTTTTTTTGGAGATCGGTGAAACCAAAGAAGATATAAGAAAAGAGGAAAACATGGTAAGGAGATAGAAGCAGCATGTTATGATTGGCGAGTTTTGAGAACAATTTGTGTAATTGTCTTGTAATGTGGTACTGATTACTGCGTTGTGAGGTTAGCTGCTGGTTGTAAAAGACAGTAAAAAAAAGAGGGTGTAAGGTTTTTCTGTTAGGAGGCTGAGCGTGAGATGAGTTGATGGTCAGGATGATGAATTTGGTGTGTTATTTCTGGTTTCGAAAAAAGCTTGGCGTGCGGGCGTGCTTACACTTAGCGGAGGCCGAGACTCGGAGCATTGTACCCACCCGGGACGTGGCAGCCGCAGTCTGCCCACTCGTGCCACCGCTGCCGCCTATGCTTCACTGCCTCCTTCGCCCATATTGCGCCCGCCCCGTTCTGCTGAACAACTGCACAACAGGCACACGCAGCCTGCATCCTCTCCTCCTCCTTACCAGCGTCCTCGCCGCCGGCGTCATGTCGTACAACAAGACCGCATCCATCACAGCGGAGACCATAAATCCCAGGGTACGGCTCCTGCATATGCATCCTTCTTTGGCACTAAAAGCGCAAAAAAAATGGCTCTGTTCTTACATGACAAATAGATGGGAGTTAACATGTACACATGGCTCCGTTTGAAGGTCAAGACGTTCAACTATGAGCCCCGCGGCGAAATTGCTGCGCTCGCAGAGGTAATTCTAAGCTTCTACCTGCACTCTGCAGACACCCCCGCCGTTATTCTAGCTAGATTATAAACCATTAGTACTACAAGCGAGAACTGGCCCTCTCTAAAATTAATCAATACAGACAACGATTCCTGTAAACTAGTCCATTTTGAACAACATGAGTGGATCTTAATCATCGTTGCCATGGCACTCCTGGCCAATAAATCTGGGGAAACACTGGTTAAGAGTGTGCACCTTATTTTCTCGTATGCCGGGTTTTTGTGTCATACAGCGGCTGGAGGAGGAGCTGGCCAAAAACCCAGGCTCTCGCCCATTCAAAGAGGTGCGTGTTCGGCACTGACGCTTTTATTTGTTCTCTCCTTTTGAGATTATTATTACCGAATCCTAATGATGCAATAAAAGGCTATATGCATCAATCGATGCAGATGCCGAGCCTTTGATTCCCCTTTTCAAAAAACAAAACTACAAGCGAATCTGGTAAAAAGTATCATAAAGTTTTTTTTTGAGGTATCATAAAGTTTCTTTCTACAGATAATATATTGTAATCTTGGGAACCCCCAAGCTCTCGGTCAGCGGCCGATAACTTTCTTTCGCGAGGTTACAATTCTTACCCTCTAGAATTTTGTAGCTTGGTAAATACGACATTGATGCTTCATGCCAAGTGGTTATCTTCAGGTTCTTTCTCTATGTGACAATCCATCCCTCCTGCAGAGAGACGAGGCTCGTATGTTATTCAGGTTGGACGCAGATTGCTCGATTTCACTTGGCATATATCTTACAATCTTTAAAAAGAAAAGAAAAAAGGAACACTGGTGAATATTGATCCCATAATTCATTTGTTTTCCAGTACAAACACTGATCTTACCTTATTTATATGCAATATTTGATATGGCGGGAAATTGACCAGTACTGTTTCAATCTAATATTACAGTCCATGCGCCATAAAACGAGCGCGGAAGATTACCGAGGCAATGCCAGGCAGAGACTCCGGTCCATATACTCCTAGTCAGGTAATAATGCAATAAAAAGTCGCGCACATCTATCCATGCAGAGGCCGGAGCATTTTGCCCATTTTAGAAAGAAAAAAAAGAGGTATTTTTTTTTTTTTGCGAAAAAAAAAAAGAGGTATTTGTTGGAGTACATGATCGTGCTGTGTGATGTTTGGACTGCACTAGTGCACCAACATTCAAAAATCATCAGGATTGGTGTGCTAGAATGTCCTGGCTTCGGTGTTGTCCTGTTGTGCAGTGACGATATACTTTTCCTATCATATTCGGATTTTTTTATCATGATCAGGGAATCAGAAATTTGCGTGAATCAGTTGCGGATGGCATTGCTGGGAGAGATGGTTATCCATCGAGGCCAGAACATATTTTTCTGACAGATGGAGCGAGTTCAGCGGTAATACTCTACACTCCAAAGCTCCATCACATATTCACATCACGTGTGCATGATAGCTGGTCTATCTGGATATCCTAAACCGGGCTACCTTTTCTTTTCTTCCTTCTAGATAAATTTGACTATGCAGATGCTCATTAGATCCGAGGAAGATGGAATTTTATGCCCTTTACCTGAATATCCATTATACTCGGCTTCCATTATACTTCATGGTGGAACGATGGTATGCTGCTAGCTTTGTTTAAAAATTCAAGGAACATTTGCAATTATTCGGACTAACTTTGTTCATTGCATCTCAATGCTGACATTTTTCTCAAAGAAAATGTAAAACGGGAATGTGTGTAAAAGGACCAATTAACTAAACTGAATATTTGGGTACCATATAAACATTGGTGAGGATGGTGATGTAAAAGGAATGGTCGTTTTCTTACATGCAAGAAATGAACAAGTTACTGAATTATGTTTATAGGTACCATATAACCTTAGTGAGGCTCGTGATTGGGGGCTTGAGATTTTCGAAGTGAAGAGGTCTTTGGAGGAGGCTCGTATATCCGGTTTGACTGTTCGAGCCATGGTGGTCATAAATCCTGGAAATCCTACTGGGCAAGTATGGGAACATATATTTATATTATATTTCGCACAATACCATGCATGTAAATTGGATAATATAATATGTTTATGACAAATGTTTACCTGAAAATAAAAAGAGTAAACCGAACGTCCAAAAGATATGTTGGAAGGGGTCCTACATCGTGGAATTACTATCATGCAAACTCCCAAGTTTCTTGTTCAACATTTGCAAGCTCTGTTCTAGGTACTCTCTATCACTAACCAGGAGGAGATAGTGGAATTTTGCCGGAAAGAAGGTTTAGTTATACTTGCCGACGAGGTTCGCCCTTTCTGAATGGCAATATATCGTGTGTCTGTTTTGTAAATTGCGTTCGATGTGTCCGTCAGAAAGCAAGCTAAGTTATTGCTACTGATGATGTTTTGCAAATTAATTGATTAATTTCACTTATAGGTATACCAAGATAACGTCTATGTGGAGGATAAGAAGTTCAATTCTTTTAAGAAAGTTGCCAGGTCACTTGGCTACAACGAAGATGACATCTCTATAGTGTCATATCATTCGGCTTCAATGGGTAAATCTGTGTCGATAAAAAACACGGTTCATAGTCTCCACAAAGTAAGTCTCAGGAGAATGGATTGAAAAACACTGGTTATTCTCTCATCATCTGAACTCTTGCAGGGTATTATGGAGAATGTGGCAGAAGGGGAGGCTACATGGAGATATGTGGTTTTGGAGAAGGTGTGATTGGTGTGATTCGAAAGGTGGCCTCTGTGACCCTTTGCCCCAACATAGGTGGCCAAATTCTTACCAGCCTAGTTATGGATACACCTAAGGTTTGTCCTGCCCTTCCCATGTTCATTAAATTTTATTTTTCTTAATGTATGTTTCGTATCCTGAAATTACTATCAGACAGCTACCATCGTAAAAAGGGGCATTTGTGGTTTTACCAAGTTCATCGTGATATTTGCAGATAGGGGATGCTTGTTTTGAGAGATTTCTGGCCGAGAAGGAAAACATTCACTCGTCTCTGGTCAAGCGTGCCAAGGTACATACAGTTTGGTGTCACCGCCTTTCGTCTCCCTCCATCGGAAGTACTAGGATATAACCGAAGCAAAACCAGCTTTACATACCTTGAAACATTGTGGTTTCCCTTGTCTTGGTTACAGACCTTGGAGAAGGCGTTCTGCAGCTTGGAGGGCGTGACCTGCAACAAGATAGAGGGCGCAATCTACCTCTTCCCCAGGATCCACCTCCCTGCAGCAGCGATCAAAGCTGCCAAGACCGAGGGTGTATCCCCTGACATTTTCTACGCCTGCCGCCTCCTCGACGATGCCGGGATCGCCGTCGTCCCTGGCTCTGGGTTCCACCAGGTCAGACAAAAGGAAATCATTTTCTTCAGATTGTAAACTAAGGTGTACTGACTTTGGCATTGATCTTCTTGCAAATGCCCTTGACGCAACAAGATCTCTGGACGCAACAGGGCCTCCGGGACATGGCACATCCGGTGCACGATCCTCCCCGGCGAGGACAAGATCAACGAGATGATCCCACGCCTCAAGTCCTTCCATGAGGCCTTCATGAACGAGTTCCGCGACCGAAACTGATGCAGAGATCGCAGCTGCGCGGCGCACGGTCTGAACTTTGGCGGCATTCTGCTCTTGGATCCCTGTAAATTAAGCCTGTGTTGTACTACTAGTAAATACTATCCTCCGTCCCAAATTAGTTGTCTCAAGTTTGTTAAAATATGGATGTATCAAGACACTAAAACATGTCTAGATACATCCATATTTAAAAAAAATTGGGACAACTAATTTGGGACGGAGGGAGTATAAAACTTGTGCAACAGACATCGGTGTGTTCCTCTCCTTTTCAACTAATAAAAGAGATTAGCTGAAGATTTCTTGAAGCGCCCGTAGCACGACGGCACGCCTTGTATTAACTGATTCCTTGAAGATTTCCTTGAGACCTTGACATGTCTTCTCTCTGGCATCCCCATCTCTGTGACTGTGCTATCCTCAGTCCACCGCCGCCTCAGTTTGACTTGCGCTCATGAGGACGAAGCTTGTTTCACTTGCACGCCATCTCCGATGACCGCATTCATGCAAGATCACATGGATAAATAGGTGCAATCCGCCGCCGCCTGCCTGTATAAATAGGTGCGTAAGCGTAGTCTTCCTCTCACGACTCTCGCACCGCAGGCAAGGCAACTCGATCGTTCAAGAACAGTTGACGAACATGTTGAGGTCCACCGGTAGCTGCCTCCTGCTGGTGCTCGCACTGGCGGCGAGCCAACTGCCGCTCGCTGTCGACGGCGCCGGATGCATGCCGAGCGGCACGCTCCGGCCGAGCCAGAGCCACTCGTGCGAGGACTGCTGCAAGGCCGGCCAGGCATACCCGACGTACCGGTGCTCGCCGCCGGTCACCTCCTCCACCAGGGCGGTCATGACGCTGAACGACTTCGACGAGGGCGGCGACGGCGGGGACCCGTCGGAGTGCGACGGCATGTTCCACAACAACACCGAGCGCGTGGTGGCGCTGTCCACGGGGTGGTACAGCGGGAACTCCCGCTGCGGCAGGAACATACGGATCCGAGCCAACGGCGGCTCCGTGCTCGCCAAGGTCGTCGACGAGTGCGACTCCATGAACGGGTGCGACCGCGAGCACGCCTTCCAGCCACCGTGCCGCAACAAGCCAACAACATCGTCGACGCGTCCAAGGCGGTCTGGAACGCGCTCGGGATCACCGGCGAGGAGGTCGGCGAGTACGACATCACTTGGTCGGACGCATGACTTTCGTACGTACGCACGTAGCCGCCGGTGGCACTACATAAATAGCTGGCCGGTGTGTGTACCGGAACGCTCGGTAACTTGGTAAATAAACTGCAAGCTGCAGCTAATACCAATTTTTAACACAAATGTGGCACTATGCTCTCCTCTAGCTATTTGCTCTACCTTCTTTGTTTACATTGCTTGCATTGCACAAGTGCCATCTAATGGTCATTCTTCAGTTACAAATGCATGGATAAGAACTGTACGCTAATTAAACAATCTATATTTCCAAATGGCTAAATATAGGTTCTTCTGTCCATCAGATCTATCTTCTCTATCAGAGGCGGAATAAAAATTTATGTGAAAAATTAGGATGCATTCTAAGAAAGTAAAACTTCATGGAGGACAAGCAAATGAACATTTTCAGGTCTATCGAGCGCACCAGATTAAATTAGCGCCGCCTCCTGAAACATGAAACATAGAAGATAAAAACCTTAACGCCACCTCCACCTCCGCTTTTTCCACATATCGGTTTTTCCTTCTTTGGCCAGCCTCGCCGGCATCGGGAGGAGTGAGAAACCTACGTGTGAAGTTTTTAATAAAACTAGTGTTTTCTAGAGATTTGTTAGCTGTCTTCTTTTTGGTATCTGTCTCAATGGAAATGATATCGTGTACGATAAATGATCTTTGATTCTTCGTTCCATGATGATGTCTCCTTCACGGCATTAATGGTGGTGTTAGGATATCACAGTTTTCCAGGTATATATGGCCATATTTCTTCGCCGGATCGATTTTAGATATTTTCTCACGGTTGCCATAAGGAGGATTGTTCTCGCAATATTTGTCCTAGCTGCTACATTTTTAACAATGGTGATTCATATTCACGACTCATCAATGATGTCGATCAAGTTATTTGGTATTTATGTCGGTACTCTTTGCGATATTGACCGACTATTTTAATAGTTGTATGTGTGCACATCATGTTGGCATTGCAGCCCAAATTAAAAGTATGGTGATTATTCGCTGGTATTTATAGATTTGTGGTTTGGTATCTACGGTTCAGCTGCCTTCACAAAAATATAATCATGTCATGAAAGAAGAAAGAGTTTGAAGACCTCGCATATTGCAGGAGACAGGTCGTGTATCTCTACTTCTCTAGCATGTACTCCCTTCAATCCTTTTTTAATTAACTCAAATTTAACATAAAAGTGTATTAAATATGAGTCAATTAAAAAAGACGAGAGGGGGCACTATAAATATATACTTCCTCCATACCGAATTAATGGGCAATTACACAATTCGAGTAACAAGTTTGACTACTAATTTAGTCAATAAAATATAAGTTATGTAGATCACAAAAATTATATTATTGGAAACACTTTTTGAATACGAATCCAATGATATAATTTTTATGGCACATATCTCATATTTCATTGACCAAATTTGTAGTCAAACTCATTTTTCGAAGTGCATAATTGCCCATTAATCCGGTATGGAGGAAGTATATGGTATTGATTATCAAAAATAAATGAATCATTTTCATATAAATTTCTTTTATCAGATGCCGAATAAGAATAATGCCAAAAATTAGAATATGCACTCGGACAAAATGGAACTCCATGAACTAGAAACTTATGAACCGCTTTTCATATAAATTCCCGCATCAACAAAACAGCCTTTTCCCTGGTGCTACTCATGCGTCAGATTGAGTTTCGTTGCAACGGATAATCGTTCTGTAACAAATACGACAGCTCAATCTACAATCATTCTACAGCAAAATGTCCCTAGATGACCAGGTAATCCGAATTTCACGGAGTTGACTGAGAACATGCAGTCTGGCAAGGGAAACTGGAGATACAGATTGATTTATATCAACAGGCGCGCTTACACTTGATCTGGCCAACTACTGTAGTAGCCTCTCTGTGTTGTCAGTTGTTACATGCTATAGAAAAACTTAAGCTCCTACACTGAACCAAATTAATGGATAATACAGATCAACACTACAAAGCCTCCCCCCTCTCTATCAGGCCCTATATTCTACTGACTCATCGCCCCAAAACTTGGGGCAATAACGGCAAAAACAAAAAAACAAAGAGAGAAGAGGACTAAACATTTCGTGATAAGGGGACTGTGTTCGCAAAGCCGTTAGCTACTTTCTGGGGTGGCTGTGGCTTCTTCTTATAATTTGCTAGACTACAATGGGGGCAAATGTATTCCAACCCATCCGTCTTCGCGTAATCCTGCAAAAAAGACGACAAATTAGAGAAGTTATGATGAAGGGGGTGGGGATGATGGGTCAACAAGTTTTTACCTTGAAAGTGCCCAACCCTTGTCGTCTATCACAACCGAAATGAGCCCATTCGCCGCATAAACCACAGTTCACCCAGTCTCCAGGAGCGCTACTGGAATAATGTACAAAAGATGGTGTTAGGTTCCGCAGTGACAAACTTCAAATCCAAACCAAACATAATGATTGAAAGGATCGAACCTGTGACAAAGCAAACAACATTCCCCATCCACGTCATCGTGTGATAGCTCATATTCCAGCAAGTAAGTCTCGTAGTGCCTTTTCAGTGTGTTCCCGACACCCTACATAGACATTGCCAAAGTGTAAAATTAGAACACATTCAACATTTCATCAAAATTAAACTAGCACATATTATAGTCCTTCAAATGGCCCAGATGTTCATATTGTTCCCTTGTTCTTCAACATGACAGCTATAAGATATAACCAAAATAAATAATTTGAAGAAAAGTGAATAGTGGATACGTACAGTCATTCTATTTGTAACAGTATGGTTTCGCATCTTCGAAAATACTTGACCCTTCCAGTTTATACCGTTGCCCACATAAAAGCCACCCCTGGACACAACCTGAAAAAACAAAACCTTTGTCAAGGAACAGTGAACCACATCATGCACATTTATTTAGACATCTTCAGTACTTACACTGTAGACTAGCAAAAGTTCAGAATTACCTCTTTGTACAAGTTATAGAGATCAAGGCGTTTTGCATTAAGGACTGCATCAGGAAATTCAGCTAAACCTCCATGAGGAACAAGTCGATTGTGGCCCCTTTGAATTAAAAACTGCATGACATCCTTCAAAAAGTCCCCCTGCAAAAGGTCAAAGAATAAACCCATTATTCAAGCTTAGTTTAGTGGTCTAGAAGCATTTCATCCTCATCATAAAGGTCAAAGAAGCATACCTCGGAACACACTTGGATGGGCAACCGATCACATCCATGTTTCTTCATTGGAAGAGGATTCAACTGAATGATTGATTGAGCATGAGATGGCCCTGTTGATTTTCTATGTGCTGCTGTAGCAGCAGGTGCTGAATTATGCTTAACAGGTAGAGCAACTGGCAAGTTTGGCTTGGACTGACTAGTTTCATGAGCGTTAGCTTCAGGGAGACCCATAAAAGGATGCATTTGCTGCTGTCGAGAGTGAGGCATAGGCCTCATAGTTGCAGGCTTCAATTTTCCCTTGAAGGATGTCAGTGAGGAAGGCCCTATAACAGGGGGTTTCTTGTCCTCTATAGTTCCGTTCACACCTAACAAATTTGGTTTTGATTCTGAACCCGTCTTTGATCTGTCCTTGATAAGCGAGGCTGACCATCTTGGCAGATGAAAATATGAGCCGTTTTCACTGGCTAAATCTTTCCTTTGACTGGTGCAAAAGAAAAGAAGACGGTCTGCATCTTGTCTGTCGAATGAAGCAACAGGAGTAGCATTTATGCAACCGACTCCAAGTGCAACTAGGCTCCTGTATGAAATTTCTGGTGCTAGATGCTTCAAAACCTGAATATCCAGAAAGTGATGTTCAGTCAGGTATGACAAAAAATTGATTCATATGTAACAACTCAAACTTGAGGCATCGAAAAAGATTATAGGGAGTCTTCATAATGAGAGCGCTAGAAGTAGCTAAACTGAACCACATGCTTAGACAATAAGAATAAAAGTAACCAAAGGATGACAAAGACAATAGGCACGCATCAGCACACCCTGAAAATCTAATTAGTTGCAATCTGTTGTATTCAACGTATGAAACCAACCTGTCCTGCCCACTTAGGAAGGGTCATCCAGACTTCAAAGGTAGAAGCCCCACAAGCTGTGGACATTGAAGTGAAAGGCTCAGCTGATGATAACTTATCCTCACTATTTGCGAGAGCACGGACTAGCTGGCTCTTCTCGATGAGTTCATTTTTGATGTGGCTTTCTAGAAGCTGCAGAGATAGTAAGCATCATATGACTTTGTGTTCAAGACAAGAAATGCCTCAAAGTATGAGCTAATACTAATATGTACCTGGTCATCAAAACATGTTTGTGCACTGCCAGAAACAAGAAGTGACACATGAGAAGAACTGCAAGTAGTTATATCGCAACGCATGGTTACCATTCCACGTGGTAAAGACGCTGCTTCAAGAGGTGGTGGAGAAGCACTGCCACATAGAAAGAACACCCGATCAGTTTCCATTCTCCATAAAGAATCTTTGGCAAAGATAAAGTTGGGACGAGGAAAGCAAATGTTGATGGAAAGACTTATTGCATGGGGGGTGACTGCGACTCTGATATTTACAAAGAAGATAGTATGCATGTTACTTTTAATTAGCAACTATACCAATAAAGGCTCTCAGTGGTTCACTTTATATGAAACAATAATCTACTTCTGGAAGTATCCCCCTACCTCTCTTTCACAAAGGAATAATAAGTAACAATAATGAAGGGCTACATAAGGGTACAGCAGACAGAAATTCAACACACCTGATTCGATTCTGAAGTTTACTCCCACGTATCTGCCCAAAAATAGAATCGACAATTAAACAAACAAAAGTGGTATAAAGATTGGTAGATAAGTATTAGCTATACAAATCCCAGAGCACCTAAATTGGCATATTTGTATCATTAGATGCCTTGTTTTATTTGTGCAAACGCATGTGTTTACCACAGAATAGTGGAAGAAAGCTAACTACTATTGTGTCTTTGGATGTACAATAATCATAATATCAAAATGTCATCTGATTTTGCAGCGTAACGTATAAGACAAATAATGAATCTTCTTACTAGTCTTTTGATTTCATGCACAAATAGAATGAACTAAGCTGTTTATCTAGTATTTCATTTACTTGCAGTGTTTGGTGTCGGACATCATGGTGGATTTTTTTCTGTGGTCCTTGGAACAGTTGTCAATGCAAATTACAGCTCCTTCTGCCTATTGAAATCCATGCACTTAAGAAAACAGATAGCTAACGCATGTGACATTGTAAGATCATAGTAACATACTTATGTAAATAGGATCTCTTAGGTTATCTAACCAAAGGTTTGCTGTTACAATCATTGTGCTACATTTTTTTTCCTTTGCCAAACAGTTTAACAATCATTGTGCTCAATTTTTTCCTTTGCCAAACAGTTCAACATTTGTTACATGACTGAGAAATCATGTGCATTCCAGACACAAAAGCAAGTGGAACACGGAAATTATTGTTAAAGTGTTAAACAACAATGCTTTAGTCCATACTTCAATATTCAGAAGCGCATTCAGACCATCTTCTAATGAGCCCAGCAAACAAGGATCCTGCACAAGAAAACATATTAAGAGATAGTTAAACCAAAAACAAACAACATAAGATGTAAGAGATGTGGATAGTTCATATAGCGTATCAAACTTACCAGGCTGCTTGGTACTCCACAGAGTAGAAATTTCATGTTGATGTCATCATCATATATTTTTATAGCTGGTGAGACTTCAGAAGAACCTTCTTCCTCGACCATTTCATTCTCAGGAGGGACTACATTTATCTTTGGAGAATCCCCAAGTAGACGAGGCCCAAGCTTAACACTTTGTACATGATTGTTTCTTACACAGTATAGTCGAAAGGATGCATGAGCAAGCTGAAAGGAATCCCATGTATGGCTCACGGAGCTACATGAAACATAACCAGATTATTACATGCCATTAATAATGATGATGCCAATGAAAGGTGAAAAGGGGTACAAATACCTTTGAACTACTGACAACAATGCATTGCGAAAATGGGATGCTGCATAAGATGAAAATGAATTTCTCCAGTATATTACATATGGAATACCCTGAAATGAAACAAGCAGCACTAATGAATCAAAGTATCACGGTCCAAAAAAAATTATCATTTGTTATTTTCTAAAATTAAAGCGAGAGACGTAAATTAGGGTAGTAACAGTTAGCAGATTATAATATTGTATAACTACGATAAAGTAAATTTCTTTTGCGAAACTTAAGACAGACTACTAGATACTTCTGTGCGCAGCCAACTTCTTTTTACTACACTCTGACTCTGAGAAATGGACAATGGGACTCTAGTTGCTCGGGTAAAACGTTGCAAACGTGGCACAAAAAACTGACTAATGTGCCTACCTTTGAATGAACTGCTTGGGCAAGTTTTTCGCCAATGGGAACCTCCAGATAAACCTGTGTTATAAGCAGACAACACTGTTACCCTCAACCACGGACAAACAACAGGAATCAACAGAATCTGATACAGACTACATAAGAACAAGGCAAACAAAGTGCAAATGCATTAGAGTGAAGAACTCTGTATCTGAAAAACAGATTGGCTAAGTCATGCATCATGCAGCGATAGGACAAGTTATTATAGCTACTCTAGCGGCACAGGCAGACCAACTGTCTTATTGCAACAAATTAAACAAGCATCCTTGGACAAGTTTCTTCAGATTCATACAGCAGCTGCAGCATGGCACTAGGATGTTGACTTGAAACCTCTGAGGGACCATCATCATGCAACTAAGAGCTGAGGCTCATGCCTAGTTGTTTGTAATTCCACTGACAAGCTAATATCACTACAACTTGCCTTCATCGCTCAGCTAAGAAATAGTAACATTGCAGACGCTTGAGAGGATTTTGGTTCTTACAATCGTCGGGAACGGTGGGCTGATGAGACAGATAAACGACTGCGGGTCAGACATGTCGACATCTCCCCAGACGAGCGAACCAATCTCCTTCTCATCTTCCAGCCGCTGCCCTTGGATGTAGAAGAAGTTGGGCTGCACCACCCGCTGCGCCTCAAGGAACTGCTCAGGTGTTGGATTGTACAGCGTGTGCACCTGCGCCCAGAAGCCCCTCAAGAGTTCAGTTCACAAGCAAATCCAACCCCAGAGTACCAAGTGGGAACACTGACTGACCTCCAATCTCCCCGCTGAGCTGAGCTCGGGAAACGGATAGGACGGCCGTAGCCGTTTGGCCTCCGGCCCCGACCTCCCCGGCGGCGTCCGTTTGTCTGCGTGCTTACCACAGAGCACGGCGAGCAGCACGCAGCTCTGGCGCGACAAGCTCTGGATTTGCGACATGGCCGCAGCGAAACAGGTCACAGGAATTCACCTCAGGCCTTCATGGAACCCTGCGGCAGCCAAAAAAGAACAGATCACGCCAGGAACCACCCCCAAATCGAACAAATCCGGAGGAAATCGGCGCAAGAAACGTACCAGGAGGCGGATTTCGGGGCCAAATCGAGGGCGGCGCGGGCGAAATCGAGGGTCTTGGATCCGGCCGCGGAGGGGGCGGAGGAAGGGGATTCGATTTGGGGGGTTGGGCAGGGAGAAAAGAGTAAAGCGTGGGGGAGAAGACCTAACAAAGAAGAATCCCTTGCCGAAATAGCTCTTCACAGCGCAAAGGCAAATCCCACTCCGGAAACAATAAAAAAGAAGCCTTGTACTTGTGGTGGTGGTGGCGGCGAATTGGACGCGACCCCATCCATCCCGATCGAGCCAGAAAGAACCCCGAGCCCGGGCGAATGAATCCAAGAAACCTGCTCCCTCCTCCAAGAACCCGGACCAGAAAGAATCAGGCGGAGATTCGCGGATTAGGGGAGAGCAATTAGCAGCAGCACCAACCGGGGCTACCAATAATTATCGCGGAGCCGCAAACAAACTGGAGAACAGTAGGGGATAGAGGGGACGCGTCCGTCAAAGATTGGATTTTGACGGCTCGGGGTGGGATCTTTTTTCTCTCGGGCAGTGGGGGCTCGGACTTTTTTTCCTTTGGGGATTTTTTTGTGCTCGCAGCATCTAATCTTCTTTGCTCCGTCGATGATGATGCTGCTGGTGCGTTGTTGTTCTCTTGGCGCTTTTCGTTTTCTCTGCCCCTGCTGCTGCTGCTGCCTCCTCATTACTGCTTGGACAGGAAAACAAAATTAAAAAGATTAGATGGGATTTCGGGAATGGGATTGGGGAATTTGTTTTGTGTTTCTGGCTTGGCTTGCCCGATCGGATGGATGCTTTTTGGTTTGGTTGGGTAGGTTTGGAGGAGAAAGTCGCATGTGTATATGTATTTGTTGCCAAAGTCCTTTGCTTTGGTGCCATCGGATCCCATGGAATCTGTGTGCAGCGTACGATGGATGTGGCGAATTGGACTCGCGTCGATCGTATCGGAGGCGTGCAGTGCAGGCGTGTGTGTTTCTTGCGTGTTTGCCTAGTTGTTCGTGGGAGAGGACCCGTTTGATCCGTTGTCCCGACCCCTGAACAATGGAGCGAGGGAGCATGAGGTGGGTCCCATTCTAGCGGAGGGTTGTGCCGTCTCCTACATGAGGTGGGCCCACCAGCCAACGGCTGCAAAGTTAAAAAACATTGCAAGAAGCATTGCTCATGAACCTGACAAACAAGTCAATGTAATATATGCATGTTAAACATCTTTGTTCATATGACATTCAAATATGTTTTGTTTGCATCAAGGAACAAACATTATTAAGCACTCATGCACAAAGTAACGACTTTACGAAAAGATCACTTGATGGTTAAATTTGTTAAATTACACATAGGGTCGGTAAACAAATCAACTTTCTTAAATTATCAAAAAGAAAATGCTAGTAGTGAGAAAATTCCTTGATCAATTTGAACAAATAGAGCTCCACAATGACACATATGTTGATTTGTTTACCGACCTTGTTGATCAAAATCGGTCTCGCTTTTTGTTGTTTCGTCCTTTGTGATTTGTTGCTTGTATCCAAGTTGCAACCGATTTTAATTTCCTGATCTTAAATTTCTTAGCAGCGTAAGAGCAGCCACAACTGGGCGATTAGGTATGGGCGCCGGGGATTTAATCCTAGTCGTTTTAGGCAGTTTGCTTTACATCGACGCATACATAAGAGACCGATGCCTTAACTATAGGTGTAAAATAGGGCTAGCTAGCTGTCGGCGCTTAATGCTTGGACGATGCTACAGGGTGCTATAGCACCGGTTAGTCTTACGGGGTGACCCCATGTCTGAATAGAATTATTTCCGAGAAAGGAAAGCGGTCCCAATCCTAAAAGCGACATGTCACTCAAAGAGGAAATGTGGCCCGGGGACCCCTTTCCCTGTGCATGCGAGAGCGGAGGCGGGGCGACGGATCAGTTCCAAATACAGCTCTGTGCAGGCACATGTTGAACAAGCAAAAAGCACGCTTTGCACATCATGTCGTGTTACAACAACAAAACTTCATCTTTTTTTTATAAAAAATTACATCCCTGGTAAATAACACAACACATACCACTTATTCTGTGATCTAATTGTGGATGTAAAAAATACAACGATGGATGTAAAAAAGTACAAAAAATACATCCAAAATCACGAAAACTGGGATCACATTAAAACGTTCTGTTTTACGACTTGATCCATTAAAACGTTCTCGATGTAGAAAATTGGCAAAAATTACATCTAGAGTAAAGAAAAATTAATATAATTACATCCTTACACTAAGCGGGAGATGAATATTCTGATAGGTAAGAATTAGTCCGCAAAAAGTACATCCAGAAACCATAATATACATCCTTCTACCAGTGTGTAAGTAAAAAAGTCGAGAAGCAAAGAATAGTCTGCAAACATACATCTAGGAAACATAATTCAGAACCTTCTATTGATCTGGAAGTAAAAAACTATCATCAGTATGTAATATGACTAGTAATAAGTTGCTAGCACCTGAACAAGCACGAAGGCACGAAACAAAACATGAGCAGAAAGAAGAGACAAGGGATGGAGAGTATGCCACATACATACACGAGAAGCAAAAGGTGGCCTGCTAGCCTGCTTGCGTGCACGGGCATGGCTGCAGCGCTGCTGCTGCTGTCGATTGTGAAGTGCTGCTGCGAAGCGAAGAGACAAGGCTTTGAGCCTTTGACCAGAGGGCCTGGCACGGAGATTGGTTGCCCTGCTGCCGCTGCCGGTATGATGCAGGGCGTTGTGCCGGCCGGAGACTGAGACCAAGACGAGCTGGAGCGGTGGCGATTGGGGCTTGGCGGTCGGATCAAAGGAGGACCAGAGTTCTGCATCCCCCGCCGGATCGAGGAGCTCCAGATCGCCGCCAAGCAGCGCCGCCTCGGGGAGGTCTCCGATGTCGAGGCGGAGGTGGAGCCGGGTAGAACCTAGCTACCCGCACCGCCACATCCTCCATTGCCGCCACCCTTCGCCTCCGCCGCCGGTGGTGCTCGCTCCTCCCTCCCCCACAGCCGCAACAACGCCATGGCCGCCTCCCTGATCCTTGGGAGCGCGGGCCGCCATGCGGTTCGCACGACCAGCTTCTCTCCTTCGTGCGTCGCCAACCTCAGGTTCCACTCGATTGGATCAATCCATTTTCCTGTTGGAGTTCATCGAGGAGAGAGTGCGGGGGATTTTTCTTCCCTGATGTGCGGGTGGGAACGGGGACTGTGTGGACCAGAGGGGCAGGGTAGAGACGAAGACCACGTGAACTATTGGTTACAGCCTGGCCACGTGCCACAGTTTCCCAACTCACCCACCGCTTCGTTTAAACCGTCAGATGAAGATCGGACGACGCCAGGACGTGGGCACCGCGGTAGACAACGTAGTGCCCAGGCACGAAACAGAAATTGCGTTAATGCTTCCGGTAACCGTCTCAATTTTCTCATCGGTTAGCGCCCGCCACTTTGGTTGCTCTAACACAACATTTCAGTCAAATGTCTATTAATGAAACTATCAGCTTAGAGTTGTGCTTATTATGCTAGAACACCAATGGGCCATGTTTAATTATATATATTCTAAGAAATAAATATATTTGGCATACATTAAGCATAGCATATATTTAGTGTGCTTACCTTATTGGCAATATCACCATAATCAAATTTCAGTGCATGACCTTGACGGTCGCATTTGTACTCTTGTAACCAATTTAATTTAATTTCTTTCCAGGGCCCTAAGGGAACCAATTTAGTATTTTTAAGTAGTAGAGAAAACCCGTCTTTTTAGATAAAAAAAGTCATTTATTTGAGAATCTATAATATCTAAATAGGAGCAACCCACTAAGTTAATTTCTTTCAACATGCAAGCCATCCACCTCATCAAGTTTCTCAGCTAATCTTAGCCTGCCACATCACCCATTGAATCCATCGAGTATGCCACATCAACAAATAAAACACAACGTTCTTTGCTCCATCCTCTCCTCCACTTAACCCTTCCTCTCATACATCATTACCATAATTAATTTTCAACTTCAGGAATTTCACTCACATAAGGAAGAGACACTTCCTCATATCTCTCCATCTTCTTCATGCAAAAGTAACGGGTGGAAGTGGAGCTAGCTATAAATGCTCTCAAGTTGGAAGTTTATGAAGTGAACCTGCTTTATTCTGATTATCACCAAAAATTTCAAGCCGCGCGTTTCCCAGTGAACCTATTGACCTGCTGGAGGCATATGAGCAAAGCCACTTGCCTTCCTATCAGTTCTCTTCTGATGACCTATTATATATGTCATGCACTCTGTGGCTTTGTGCCAAAGGTGATTGGCAATGGTGAATGGATGAAGCCTTTCTTGCTTACAACTCGCCATGTTCTTGGCGCGGACATGGAGCGATGCCCCACCAGCAAACTCTGAATCAAGACGGTATGAACAGATTAACTTCTCCAATAGCTTTTTGTCATTAATCCCGCGAGTCAAGAGATGATTGATGGCTAGGTCGTCAAATGGACCATGGCTAGCGAGGCGATAAGTAGCAGTCTGATAAGTCAGGTCAATGTACCGTAGATCTGTTCTAATTTGGTGTGTTTCATTTTTCCAATAAAAATTTATTGAGGATTTCAGTTAAATATTTTACCACGTCGCCAACATTTTGTAATATGGTGAGGGATGTCATGGATGAGTTATCGCCAAGACTCACTCATTGGCGCACCGAGTAGATTTGAAAGATTGTGTTCACAAACTTCATCCATGCAGATTATTCTTGCATGCTGATTGATGACCCACAAGTATAGGGGTGTATCGTAGTACTTTCGATAAATAAGAGTGTCGAACCCAACGAGGAGCAGAAGGTGTTGACAAGCAGTTTCGATGAAGGATTCACTGTAAATGCTCACGTGACAAGTATTCGGGGGTTTTGATATTGCAGATAAATAAAGTACAAGTAAATAAAATGCGAGAAAAATAATTGCAGCGAGTGGCCCAATCCTTTTTAGCACAAAGGACAAGCCGGTTTGTTTACTTTAATGACCAAACGTTCTTGAGGACACACGGGGATTTTAGTCTAGTGCTTTCGCTTCATACGGCTGGTTAATCTTCATTGTTTTGATAAGTGTTGTTTGGGTGAACCTATGCTAATGCACCGCCCTTCCTAGGACTAATACATACTTGTGATTATACCCCTTGCAAGCATCCGCAAATACAAGAAAGTAATTAAGATAAATCTAACCACAGCCTTAAACTCGAGATCCTGCTATCCCTCCCGCACCGATATACTAACGGGGGTTTAGGTTGCTCGTCACTCCGGCAACCCCACAATTAGCAAACGAATACAAGATGCACTCCCCTAGGCCCATAAAGGTGAAGTATCATGTAGTCAACGTTCACATGACACCACTAGAAGAGTAACACCACAACTTAAATATCATAACATTGAATACTACTCAACAATAATTCACTACTAATATTTAGACTTCACCCATGTCCTCAAGAACTAAACGAACTACTCATGAGACATCATATGGAACATGATCAGAGGTGATATGATGATGAATAACAATCTGAACATAAACCTTGGTTCAATGGTTTCACTCAATAGCATCAATAACAAGTAGTAATCAACACCGGGAGAGTTTCCCCTATCAAACAATCAAGATCCAACCCAAATCGTTACAGCGGTGACGAGATGCAGCGGTGGAGATGGCGGTGTAGATGATGGAGATGATGGTGATGACGATGGAGATGATGTTCAGCTCGATGACGATGGCGATGGCGTCGATTTCCCCCTCCGGGAGGGAATTTCCCCGGCGGATTCCTGCCCGCCGGAGAGCTCTTTTCTCTTTGGTGTTTCTCCGCCCGCGCAGGCGGCTCGTCAATTCTCCCGTAACTCCCCAGGTCTTAGGTTTTCGGGGCGAAGAAGTACGCGAAGGAGAGGCGGCCAGAGGGGGCTGTGGGCCCCCTCCCCACAAGGCGGCGCGGCCAGGCCAGGGCCCGCGCCGGCCTATGGGGGGGCCATGGCGGCCCCTCTCGGCCCCTCCTTTTGGCTCCCTTCGTCTTCTGGAAAAATAGGAGTTTTCCTATAATTATCGTCAATTGTTGATCTTCAGAAATATGGTGCCTTGACGGTGCTTTTTCCAGCAGAATCCTGACTCCGGTGAATAATTCTCCAATGATCATGAAACATGCAAAATAGATGAAATAACATAAGTATCATCTCTAAATATGAAATATATCAATGAATAACAGCAAATTATGATATAAAATAGTGATGCAAAATGGACGTATCAACTCCCCCCAAGCTTAGACCTCGCTTGTCCCCAAGCGAAACTGAGCTCAATAAACAAGACCACATGTTTATGGAGTGAGGAGTCGATAAATAAAATACGGACAAGAAGCATCATATTGATTCACACAAGATATGCTAGTAAACATTCTCTTTATATAACTCAACTTGAAATAAGTAAAGAGAAATCAAAAATAGAGGTGCATAGGAAATCATGATTGGTTATGGCAAACTTTGTTCTTGGTCAGAGAACTACTAACGGATTGTACTTATCTTCTAAGCAAATCTTTCATATTAGAATTTATATAGCAGGGCTTTCATTCTCAATCATAACAATCTCCTCATAATCATTGATAACTTTCAAAGTAATATTCATTCAGATAAAATTTGTACTAAACAAGAAAGCATAAAAGACATGATTAATCGAATCATAGCATAAATGGTTGGTTCACAACAACTCAATTGCTTGCTTAAGATAGAGGGAAATAGGTTTACTGACTCAACATAAAAGTAAAAGATAGGCCCTTCGCAGAGGGAAGCAGGGATTAAATTATGTGCTAGAGCTTTTCAAGTTTTGAAATCATGTAAAGAGCATAAAAGTAAGATTTTGGGTGGTGTTTGTTGTTGTCAACGAATGGTAGCGGGCACTCTAACCCCCTTGCCAGACAGACCTTCCAAGAGCGGCTCCCATGGAGGACGGCATCTCTACCAGCAAGGTAGATCATCCCCCTTCTCTTTTGTTTACACATGTATTTTAGTTTTATTATGGATGACACTCCCCCAACCTTTGCTTTCACAAGCCATGGCTAACCGAATCCTCGGGTGCCTTCCAACATTTCTCAAACCATGGAGGAGTGTCTATTGCAAAATTAAGGTGCTTACTGATAAATCAGGGCAAAACATGTGAAGAGAATTGTTAATGAAAGCTATTACTTGGGGCTGGGAACCCCGTTGCCAGCTCTTATTGCAAAATTATTGGATAAGCGGATGTGCCACTAGTCCATTGGTGAAAGTCCGCCCAACAAGATTGAAAGATAAAACACCACATACTTCCTCATGAGCTATAAAACATTGACACAAATAAAGAGTAATATAGTTTGAATTATTTAAAGGTAGCACATGAAGTATTTACTTGGGGTGGTGCAAAATACCACATAGTAGGTAGTTATGGTGGACACAAATGACATGGGTTTGGTCTAAGGTTATGGATGTATGAGAAGCATTCCCTCTCGATACAGGTCTTTGGCTAGCAAGGTTTGATAGCAAGCATAAAGGTTGAAGGAAACAAACAAATATACATGTGATAGAAACAATCATGCATCTTTCTCATAAGCACAAGCAATTTTAACTTCAGAATACTAAACTCATTAGCAGAAAGATAATAAAGCAATATATCTACATGTATTTCCCTTTTCTATTTAAACATCTTGGAGTTGTTGCTATCGACCAATGCTAAGTTTGCCAAAACCAAATATATTTACTTGATGCTCCCAAAGTGATATCAATACTAATGTCAAGAGTAATCATATAATGGAGATTGCAAACTAAAATTAGGTGTGCAAAAAGTAAATGATAAGACTTCTCATTAATATTCCATAACGATAACTCACACCAACGGATACATAGATAATCAACTAAGAGAGAGATACTTCCACACTGCAAACTATTCCATATGATAACTTCCCTACTCATGATATGACACTACTTGATAGTAAAAGATAAAGGTAGTGATGATGTGATACCGCGGCACTCCCCCAAGCTTGGAACAAACCAAGGGGATGCCAATACCGATGATGAATTACTCCTTCGGCGGTGATGGTGGATTCTTCTCGCGCTTCTTAAGGATCTCCTTCAGCTTCAGTTTCTCAGTTTGACAATTCTGCACTAAAACTCGAAGAGATTCATTGTTATCCGAATGTGGCGGTGGCAGCCTTGTGATGGGAATCGAGTAATATTCCAGCATTCTGCGAAGTCGCTGATTCTCCTCCTGAAGTATCTCCACTTCCCTTCTTAGAGCACGATATTGATCACAAAACTCATCGGCAACCCGTATTGCTTCCTCCACACAAGGGAAAGAGTCGAGGCTAAGAGCAGGCGGAAGAAGTCCCTGCAAGTTATGAGAAAAAGAACGCCCAGTGTTAACCGATCCCACCAAGATTGGCTTACTCTCCGTAGTTTCCCACTCTCCTTTTGCTGATGCTATCTTCTTCTTCTCCTTATTGATCCTTTCATCCATCTCTTCCTTCCAAGGCTCCTTGTCTTTGTTGTTGGAGACCATAGTGCTTCTAGATCAAAACAGATCCTAACAGAAAACAGCTCGAAACAAAACACGGCGAGAAAACTATATACGGACCTCCAGGGGTCCGGGGGGTTATATAGCAAATATTTTTACAACAAAAGGAAGGTTCCAGGCCGAAAACGAGTGGAAACGGGACACCGAGGGGCTGTCCCCATAGGGCGGCGCGGCCAGGGTGGGGCCCGCGCTGGCCTATGGTGACGGGCCCTCGCTGTTGTGGGTATACTTTATGGGTATATCAACGACATGGCCTGGATCCGGCAAGCCCGGGTGGCCCACAGACGGTGATGGTGGCATGTGGCCCATCGGGCGGCCCGCTTGTCGTTGATCATTAAGGATGAAGTTCAGCCCAGGAACGAGGAGCCGGATCTCAACCGACCTACGAAGGAGGCCGGATCCGTGGAGGCCCATAAAGGATCCGGATCCAGCACGACCAAGAGGGAAGGCGGATCCTTGACGTACACGGCAAGATATTGTACCGTAGTTAGGCAACTTGTATTCCGGCTAGGACTCTCCATGTAAACCCTAGATCCGTGCGCCTTTATAAGCCGGATCCCGGGAGCCCTAGAGGCACACCACAACCATTGTAACAACGCGCAAGCACCCAGATAATTCCGGACAAGCAGCAGTAGGGCCCCGTCATCGTGCGTGTGTTCCGAAGTCGGGTAACCCGCGTACCACCGTCCCGTGTGCACTCCGCCCTATGGCCCCTACTTCTTCCCCCCTCGTGAGGATCCCTCCTCCGGGGTACCGTCGATTAGGCAACGACAGTTGGCGCCCACCGTGGGGCCTGAGGCGTCTGGAGGCCGGAACCGGGAGGGCTCCGCCATGGAAAGCTACGACGACTCGATCGCTGTGGGGCGAGTACTCTATGCTGGGAATTTTCCGATCGTCCCTCCGGACGAATTCTGGATTCCGGCTAGGTCAAACCCCGTCAAGCTCTCCATCGTCCCAATCGGCGGCATCCACATCTTCATCGGCGAGACCGTCGATTCCGACGGAAACGCACCGGTAAGTAACGCCGACGCGTCCGCTTCGAGCCGGACGCCGTCGCAAAGATCCGATCCGGGTCGCGGGAGCTTCTTAAGGAAGATTCCGCCTTAGATCCGAAAAAATCAAAACCCACCCAATCCGCCCCCGAGCAGAGAAAACGGTGGAAGACCAATGCGGCATCCGCCTGGGTCTCCCAGGTGTTAGAGAAGCAAAGGTGTCACTTCGTGCACTTCTTGGCCCATACCGCAGGAGACGCCCTCCACCAGGACGAGGCCGATCCTTTGCAGGTTGGGGCACCCGGAAACAATGTCGCTCTGGATCTGCAAGAAGCAGTCGGAGACAGCGACACTCCGGGCCAAGAGGAAGCCGGAAACCCTGAGGAATCAATCCTCGACAACTTGAGACCAAATTCCGACGATGCCTCCTCAATAGGCACAGAAGAATACAATCGCTTGACGAAAGATCTCAAGATCGGGGAAGAAGCTGATGGTGCCTCATCCATGAATACGGAAGAATTCAACCGCAAGCTCGAGGAACTCGGAGGCGGTGAGCAAGCTGACGTAGAATCCGCCCAGCCAATGCAGGTTCTAGCAACCGTAGCACCGCTGGATCAGCAGGAAACGGAAGACGAAGACTCCACCTCCGACCCAGGACCATCCAACGTAAGGCCTCCCTTGAACCGGGCGCGACCACGAAAGGATGTCCTATCACCTGAAGAGATGGTCGAGCAAGCACGCATGGATTTAGTCGCGCAATCTGATATTCTCAACAAACCAATAACTCCCGAGGAGGCTGCAGAACCGGAGGCCTTAGAAGCCAAAAGGCAGGAGATGCTGGCAACAGCTCAGAAATTTGCCAGGACCGTGGCCGCAATGCTAGAAGAAAGAACCATAGCTGCAAACTTTGTGGACCACTCCCTAAAGAAGGATCGCGAGGTCGACGAAATGCTGGCGATAGTCAAGAAGCTCCGAAAGGAATGGGAGGAAAGGGTAGCCTGTGCGCAGGAGGAGGTTGATAGGATCGCTCGAGAAGCCATCCCTCCCCGCAAGATTACCTTTGCAACACCCACGAGCAACAGCCGCTCGCAACTCCAAAGGATAACATGAAGAAGGCCGCGGAGCTCCTGAAAAGAAGGACGAGGAGATTGACATCAACTACGTCCGGAAGCTTGTTGCCTCAGCAATGCAGCAGCAGAGCAAGGCAGACACTTCGCGCAGGTTAGAATCCAATCCGGATCATTGCATATCCACCGCGCAGAAGGACGCCATAGTAAGTCAACACCGTGATGGCGAGTCGCACACCGGATCCACGGAGCGCAGGAGGAAAGTCAGAGAACATCCAATCCAATTCCGGTGCCCTCGGATTCAACCCCGAAAAATCCGGCAAAAGGAAAGGATCCGATGTACACTGGCAGAGACAAGTACCGTGTTCCATCACCACCACCCCGAGCTTCACGTCCTCCGCTACCCCCTCGACGTCGCAGTCCTGCCGGAAACACCAGGCCTCATGGGCCAGGTGGAATCAACATCCGCGACAACATGCCGCCTCCTAGGGACAGGAGCAGGGAGCGTACGCCGGAGCCACGCAGGAGCCGGAACCAAGACCGCGAGCCTGAGCCTCATCGGAATCAAGAGCGCGCGCCTGAGCCTCGCAGGAGTCGGAACGACGGAGGTGACCACCACCAAGAGGAAGGGAGCCACCGAAGCCGGAGCCAGCCGCGGGAGCAGCGCCGAGAGTCCGAGGGCGGAAGATCATCTTACAGGCCCCCTCGCAGATCTCCCTCGCCACCACCCAGTGGAGGCGGAGGCGGAGGCAGAGGCGGAGGCAGAGGCGGAGGCAGAGGCGGAGGCGGAGGCCGGAGATCCTGTTCCCGCTCAAGGTCACCCGGCGGCGGTCCTCGCGATGCTCGGGAGCGCCTCAACGAGTACAGATCCGACTACATTGGTCCAAGGTGCTTTGGCCGGATGATCCGAGAGGAACCAAAGCCAAGAAGCTTGAACCTTAAGCTACCTGGAAACCTGAAGCATTATGATGGCAGCGAGAGGCCGGATACCTGGATTGAGGATTACTACAATGCAGTAACCTTTGCCGGAGGAACCCCGAATATAGCCTGCCGCATGCTCCAGTTGTACCTTATTGGTCCAGCTCGAGTTTGGCTCAGCGACCTCGAGGAAAATACCATCTTTTGCTGGTTTGACCTGAAGAAGGCTTTCGAGAACCACTTCAGGGGCACCTACAAGAGATCGGCCACCACCAGCGATCTTCAAGCTTGCATCCAGAAGAAGGGTGAGACATCCAGAAGTTTCCTTACCCGATGGTTGGCGACCAGAAACGAGTGCGAGAACGTAGATAACCGCACAACAATGCACGCCTTCATTGGTGGTTTGTAGCGTGGGGGGCTGCTGTTGGAGATATGCCCAAGAGGCAATAATAAAGTGGTTATTATAATATCTCTGTGTTTATGATAAATGTTTATATACCATGCTATAATTGTATTAACCGAAACATTGATACATGTGTGTTATGTAAACAACAAGGAGTCCCTAGTAAGCCTCTTGTATAACTAGCTTGTTGATTAATAGATGATCATGGTTTCGTGATCATGAACATTGGATGTTATTAATAACAAGGTTATGTCATTGGTTGAATGATATAATGGACACACACCCAAATGAGCGTAGCATAAGATCAAGTCATTAAGTTCATTTGCTATAAGCTTTCAATACATAGTTGTCTTAATCCTTCGACCATGAGATCATGTAAATCACTTACACCGAAAGGGTACTTTGATTACATCAAACGTCATTGCGTAAATGGGTGACAATAAAGGTGGGATTAAGTATTTGGAAAGTGTGAGTTGAGGCATATGGATCAACAAGTGGGATTTGTCCATCCCGATGACGGATAGATATACTCCGGGCCCTCTCGGTGGAATGTCATCTAATTAGCTTGCAAGCATATGAATAGTTCATAAGAGATCACATACCACGGTACGAGTAAAGAGTACTTGTCGGTAACGAGGTTGAACAAGGTATGGAGATACCGATGATCAAACCTCGGACAAGTAAAATATCGCGAGACAAAGGGAATTGGCATCGTATGTAAATGGTTCAATCGATCACTAAGTCATCGTTGAATATGTGGGAGCCATTATGGATCTCCGGATCCCGCTATTGGTTATTGCTCGGAGAGGAGTCTCGACCATGTTCGCATAGTTCGCGAACCGTAGGGTGACGCGCTTAAGGTTCGTTGTCGCATAAGTAGATTTGAATATGGTATGGAGACGAAGTTTGTTCGGAGTCTCGGATGTGATCCAGGATGTCACGAGGAGGTCCGGAAGAGTCCGGAGAATAAGATTCATATAAGGGAAGTTGATTTCTGGGTTTTCGGAAATGTTCGGGATTGTTCCGGTGTTGACTGGAAGGTTCTAGAAGGTTCCGGAAGGTTCCACCATGGGGCCCACGACCCGGGAGGCCCACCGTGGGCCGAGGGGATGCTCCCTGGCCTAATGGGCCAGGGGCACTTGGCCCCAAGGCCCAGGCCGGCCATACCCCCTAGGGTTTCCTGGGGGGATCAACTTGGGGGAGGGGAAAGCCCCTCTCCCCCCCTTGGCCGCCGCCCCCCCAACCCTAGATGGGAAGGGGGGCCACCTTGGCCGGCCAGCCCCCTATATAAAGAGGGGAGGGGGTGGCCGGCCACACCATTCCCCCCATTGCCTCCTCCTCTGGCCGCCTCTCCCTCCACCATACGCTGTCCGGGCTTAGGCGAAGCCCTCCAGTTTTTCTTCCTCCACCACCACCACCACGCCGTCGTGCTGCTGGACGTTGGAGGAGATCTACCACACCTCCTCTACCCGCTGGAACGGGAGAGGAAGGAGCTTCATCGACACCGTACGCGCGACCGAGTATGGAAGTGCTGCCGGATTGCAGCACCGGGGACGATCGTCTACACCAACAACGAGATTAATCTCGTAGGCTTTGGAATCTTCGAGGGTTAGTCTCATATCCTTCTCGTTGCTTAGATCTAGTAGATTGGATCTTGGGTGTTCCATAGATTAGATCTGTTGGTTTCATTCGCTTTGCGGTAGGAAAATTTTTGTTTTCTATGCAACGAACCCCATCAGTGGTATCAGAGCCACGTCTATGCATAGATCTGTTGCACGAGTAGAACACAATGGTTTGTGGGCGGTGATGTTTTTGTTGCTTTAGTTTGTGTACTTTGCTTCTTGCGGGATGGTGGGATGAAGCGGCCCGGGCTAACTTTACATGACCGCGTCTCATGAGACTTGCTCCACGCTTGACATGCAACTTGTATTGCATAAGTGGCTTTGCGGGTGTCTGTCTCTCCCACCATAGTGAAGATTGTAATTTGCACTTCTATTGTCAACACTAGTATCACCGTTGTGGTTCATGTTCGTAGGTAGATTGGATCTTACTCGAAAACCCTAAACCACGTAAAAGATGCAAACCAAATTAGAGGCGTCTAACTTGTTTTTGCGGTGGTTTGGTGATGTGATATGGCCATAATGTGATGATGATTATATTCGATGTATGAGATGTTCATTGATGTATTATGGCAATCGGCAGGAGCCTAATGGTTGTCTTTAATTTTTGTTAAAGACCTGCGTGTCTATTCATCATGTAATAGCTTTATTCCAAGTAGTTGTTATAGTAGCTATAAGTGATGGACAACCATGAAGCGGCGCCACTGACCTTGACGCCATGCTGGTGATGATGGAGATCATGTCCGTGCTTTGGAGATGGAGATCAAAAGCACAAGAAGAAAGGCCATATCATGTCACACATTATGAATTGCATGTGATGTTAATCCTTTTATGCATCTTATTTTGCTTAGATCGCGACGGTAGCATTATAAGATGATCCCTCTCACTAAATATCAAGATAATAAAGTGTTCATCCTTAGTATGCACCGTTGCTAAGACTTGTCGTTTCGAAGCATCTCGTGATGATCGGGTGTGATAGACTCTACATGTGCATACAATGGGTGCAAGCCAGATTTGCACACGCGGATACTAAGGTTGCCTTGACGAGCCTAGCATGTACAGACATGGTCTCGGAACACGGGATACCGAAAGGTAGAGCATGAGTCATATGAATGATATGATGAACACTTTGAGTGTTCGCCTTTGAAACTACATCTTTTCTCGTGAAGATCGGACTTGGTGTAGTGGATTTGGTTCGTGTAATCACTAAGACAATGCGAGGGATGTTGTTTTGAGTGGGAGTTCACCTAGTTAATTTAAGAATTAAAACTGAACTGATTTTATCATAAACTTAGTCTAAACTCTTTGCAAATATGTTGTAGATCATGGCGCCCCCTCCATCAATTTTAGCCAGCTTCCTAGAGAAAGAAAAGCTTAAGGGCAATGGTAGCAACTTCACCGACCGGTCCCGTCATGTGAGGATTTTCCTCACTGGCGTGAGCATGCAATATGTGCTCGAAGCACCGCTAGGTCTCCCACCACCTCCTGCAGTGTCCGAGGACATAAAGAATGTTTATGAGACTCGGGTAACTCGGTACTCCGAAATTCAGTGTGCCATCTTGTGCAGTTTAGAGGCAGAGCTCCAAAAGCGTTTTGAGCACCACGACCCATGTGAGATGATGCGTGAGCTCAAACTTATCTTTGAGACTCATGCAGCCGTGGAGAGCTATGAGGCCTCGAAACAGTTCTTTAACCGCATGATGGAAGAGGGCAGCTCCGTTAGTGAGCACATGTTCGCCATGTCCGGACATGCGAAGAAGCTCAGTGACTTGGGGATTGTGATCCCTAACAAGCTGGGTATTCATCGTGTCCTCCAATCACTGCCACCAAGTTACAAGAACTTCGTGATGAACTACAACATGCAGAACATGAACAAAGAGTTACCTGAACTCTTCTCCATGCTGAAGTCTGCTGAAGTAGAAATAAAGAAGGAGAACCAAGTGTTGATGGTCAACAAGACCACCAGTTTCAAGAAGCAGGGCAAGCCTAACAAGGGCAACTTCAAGAAGGGCGGCAAGAAAGTTGCAGCGCCTCCTGAGAAGCCTAAGGCTGGTCCTAAGCCTGAGACTGTGTGCTACTACTGCCAGGGGAAGGGGCACTGGAAGCGGAACTCGCACCAAATACTTGGCCGATCCGAAGAGCGGCCACGCCAAGAAGAAAGGTATATTTGATATACATGTTATAGATGTCTATCTTACTCGGGTCTCGTAGTAGTGCCCGGGTATTTGATATCGGTTCGGTTGCTCACATTTGTAACTCGAAACAGGAACCGCGGAATAAACGAAGCCTGGCAAGGGACGAGGTGACGATGCGCGTTGGAAATGGATCCAAGGTCGATGTGATCGCCGTCGGCACGCTCCCCCTACATCTACCTTCGGGATTAGTTTTAAACCTTAATAATTGTTATTTGGTACCTGCGTTGAGCATGAACATTATATCCGGATCTTGTTTAATGCAAGACGGTTATTCGTTTAAGTCCGAGAATAATGGTTGTTCGATTTATATGAGTAATGTCTATTATGGCCATGCACCCGAGATGAATGGTTTATTCTTGTTAAATCTCGATAGTAGTGATACACATGTTCATAACATTGATGCTAAGCGAATTAAATTGAATGATAATTCTACTTATATGTGGCACTCGTCGTCTTGGTCATATTGGAGTGAAGCGCATGAAGAAACTCCATTCCGATGGACTTCTTGAGTCACTTGACTTTGAGTCACTTGACAGATGCGAAGCATGTCTAATGGGAAAAATGACTAAGACTCCATTTTCTGGCACAATGGAGCGAGCTACAGATTTATTGGAAATCATACATACCGATGTGTGCGGACCAATGAGTGTAGCATCGCGCGGTGGTTATCGTTATGTTCTAACCTTCACGGATGATCTGAGTAGATATGGGTATATTTACTTTATGAAACACAAGTCCGAGACTTTTGAGAAGTTCAAGGAATTCCAAAGTGAAGTAGAAAATCAACGTAACAAGAAGATTAAGTTTCAGCGTTCGATCGCGGAGGCGAATATCTGAGTTATGAGTTTGGCATGCATTTAAAGAAATGCGGAATACTTTCACAGTTGACACCACCGGGAACACCACATCGCAATGGTGTGTCCGAACGTCGTAATCGAACTCTCTTAGATATGGTTCGTTCTATGATGTCTTTTACCGATTTGCCATTATCGTTTTGGGGCTATGCTTTAGAGACAGCCGCATTCACTTTAAATAGGGCACCATCTAAATCCGTTGAAACGACACCGTATGAATTATGGTTTGGGAAGAAACCTAAGCTATCGTTCCTTAAAGTTTGGGGTTGTGATGCTTATGTAAAGAAGTTACAACCTGACAAGCTAGAACCCAAAGCGGAGAAATGCGTCTTCATAGGATACCCTAAAGAAACAATTGGGTATACTTTCTATCACGGATCCGAAGGCAAAATATTTGTTGCCAAAAACGGATCCTTTCTTGAGAAGGAGTTTCTCACTAAAGAAGTGACTGGAAGAAAAGTAGAACTCGACGAGGTTGATGAACCTTCTCTCATAGATCGAGTAGCGCAATGACCGGAAGAAGTTCCCGTGCAGCCTACACCGATAGGAGAGGAAGCAAATGATGATGATCATGAAACTTCGAACGAGGAAGCTATCGAACCTCGCGGATCGACGAGGGAACGTACCACTCCCGATTGGTATGATCCCTGTCTAAATGTCATGATTGTGGACAACAATGATGAGGACCCCGCGACGTATGAAGAAGCGATGATGAGCCCGGATTCCAACAAATGGCAAGAAGCCATGAAATCCGAAATGGGATCCATGTATGATAACAAAGTATGGACTTTGGTAGACTTACCCGATAGCCGCAAGGCTGTCGAGAATAAATGGATCTTCAAGAGAAAAACAGATGCCGATGGTAATATTACCGTCTATAAAGCTCGACTTGTCGCAAAGGGTTTCCGACAAATTCAAGGAGTTTACTACGATGAGACTTTCTCACCTGTAGCGAAGCTAAAGTCCATGAGGATTTTGTTAGCAATAGCTGCATTTTTCGATTATGAGATTTAGCAGATGGATGTCAAAACGGCGTTCCTTAATGGTGATATTGAGGAAGAGTTGTATATGGTACAACCCAAAGGTTTTGTCGATCCTAAAAATGCCGACAAGGTATGCAAACTTCAGCGTTCCATTTATGGACTGAAGCAAGCATCCCGGAGTTGGAACCTACGCTTTGATAGAGTGATCAAAGATTTTGGTTTTATACGGACTCATGGTGAGGCCTGTATTTACAAGAAAGTGAGTGGGAGTTCTGTAGCATTCCTGATATTATATGTAGATGACATATTATTGATTGGGAATGATATAGAACTTTTAAGCAGCATTAAAGGTTACTTGAATAAGTCTTTTTCAATGAAAGACCTTGGTGAAGCAGCATACATTTTAGGCATCAAGATTTATAGAGATAGATCAAGACGCCTAATAGGCCTTTCACAAAGTACATATCTGGACAAGATTCTAAAGAAATTTAGAATGGATGAAAGCAAGAAAGGGTTCTTGCCTATGTTGCCAGGTAAGGTCTTGAGTAAGACTCAAGCCGGCTACGGCAGATGAAAGAGAGAGGATGAGCAAGATCCCCTATGCTTCGGCAAGTAGGCTCTATATGTACGCCATGTTGTGTACTAGACCGGATATCGCACATGCTGTTAGTTTGACCATCAGATATCAAAGTGATCCAGGGATGGAACACTGGACGGCGGTCAAGAATATCCTGAAGTACTTGAAAAGGACTAAGGATATGTTTCTTTGTTATGGCGGTGACCAAGAGCTCGTTGTAACCAGTTACACCGATGCAAGTTGGAACACCGATCCTGATGACTCTAAGTCTCAGTCTGGGTACGTATATTGAATGGTGCTGCAATAAGCTGGAGCAGTTCCAAGCAGTGCACGGTGGCAAAATCTTCAACAGAATCTGAATATATAGCGGCTTCAGAGGCTTCATCGGAAGCGGTATGGATGAAGAGGTTCATTGTTGAGCTTGGTGTGGTTCCTAGTGCATTGGACCCGCTAGTCATTTACTGTGACAACACGGGTGCCATCGCCAATGCAAAGGAACCAAGGTCACACAAGAAGCTGAAGCATATCAAGCTGCGTTTTCATTCGATTCGCGAGTACATCGAAGATGGTGAAGTAGAGATTTGCAAAGTACACACGGATCCGAATGTTGCGGATCCGTTGACTAAAGTTCTCCCAAGGGCAAAGCATGACCAACACCGTAATGCCATGGGTGTTAGGTACCTTACAATGTAATCTAGATTATTGACTCTAGTGCAAGTGGGAGATCGTTGGAGATATGCCCAAGAGGCAATAATAAAGTGGTTATTATAATATCTTTGTGTTTATGATAAATGTTTATATACCATGCTATAATTGTATTAACCGAAACATTGATACATGTGTGTTATGTAAACAACAAGGAGTCCCTAGTAAGCCTCTTGTATAACTAGCTTGTTGATTAATAGATGATCATGGTTTCGTGATCATGAACATTGGATGTTATTAATAACAAGGTTATGTCATTGGTTGAATGATATAATGGACACACACCCAAATGAGCGTAGCATAAGATCAAGTCATTAAGTTCATTTGCTATAAGCTTTCAATACATAGTTGTCTTAATCCTTCGACCATGAGATCATGTAAATCACTTACACCGAAAGGGTACTTTGATTACATCAAACGTCATTGCGTAAATGGGTGACAATAAAGGTGGGATTAAGTATTTGGAAAGTGTGAGTTGAGGCATATGGATCAACGGTGGGATTTGTCCATCCTGATGACGGATAGATATACTCTGGGCCCTCTCGGTGGAATGTCATCTAATTAGCTTGCAAGCATATGAATAGTTCATAAGAGATCACATACCACGGTACGAGTAAAGAGTACTTGTCGGTAACGAGGTTGAACAAGATATGGAGATACCGATGATCAAACCTCGGACAAGTAAAATATCGCGAGACAAAGGGAATTGGCATCGTATGTAAATTGTTCAATCGATCACTAAGTCATCGTTGAATATGTGGGAGCCATTATGGATCTCCAGATCCCGCTATTGGTTATTGCTCGGAGAGGAGTCTCGACCATGTCTGCATAGTTCGCGAACCGTAGGGTGACGCGCTTAAGGTTCGTTGCCGCATAAGTAGATTTGAATATGGTATGGAGACGAAGTTTGTTCGGAGTCTCGGATGTGATCCAGGATGTCACGAGGAGGTCCGGAAGAGTCCGGAGAATAAGATTCATATAAGGGAAGTTGATTTCTGGGTTTTCGGAAATGTTCGGGATTGTTCCGGTGTTGACTCGGAAGGTTCTAGAAGGTTCCGGAAGGTTCCACCATGGGGCCCACGACCCGGGAGGCCCACCGTGGGCCGAGGGGATGCTCCTCGGCCTAATGGGCCAGGGGCACTTGGCCCCAAGGCCCAGGCCGGCCATACCCCCTAGGGTTTCCTGGGGGGATCAACTTGGGGGAGGGGAAAGCCCCTCTCCCCCCTTGGCCGCCGCCCCCCAACCCTAGATGGGAAGGGGGGCCACCTTGGCCGGCCAGCCCCCTATATAAAGAGGGGAGGGGGTGGCCGGCCACACCATTCCCCCCATTGCCTCCTCCTCTGGCCGCCTCTCCCTCCACCATACGATGTCCGGGCTTAGGCGAAGCCCTGCAGTTTTTCTTCCTCCACCACCACCACCACGCCGTCGTGCTGCTAGACGTTGGAGGAGATCTACCACACCTCCGCTGCCCGCTGGAACGGGAGAGGAAGGAGCTTCATCGACACCGTACGCGCGACCGAGTACGGAAGTGCTCGCCGGATTGCAGCGGCGGGGACGATCGTCTACACCAACAACGAGATTAATCTCGTAGGCTTTGGAATCTTCGAGGGTTAGTCTCATATCCTTCTCGTTGCTTAGATCTAGTAGATTGGATCTTGGGTGTTCCATAGATTAGATCTGTTGGTTTTATTCGCTTTGCGGTAGGAAAATTTTTGTTTTCTATGCAACGAACCCCATCAGCTGCTGCGCCACAAGCTTACTTGCCTGGTGAACGCGAACAAGCTCACTCTTGACGAGATGATAAACATCGCCAGCGATCACACTGCCGCCGATGACGACGCAGGCGGAGATCTCGCAGCTACGACCATACCCCTGCACCAACGAAAGAAAAACCGTGACAACGGCGTCGGCACAGCGAACAAGCGGAAGAACCCCCCGAAGACCGAGAAAGGCGGAGGATCCGACATGGTCGCCATGACGTTCCAACGCGGAGGTTCGGGAGGAGGAAGAGGCCGCGGACGTGGAGGCGGAGCGGGCAGGGGCAGCAGCGCGCGCTGACGAGGTCACCGCAGTCGGATCCCGCGCCCCCAAACGTACGAAGAATACAGGGATATGCTGTGCCTGGCTCATCTGGATCCGGCCACGGGCAAATCCACTCACACCAATCGCAACTGCAAGTGGGTCAACGATCTGAAGAACGACCCGGAGGCAGGATACAAGCGAGCCCGGAAGCACCGCCCGCGCGGCAAAGGAGGCAAGGGCAAGAACAAGGACAAAGAGGAGGACAGCTCCGAGGCCATGGATGAGGATGACGCTTCGCCGGAACCCAAGGAGGGTACCGCAGCCAACAAATCCAACCCCTTCGGCAAAAAGAGTGTCGGAGCCTACCACACCTTCCTTGGAAACCCAACTATCCGCGCGAAAAAATCGGCGCTCCGGATCTTGAACGCCACAGTTCCGGCTGTGCCGCAGTATGTCAAGTGGTCGGAGAAAACCTGTACTTTTGACAGGTCGGATCACCCGGCCGTCATCCCCAAAGAGTGCTACGCTCTGGTTGTAAGTCCCCGCATAGACGGGTATGACTTCTCCAAGTGCCTTATGGATGGCGGAGCTAGCCTGAACATCATGTACCTGGAGACTCTGGAGAAAATGAACCTCACCAAGGAACAGCTAAAGCACAAGCACCACTGAATTTCATGGTGTGGTTCCGGGTAAGAAGGCAAACTCCCTGGGCAGCATCAAACTTCCCGTGGCCTTCGGCGATGTTAACAATTACCGCGAAGAGATGATCACGTTTGAAGTAGTGCCCTTCAAAAGCTCCTACCACGTGATCTTCGGCAGGCCCACCTACCACAAGTTCCACGCCAGGGCATGCTACATCTACAACAAGCTCAAGATTCCGGGCCCTAACGGTATGATTACCTTGTCCGGAGACTACAAAAAAGCAAGGGACTGCGAGGAGGGCGAATCCGCCTTTGCAGAATCCGTCATATCTGGAGAAGAGCTGCAAGGCTACAGAGCCGCGGTGGATCCGACTGAGATGCAGACCACCAAGAAGCAGATCTCCGAACAGAAGACCTCGTTCAAGGCCGCGATAGAAACCAAGAAGCATGACCTCGTGGAAGGTGACAGCTCCAAGCAGGTTTCGGTCGGAGCCAATATGGACCCCAAATAGGAAAGCGCGCTCGTCGAGTTCCTCAGAGCTAACATGGATATCTTCGCATGGCAACCTTCTGACATGTCCGGAGTGCCAAGGGAACTCGCCGAGCACTACCTCAACATAAATCCGGGTGCAAAACCGGTGAAGCAAGCTATGCGACGCTTTGGAGATAAGAAGCGCCACGCCATAGGAATGGAATTAGCAAAGTTACTAGAGGCAGGTTTTGTAGTAGAAATTATCCATACGGATTGGGTCGCAAACCCCGTCCTTGTACCCAAAAAAGATACTGAAATACTAAGAATGTGCATCGATTACTCCGGCTTGAATAAGCATTGTCCGAAGGATCCGTTCCCTTTGCCGTGCATTGACCAAGTCATTGATTCGACGGCAGGGGCGGAGCTTCTGTGTTTTCTTGACGCATATTCCGGCTATCATCAGATCCGGATGAAGGAGTCTGACCAAAAGGCGACCTCTTTCATCACACCCTTTGGCACATACTGTTATGTTACCATGCCTTTTGGCTTGAAAAACGCAGGTGCCACATACCAACGTACGATGCAGCGGTGCCTGAAGGACCAGATTGGCCGGAACGTGCACGCCTACGTCGACGACATCGCGGTCATGACCCGGAAGGGATCCGACTTGCTCAGCGACCTTAAGGAAACCTTCGATAATCTCCGACGGTACAAGATGATGTTAAATCCGCTGAAGTGCGTCTTTGGCGTACCAGCAGGAAAACTCCTTGGCTTCATTGTTTCTCACAGAGGCATTGAGGTTAACCCGGAAAAAATCAAGGCTATCCCGAACATCAAGAGGCCAACTTGTCTCAAAGATGTGCAACGATTAACTGGTTGTGTTGCGGCAATCAGTAGATTTGTTAGCCGTCTTGGCGAGAAAGCCCTACCTCTGTACAAGCTGCTGAAGAAAACAGACAAATTTGTCTGGGACGAGGCAACAGACGAAGCACTTCAGGAGTTGAAGAACATACTCTCCTCACCACCTATACTGGCAGCTCCCGTTGAATCAGAGCCTATGCTCCTCTATATGGCAGCTACCAACAAAGTTATCAGCCTCGTAATTGTGGTGGTGCAAAAGGAAGAAGGATATGAGCACGGAGTCCAAAGGCCCGTCTATTACATTAGCGAAGTCTTGACGGAATCCAAGCAGAGGTACCCTCACTTTCAGAAGCTAGCCTACGGAGTTTTCCTGGGCAGCCGGAAGCTGAGACACTACTTCCAGGAGCACCCCATAACTTGGGTGAGCAAGGCTCCCCTGGCAACAATCATTAACAACTCCGACGCAACAGGGCGCGTAGCAAAATGGGGCATCGAATTATCTGCCTTTGATATCAACTACGAAGCCAGAACGGCAATCAAGTCTCAAATTCTAGCAGATTTCATCGCGGATTGGACTGAAGCACCGGAGGGCACACCTGTGCCGGAACCTGAAGCTTGGGTCATGCACTTCGACGGATCCAAGCAACATCAAGGCTCTGGGGCCGGAGTTACCCCGAAGTCACCTACCGGAGAAGAACCGCGATGACGTTCTGCAGATTCACTTCGAAGCTACCAATAACATGGCGGAATACGAGGCTCTACTACACGGTCTGCGCATCGCTAAGGAGATTGGAATCAAGCACATCATATGCTGCGGAGATTCCGACCTGGTGGCACAACAAGTAGCCGGAACTCCGGAACGCCAGAAACTCCGTCATGGCGGCTTACAGAGACGAAGTTGACGAGATCGCCAAATGCTTCCTCGGATACGAAGTCAAGTACGTCAGGAGAGACGATAACACAGCAGCAGACATGTTGTCCAAGCTCGGATCCGGCAGGAAGCCAATTCCGCCTGGAATTTTCCTTGAGCATCTGCGAGTACCCTCAGTGAAGGGCGCAAACCCGGAAAATCCCGATCTAGCAGTTTCTCCGGCTAAGGAAATGATGGCAGTCATTCCGGCCTGGACTCAGCCGTTCCTGGATTACCTCATCGATCGAAAGTTGCCGGAGGACGAGGTCCACGCACGACAGATCATCAGGCGAGCAAGATCCTACACAATTGTTGATGGACAGCTCTACAAACGAAGCGCAAACGGGGTGTTTCTCAAATGCGTCTCTAATCAAGATGGCATTGAAAACCTCCGAGAGATCCACGCAGGGGATTGCGGGCATCATGCCGCCCCCAGGTCCCTCGTTGCAAAAACTTTTCGGTTAGGATTTTACTGGCTAACAGCTAAAGAAGACGCTGAGAAGCTGGTGAAAACCTGCCGAGGTTGTCAGTACTACGCTACTCAACCAAACGCTCCAGCCCAAGAGCTGAGGACCATACCTATCACCTGGCCGTTTGCGGTCTGGGGGCTCGATATGGTTGGTAAGTTAAAGAAATCGTCTCCTGGCGGTCATGAATACCTCTTGGTCGCTATTGACAAGTTCAGTAAGTGGATCGAGGCAAAGCCAGTGAGAAAAGCTGATGGTGCTACGGCACTAAAATTTGTTTGCAGCCTCGTGACGAGATTCGGCATCCCACACAGCATAATCACAGATAATGGCACAAACTTCGCGCAAGGAGAACTCAAGGATTACTGCGATGAAGTTGGGATCCGGCTTGACCTTGCATCTGTGGCCCATCCACAATCCAACGGTCAGGTCGAACGAGCCAATGGTCTTATACTAGCCGGAATCAAACCTCGCCTTGAAGAACCGCTGCGTCGCGCAGCCGGAGCTTGGGCTGATGAACTAGACTCTGTTCTGTGGAGTTTGCGAACTACCCCTAACAGGTCAACCGGATGTACCCCGTTCTTCCTAGTATATGGATCCGAAGCTGTGCTCCCCACTGACATCATCCATGACTCACCGCGAGTTTCTGCCTACAATGAAGAAACTGCTGACGAGGCTCGACAGCTATCTGTGGACCTGATCGAAGAAGCTCGGAATTTAGCTGACCAACGCTCCACCATCTATCAGCAGAAGCTCCGACGCTATCATAGCCATCGAGTTCGGAACCGCTCGTTCATGGTCGGAGACTTAGTCCTCCGCCTTCGTCAGGTGAAAGATCATAAGTTGCAATCTCCATGGGAAGGACCTTTTGTCATCAGCAAAGTACTACACAACGGATCTTATTACCTCGTCGATTTCCGGGAATTAAAGGATAGACCTGCCAACTGGCACCGGAAACGAAAACGAGAGGATCCGTGTGACATATATGATGAAACAGACCGTCCCTGGAACATAGCACAGCTACGTCCTTTCCACACTTAGCACTTTACGCATTACATACCTTGTAATATATATGATACATGATCAATGAAATAAAGCTTTTGGTTCACTCTTAGAGTCTGTTACCTCCTTTAATTTTTCATTTTTGGATCGTGTATGTTTTCCGACTAAAACCGCAGAGCTGGATCTTTCCGCCTAGGCGTGTATGAAAGTTGTGATTTTCAAAATCGTCCTTTAGGACGTAAGCTTAAGTTTTCTGGTGAAAGTATCTTCTGTTGCAAACTCATGGATTCCTGGTAGCGACTTCCGGCACTTGGGCTGGGGGCTTGTTTCCGCGGTTATTGATGGATTGCCATTGGGCGTCGTCGCCGCTAGCGAGCATTTCCGGCCACAGGTTCTCCGGCTCGTGGAAGGTCAAATGGGCAAGCCGGAACATATAACATCAGCACTTGCTTTCAACAAACGAAACATGCAAATAATTTTAACGGATAGCAGGATAAGTATTTTCCGCCCATGCATAATTGTTTCGTCCCTGGCTACTCACGAATTTAAGTTATATTACAAACCCTCGCTGGGGCCAAAATGATGCATTGTTTTTTCCCGCAGGACATAAAAAGTTTTCACTCCTCCTTGGATGGAGAAGCATTGCCCTCTGGATCCTTTTCCTTGGCGTCCTCAGCCGGAGACGACACATCTTCCTCACTTTCTTCTTCTTCTTCAGAAGCTGCAGCGCTGGCCTCGGGTTCCTCTTGGGGAGCATCCTTGGAGCTGGTCCAGGTAAACTGAGTGCCGGATTCCGCAGGTCGGGCTTCCGCGTCGCGCTCTTTCTGAAGTTCGGCTTCAAGGGGCTCGTCCGCAGGAAGAACCACCTTGTCGTAGAATTCTTCATGCCGGATCCTTCGCGTGATGCGAGTATCATAGCCACTCACTGCATCCAAAAGCAAATCGACATCTGCTGACGGAGGAACACCAGTAGTTACCCGGTCAAGATCCATCTCCGGGTTATGCGCCAAGCACATAGTCAAGGTCATTGCAGCTGCGCCTCGGGCTGATGAAGCTTGCAGATCCGTCACCAGCTCCGGAAGAATATCCATTTTCTTAACAAGTTTGCGCAGACCGCAGGTGCGGCTCTTCTTCAGCGACAAATTGTGGCATATCTTCCGGGAGGCGGAGATGAGATCCTTGCAATCATCACCGGCGAGAGTAAGGAGATCGTCCCGGGGAAATAGATTCCGACGTCTTTCCGGGTATCCAAGCGGCTCTGCACAAAGATACAAGAATAAATATACAAGTTGAGCACAAAAATTATACATCAAGATGAGAAATTCCGGGTAAAAGTACCCAGGATGTTTTCGGTCAGCAAGTCCCAATGGCGCTCCGCGGTCTCCGTGTATTTCCGGAGTCCGTTGAGTTCTTTTTGCTGCCTCTTGATGGTCTCGCTATCAGCGTTTCGCTTCAACAAGAATTCGCCCTTTTCCTTGATGGACTCGGAGTTTTTCTCCGCCAGCTGCTTCTCGGCCTGCTCCTTCTTTTGTTCCGCCTCCATCAGTTTCGTTTCCAGTTCTTGGTACGAGGAGCGCAGGTTCTCAAGTTCGAAGGAGGTCGTAGCCAGGGAAGAGGAGGCACCTACAAAGATAGGAGTCCCAAAATAAGTTCAAGGTCGGAACGAGAATTAATGACAAGAAAGGGCGGAAACCAACCTTGGGCGTCCGCCAGTTGTTTGTTCAGTTCTGCATTTTCATTTTTCAGGGTCCGGATACTTTCCGCTTGACCCAAGGTAACGCGGCGCTGAAGGGCAATGTTCTTGTGCAGCTCATAGTGCAGCGCCTGCTGTTCCTGTAAAATAAGATCAGAGCAGGAGTAAAAATTCCGCCTACAATAGTGGGGTCCTTTGAAGCATCATCGCCGGAATCCTTCTGACATAATGCTTGGGGGCTACTGCGACAATTTAAAAAATCTCTCCAGAAGTGACTTTATTCTAAAGCATCTAAGCGCTAACTAGTATCTAGTTTCCGCCTACATGCTTGGGGGCTACTGGGGAGTACTGATGTCTACGGGTGCTTCTATTCTTGTAGACAGTGTTGGGCCTCCAAGAGCAGAGGTTTGTAGAACAGCAGCAAGTTTTCCCTTAAGTGGATCACCCAAGGTTTATCGAACTCAGGGAGGAAGAGGTCAAAGATATCCCTCTCAAGCAACCACTGCAACCACAAAGCAAGAAGTCTCTTGTGTCCCCAACACACCAAATACAATTGTCGATGTATAGGTGCACTAGTTCGGTGAAGAGATAGTGAAACACGGGTGGTATAGAATGGTGGTAATATTGCGAGAAAGTAAAGATGCGAGTAGTAACGAGTAGAACAAGCGGCGCCGTAAAATAGCTTGCTTGCATGGGAAGCAATTCTTTGTGGTGGAAACAAGGCCTAGGGATCATACTTTCACTAGTGGACACTCTCAACATTGATCACATAATAAATAAGTTCTCTTTCCTTTGTGCTACATATACTCTTGTTGGATGATGAACACCACTAATTGTGTAGGGCTACAAGAACCCTCAATGCCGGAGTTAACAAGCTCCACAACATTCGATATTCATGTTTAAGTAACCTTAGAGCATAATAGATCTTTGCAAAATAAACCAAGTACTAACATAGCATGCACACTGTCACCATCACACTATGAAGGAGGCATAGATCACATCAATACTATCATAATGACAATTAACTCCACAATCTACAAGAGATCATGATCATAATCTACGACAAGAACTACACGATGCACACACTTGTCACCATTACACACATGCGGGAGGAATAGACTACTTTAATAACATCACATGAGTAGCACATAGATAAATAGTGATACAAAACACATTGCAATCATAAAGGGATATAAATAAGAACTTCACTATGCCATTCATAACAGTGAATAAGTATTCTGTGAAATATAGCCTAAGAGACTCACACGGTGCACACACTGTCACCTTTACACACGTGGGACAAGGAGTCTCCGGAGATCACATAAGTAAAACCCACTTGACTAGCATAATGACATCTAGATTACAAGCATCATCATATGAATCTCAATCATGTAAGGCAGCTCATGAGATTATTGTATTAAAGTACATAGAAGAGAGATGAACCACATAGCTACCGGTACAGCCCCGAGCCTCGATGGAGAACTACTCCCTCCTCATGGGAGACAGCAGCGGTGATGAAGATGGCGGTGGTGTCGATGGAGGAGCCTTCGGGGGCACTTCCCCGTCCCGGCGGCGTGCCGGAACGGAGACTCCTGTCCCCCGGATCTTGGCTTCGCGATGGCGGCGGCTCGGAAGGTTTCTCGAACCGTGGCTTATTCGTCTCGGGGTTTTCAGGTCGGGACCTTTAAATAGGCGAAAGGGGAGCCTCGGAGGGGGTCCGAGTGGGGCCGGACACTAGGGCGGCGCGCCCGGCTCCTTGGCCGCGCCGCCACCATGTGTGGGCCCCACGTGGCCCTCTCTCGACGGCTCTCGGGTGTTCCGGATGCTTCCGGGCAAAATAGGAACCCGGGCGTTGATTTCGTCCAATTCCGAGAATATTTCGTTACTAGGATTTCGAAACCAAAAACAGCAGAAAACGAGAGCCGACACTTCGGCATCTTGTTAATAGGTTAGTTCCGAGAAAATGCACGAATATGACATAAAGTGTGCATAAAACATGTAGATATCATCAATAATGTGGCATGGAACATAAGAAATTATCGATACGTCGGAGACGTATCAGCATCCCCAAGCTTAGTTACGCTCGTCCCGAGCAGGTAAAACGATAACAAAGATAATTTCGAAGTGACATGCAATCATAAACTTGATCATATTGTAAACATATGTAATGAATGCAGCGATCAAAAACAATGGTAATGACATGAGTAAACAAATGAATCATAAAGCAAAGACTTTTCATGAATAGTACTTCAAGACAAGCATCAATAAGTCTTGCATAAGAGTTAACTCATAAAGCAATAATTCAAAGTAAAGGCATTGAAGCAACACAATGGAAGATTAAGTTTCAGCGGTTGCTTTCAACTTGTAACATGTATATCTCATGGATTGTTGTCAATGCAAAGTAATATAATAAGTGCAATATGCAAGTATGTAGGAATCAATGCACAGTTCACACAAGTGTTTGCTTCTTGAGGTGGAGAGAAATAGGTAAACTGACTCAACAATAAAAGTAAAAGAATGGTCCTTCAAAGAGGAAAGCATCGATTGCTATATTTGTGCTAGAGCTTTTATTTTGAAAACATGAAACAATTTTGTCAACGGTAGTAATAAAGCATATGTATTATGTAAATTATATCTTACAAGTTGCAAGCCTCATGCATAGTATACTAATAGTGCCCGCACCTTGTCCTAATTAGCTTGGACTACCGGATCATCGCAATACACATGTTTTAACCAAGTGTCACAAAGGGGTACCTCCATGCCGCATGTACAAAGGTCTAAGGAGAAAGCTCGCATTTTGAATTTCTCACTTTTGATTATTCTCAACTTAGACATCCATACCGGGACAACATGGACAACAGATAATGGACTCCTCTTTAATGCATAAGCATGTGGCAACAATTATTATTCTCATATGAGATTGAGGATATATGTCCAAAACTGAAACTTCCACCATGATTCATGGCTTTAGTTAGCGGCCCAATGTTCTTCTCTAACAATATGCATGCTCCAACCATTAAGGTGGTAGATCTCTCTTACTTCGGACAAGACGGACATGCATAGCAACTCACATGATATTCAACAAAGAGTTGATGGCGTCCCCTGAAGCATGGTTATCGCACAACAAGCAACTTAATAAGAGATAAAGTGCATAAGTACATATTCAATACCACAATAGTTTTTAAGGCTATTTTGTCCCATGAGCTATATATTGCAAAGGCGAATGATGGAAATTTAAAGGTAGCACTCAAGCAATTTACTTTGGAATGGCGGAGAAATACCATGTAGTAGGTAGGTATGGTGGACACAAATGGCATAGTGGTTGGCTCAAGGATTTTGGATGCATGAGAAGTATTCCCTCTCGATACAAGGTTTAGGCTAGCAAGGTTATTTGAAACAAACACAAGGATGAACCGGTGCAGCAAAACTCACATAAAAAACATATTGTAAACATTATAAGACTCTACACCGTCTTCCTTGTTGTTCAAAACTCAATACTAGAAATTATCTAGACCTTAGAGAGACCAAATATGCAAACCAAATTTTAGCGAGCTCTATGTATTTCTTCATTTATAGGTGCAAAGTATATGATGCAAGAGCTTAAACATAAGCACAACAATTGCCAAGTATCACATTATCCAAGACATTTTACCAATTACTACATGTAGCATTTTCTGTTTCCAACCATATAACAATTAACGAAGCAGTTTCAACCTTCGCCATGAAAATTAAAAGCTAAGAACACATGTGTTCATATGAACCAGCGGAGCGTGTCTCTCTCCCACACAAGGATGGACTTATTCAGAGAATGAAAATAACAAAACGAAAAATAAAAGCACACAGACGCTCCAAGTAAAATACATAAGATGTGATTGAATAAAAATATAGTTTCACTAGAAATGACCTCATAAGTTGTCGATGAAGAAGGGGATGCCTTGGGCATCCCCAAACTTAGATGCTTGAGTCTTCTTAAAATATGCAGGGATGAACCACCGGGGCATCCCCAAGCTTAGACCTTTCACTCTTCTCGATCACATTATATCACCCTCTTCTATTGACCCTTGAAAACTTCTGCCACACCAAACTTCAAGCAAACTCATTAGAGGGTTAGTGCATAATCAAAATTCACATGTTCAGAGGTGACACAATCATTCTTAACACTTCTGGACATTGCACAAAGCTTCTGAAAGTTAATGGAACAAAGAAACCCATTCAACATAGCAAAAGCGGCAATGCGAAATAAAAGGCAGAATCTGTCAAAAATAGAACAGTCCGTAAAGATGCATCTGGACTGGGCACTTAACTTGCTCAAATGAAAAAACTCAAAACTAATGAAAGTTGCGTACATATCTGAGGATCACGCTCGTAAATTTGCAGATTTTTTTGATTTTTTTACAGAGACTTCTGCTCAAATTCGTGACAGACAGCAAATCTGTTTCGGCGCAGCAATCCAAATCTAGCATCAACTTTACCATAGAGACTTTACTTGGCACAAAAACATGATAAGGAGAGGTTGCTACAGTAGTAAACAACTTCCAAGACTCAACAAAACAAAAATTACTGTAGTAAAATAAACACATGGGTTATCTCCCAAGAAGTTCTTTCTTTATAGCCATTAAGATGGGCTCAGTAATTTTAATGATGCACTCGCAAGAAATAGTATTTGAAACAAAAGAGAGCATCAAGAGGCAAATTCAAAACTCATTTAAGTCTAACATGCTTCCTATGCATAGGAATCTTGTAAATAAACAAGTTCATGAAGAGCAAAGTAACAATCATAGGAATATAGAACAAGTGTAGCTTCAAAAAATTTAGCACATAGAGAGGCATTTTAGTAACATGAAAATTTCTACAACCATATTTTCCTCTCTCATAATAACTTTCAGTAGCATCATGAGCAAACTCAACAATATAACTATCACATAAAGCATTCTTATCATGAGTCTCATGTATAAAATTATTACTCTCCACATAAACATAATCAATTTTATTAGTTGTAGCGGGAGCAAATTCAACAAAGTAGCTATCATTATTATTCTCATCATCAAATATAGGAGGCATATTGTAATCATAATCAAATTTATCCTCCGTAACTAGGCGGTACTAAAAGACTACTATCATTATAATCATCATAAATGGGAGGCATATCATAATCAACATAAACTTTCTCCTCAATACCCGGAGGGCTAAAGAGATCATTTTCATCAAAACCGACCTCCCCAAGCTTAGAATTTTCCATAGCATTAGCAACATGTTACCACCCGATTTTGGCCAAATCAGGAGATGGGCCGTAAGTGAAGATGGGCTTGAAGGACGTACACGTGGAGCATCTTCGAAGCGGCCTTGCGCTAAGAGTTTGGGCTAAGTTGCCCATGTATCTGTAATATAGTAGATCGTATCGTGTTTAGATTAAAAAGATAGAGTCTGGCCCGTGCACGGTTAGGTGCACGCCTCAATTAGAAAGTCCCTTGGACTATAAATATGTATCTAGGGTTATCGGAAAAGGAGGACAATCATCGTTCAACAAACACAAATCAGGCGCATCGCCACCCCTTTCTTCGAGGGTTTCTCCCGCGTAAGCACCATGCTGCCTAGATCGCATCTAGCGATCTAGGCAGTATACGTTTATTTGTCTATCTTGTACTGCTCGTGCTGAAGCGTTGTTGATGGCGAGCAGTACTACTTATCATTAGGTGTTTAGGGGCTTGCATTGATGCTTTCTCGTGCATATCTGCGTGGCAATGCCGTCCCTCGACACCTAGCTTCCCTTACACCTATCCAGGTGTAAGGGCAAGCATCTTGCTTGTTCGTTACTTAGTAGATCCGATCCGTTATAGTTGCTCCTTGTCCCGCAAGGATTAGTTTAATATCTCGCATAGTTAGGCCTTATGCTTGGGTCGGACGATCCGGTAGTGCGTTAGGTGTTGTTCACCGTCCTCGCAGGGATGTTCCGGGAATCAACGTTATGTTGGTTTTTAGGCCTCTCGTAGGGGTAGTTTGCATCATCTTCCGTAGTTGCTAGGCCCGATCACACGTAGGACGTTCCGGTTATGCGGTGAAAACCCTAAACCGTCGTGGATCGTTTTAGCTTTGTTTTGATCAAGCGGGATCCCCATGTCATTGTAAATCCAACGTGAACCATGGGGCGATCGGCTCCTTGAGCCGATCCACGTGGAAACCCGAGAGCCGATAGGGCTCGTATTTAATGTTTACGTGTCTACCATGCGGGAACAATCGAAGCACTCTAACACCTTCTCCGATCGGGTCTAGGTCGGGTGGCACGCCCTAGCAACCGCCGGGACGTGGCTGGAAGATTTGCGGGACGACGCGAGGTGCCGTGGGTCCACTAAGCGGCCTTGGGAGCCTCCCGGCTCTTCGTGTTGCTTAGCCATTGCCCGTCGGTGGGTTTTGGAGGGTAACACATTTTGGCACGCCCGGTGGGACATCTTCTGCAACATCCACGTCAACACCGACATCCGAGATGGCAGAGGAGCAAATCACATACAAGGATCTCCCTGCGGAGCACAAGAAGAAATACGATGAGCTGAAGGCCATCTGTGAAGCCGAGCTCATCGGCTCCTTTGAGACGACCCGTTCTCACAGCATCAAGCTCAAAGGAGACACGCGTATTTCGCATGGCGTCAACATGGTGGACCTAAGCCACTCCATAAGGGAGCCAGGGTTCTCTTTTGATGTCAATATGGCAGGGTTTGTGATCCGCCATGGCAAAGACAAAGCAGAGAGCAGCCACTCTCGTGGCAAAGATAAAGAAGAGGCCGTTCCATGCGACCGGCCCCAAGATGATGACAGACGGTACCTAATCGAGGAGGAGGTGAGAAGCACGCGGTATCAACGCCCACTCTCCGTGCATCTCCTCAACAAATGTGAGCAGCAGTATGACCGACGTCGGCCCTACGACGAGGACAATGAAAGATATCGTCGGTCTGATGCAGTCAGAAGGTATCGTCAGTATGATGGAAACAATGACGGGTACAAACGTTGCACTAGAGGGAGGTCAAGGGAGCAAGACAACGTGGATAAGCACTGGAACTGTCCCTTCTTCAAACATTGCTGGGACTCAGGAATGAGTCGATTGCCAACAATCGAGAACTGACCAGAGTGCAAACAGCAAAGGAAGAGGACAAATGTAGATTCAGTGTTCGAGCGCCTAGGGCCTCTCCCACCTATTAACAAACGAGCTGAGTCATCTCAAGAAGAAGACTTCGAGGAGTCAGATGGAGAAGAAGATAGGTATCACCGACCAAGGTGGTGCCCTGATGGACTCAGCGATTCTCAGAAGCGTATGGTGCAGCGGTTGCGAAACCTGGAAGAAGCCGAGGCACAGTACCTGTACACGTTGAGAAGAGCGCGGCCCGACCTGGCCGCGAACATTCAGCAAACATTGGAGACGAAGGCGCGCCCGCCAAAGAAAGTATGGCGCCCAAAACAGGCGAAAGCCGATGCACATGCATCGGCTGGCACAAACATGGTGTTTATACTCCCGTCGGAGTTTCGCGCTCCAAGCGACGAGGAGGTTTCAGTGGCTCAATTTGACTGCGGTCCACGACCAGTTATCTTTGAAAAGCCACGAGATAGAAGCTACAGGCATTTGAAGGCCCTATACTTGAGGGGTTACATCAACGGGCAGCCTGTCAGCAAGTTGTTGGTGGACATCGGAGCGGCAGTCAACATAATGCCGTATTCCATGCTACGACGTTTGGGGCATTCTAGCGATGATCTGATCAAGACCAACATCACATTAAGCGACTTCAACGGCCAGGCGTCAGAAGCGAAAGGTGTTCTGAATGTAGAGCTTACTGTAGCCCGGAAGACCATACCTACTGCGTTCTTCATCGTCGACAGCAAAAGCAATTACGCCGTCCTATTGGGAAGGGACTGGATTCATGCTAACTGTTGCATTCCGTCTACAATGCACCAATGCATCATACAGTGGGATGGAGATGAAGTGGAAGTCGTTCAGGCGGATGACTCAATCGAGATATCATTAGCTGCCATGAGCGTGTGGGAAGCAGATAACCAAGAGCCGCTCTCTGGAATCAGTTTAGAGGGTTGTGAGCGCATCGAAGCTTCGAAAAATGGGGTAAGGCTGGTTTTATCCACCGGCCTAACAGAGTAGCAGGTCCAAGACATTGGACGTACGTGGCAAGGCCGATCCCTGAGATCGGCCCTCAAAAAATGAAAAGCAAAGGATCTTATCTCCAGCATGTCACGTAGCTACAAGTGGAAATCCGAGAAGTTGCAAGCCATCATCAAACATTGCAATGGAAAGGGAGGCCGATTCCCGCAATCGGCCAAAATTATCCTCGACATACGTTTTGTTTATGTTCAGCATTGATCCAACAGATGCCTGAAGAGCCGATACCATCAATTACTTGACAGAATCGGCTCGGGGGGCACATAGATGGATGAGACACGAGGATAGGATACGAGCCTGAGGATGCATGCCAAAGGTCCAGCAGCTCAAGGTAAAAATGGAAAATCCAAAAAATTTGGGCACAGCCGATGCGTAGACATCGACTTAAGAATTCAAAAGCCGATGCACGGCCATCGACTCAAGGGATACAACTGTTGCAATCAGGTTAGGATCATGAGAACGGCCAATGAACATTCAATCGGCTGTGACATTTCCTCCTGGGGCTGGACCAAGGTGACAACTTCATCAAACATCTTCACCAAAAGCTGCATCAGTCTGCCCGAGGTGATGGACCAATCTGAGCAGCAAGGCGCAAGAAGGGAGCTAGGAGGAGTTCAAGGGCCACTACGTTTGAGGCTTCTTAGTTCAAGGGAGCTGCTGATCCTTCCAAAGCCGTCCTAGTGCGCTGTCTCCTTGGGCGTAAGCTTTCCTGCCCAGTTTTGATGAAGAGATGGAGCGGCTCGGGGGGCAGCTCACCTTGGAGGTTCTCTGCTTTTGAAAGCCGATTTATTTGGAATCGGCTGACGCTGCACTACAGTTGGGAGGCCGATGATGACCCCTTTGGCTGATGCACTTTCATTATCGCCTTGACAGAGGCTCGGGGGGCAGCTGGCCTTGAAAATTCCTCATTCTGGAGAGCCGATGGTGTTGAAATTGGCTATCTCTGGATCGTAACCATGTTGAAAGGTGGCGAGCTCTTGCAGAGGAAAAACCACCAGGGTTGACAGGAGGAGTTTGAAGAAGGAGCCATCATCGTTGATCAGGCTCTAGACCAGGTTGTCGCTGCAAGGAAACAGAGCATCACAAGGGACGTTGTGAGCAAATGGTACCTGTTATACAGGGGTATCAGCTTTGACGTCAAGGTGTTTCAGCCATGGTCTTGGAAGCTTTCCTGGAGGCGTTAATTCAGGAGTTTTGCTATCAGGACGAACATCACGATCGGAAGATTTTGAAGTCTAAAGATCTAGGGGTCTCAAGGCTGCGAGTTGGACCCGTTCGATTGGAAGTTTGGGTCTGAATTTCATAGATTGCAAGTTAACATCTAAGAAGGCGATTGGATCGTTCTGTCTTGCAATTTGTTATAAAGCTGATGCATTACCATCGGCTCATCGAGTGTCAACAAAGGGGAGAATCGGCTAGTCTAATATGGAAGAGATCGACAAAGTCCAATTGGAGAAATTTCTTCATTGATAACCAGATTTCTTACATAGAAGGAGCCGATTGGTCTCAAAAGGAAATTGCTAGGGGATACATTGCCCCGTCTACTACTCCTAGCTCTACCCTATCTAGGGGCCGCTGCTGCCCTCGTCGTCATCGCCGCTGTCGGCGCTACTCCCGGCCAGCTCGTCGTCGCTGCTGTAGCGGCCGCCGGCAGGACCTTCGTCGTCCTCGTCTTCGTCGTCAGCGTCGTCATCATCACTGTCGAAGTCGCTGAGATTCCCGGGCCAGGGGCAGTGGCGCTTGGCCGGCGGCTCGTCGGAGGAGCTACCGTCCTCCTCCTCCTCCTCCTCCTCCTCCACCTCCTCGGAGGAGGTTACTCCCTCCCAGGGAAGGTCGTCGTCGTCGCTCTCTGCTGCCCCATTGACGAGGCCACGGAGGACGCTTTCCCCATCGGTCAGGGACTGGTCGTCCTCTGACCAGATGGAGAAGTTGTGGCTCGGCTCGTCCCCGGCCTCGATGGCGCGGCGGATGTTGGCCGCATGGGCCTCTTCCGGGTTCCATTCCGGCGTCGGCTCGCGGAAGGGGGAGGACTGCGTGGAAAGACCCGATGAGGAGGAAGAAGAAGACATGGGGGCAGAGGAGGGTTTTTGGAAGTGCTAGTGCGAGGAGGATGAAGAAGGGAACTGCAAGAAGTGGCTAAATAAAAGGAGATATAGCGATTTAATGCTTAATCAGTTTCCGAGGACATGGGGCCAAAACCGTCAAATCGTGCAGGGAAGTTGAGAAGGCAAGACGTCATCATGAAGAAAACTGCAACGGTTCTGCCACGACATGACCCTTCGAAGGAGACAGATGGTTTTGCAATTATCATTATCAAAACCGAGGGGCATGTGTTACCACCCGATTTTGGCCAAATCAGGAGATGGGCCGTAAGTGAAGATGGGCTTGAAGGACGTACACGTGGAGCATCTTCGAAGCGGCCTTGCGCTAAGAGTTTGGGCTAAGTTGCCCATGTATCTGTAATATAGTAGATCGTATCGTGTTTAGATTAAAAAGATAGAGTCTGGCCCGTGCACGGTTAGGTGCACGCCTCAATTAGAAAGTCCCTTGGACTATAAATATGTATCTAGGGTTATCGGAAAAGGAGGACAATCATCGTTCAACAAACACAAATCAGGCGCATCGCCACCCCTTTCTTCGAGGGTTTCTCCCGGTAAGCACCATGCTGCCTAGATCGCATCTAGCGATCTAGGCGAGATACGTTTATTCGTCTATCTTGTACTGCTCGTGCTCGAAGCGTTGTTGATGGCGAGCAAGTACTACTTATCATTAGGTGTTTAGGGGCTTGCATTGATGCTTTCTCGTGCATATCTGCGTGGCAATGCCGTCCTCGACATCTAGCTGCCCTTACACCTATCCGGTGTAAGGGCAGCATCTTGCTTGTTCGTTACTTAGTAGATCCGATCCGTTATAGTTGCTCCTTGCCCCGCAAGGATTAGTTTAATATCCGCATAGTTAGGCCTTATGCTCGGGGTCGAACGATCCGGTAGTGCGTTAGGTGTTGTTCACCGTCCCGCAAGGGATGTTCCGGGAATCAACGTTATGTTGGTTTTTAGGCCTCTCGTAGGGGTAGTTTGCATCATCTTCCGTAGCTGCTAGGCCCGATCACACGTAGGACGTTCCGGTTATGCGGTGAAAACCCTAAACTGCCGTGGATCGTTTTAGCTTTGTTTTGATCAAGCAGGATCCCCATGTCATTGTAAATCCAACGTGAACCATGGGGCGATCGGCTCCTTGAGCCGATCCACAGGGAAACCTGAGAGCCGATAGGGCTCGTATTTAATGTTTACGTGTCTACCATGCAGGAACAATCGAAGCACTCTAACACCTTCCTGATCGGGTCTAGGTCAGGTGGCACGCCCTAGCAACCGCCAGGACGTGGCTGGAAGATTTGCGGGACGACGCGAGGTGCCAGGGTCCACTAAGCGGCCTTGGGAGCCTCCCGGCTCTTCGTGTTGCTTAGCCATTGCCCGTCAGTGTGTTTTGGAGGGTAACACAACAATGGTGTTCAAAGCATTCATATTAATAACATTCCCATTAGCATGCATATAAAGTTCCATGGGTTTCTTAATTCTTTCTTCAAACACATCATGTCCTAATTCAAGATAAAGTTCATAAAGATCTCTCATATTTTTGTTGTTTTCCATTATGCCTAACTAGTGTAAACAAGAAACAAAAAGATGCAATTGCAGGATCTAAAGGAAATAGCTTCGAGTAGTTACAACGGTGCTGGAAAATAGCTTAGTAGCCGAGATCCGGAGTGTGAGTACCTTTTACCTTTCCTCCCCGGCAACGGCGCTAGAAAATAGCTTGATGTCTACGGGTGCTTCTATTCTTGTAGACAATGTTGGGCCTCCAAGAGCAGAGGTTTGTAGAACAGCAGCAAGTTTCCCCTTAAGTGGATCACCCAAGGTTTATCGAACTCAGGGAGGAAGAGGTCAAAGATATCCCTCTCAAGCAACCCTGCAACCACAAAGCAAGAAGTCTCTTGTGTCCCCAACACACCAAATACAATTGTCAGATGTATAGGTGCACTAGTTCGGCGAAGAGATAGTGAAACACAGGTGGTATAGATGGTGGTAATATTGCGTAAAGTAAAGATGCGATAAAACAAGTAAACAAGCGGCGCCGAGAAAATAGCTTGGTCGGCGTGGGAAGCAATTCTTTGTGGTGGAAACAAGGCCTAGGGATCATACTTTCACTGGTGGACACTCTCAACATTGATCACATAATAAATAAGTTCTCTTTCCTTTGTGCTACATATACTCTTGTTGGATGATGAACACCACTAATTGTGTAGGGCTACAAGAACCCTCAATGCCGGAGTTAACAAGCTCCACAACATTCGATATTCATGTTTAAGTAACCTTAGAGCATAATAGATCTTTGCAAAATAAACCAAGTACTAACATAGCATGCACACTGTCACCATCACACTATGAAGGAGGCATAGATCACATCAATACTATCATAATGACAATTAACTCCACAATCTACAAGAGATCATGATCATAATCTACGACAAGAACTACACGATGCACACACTCGTCACCATTACACCATGCAGGAGGAATAGACTACTTTAATAACATCACATGAGTAGCACATAGATAAATAGTGATACAAAACACATTGCAATCATAAAGGGATATAAATAAGCACTTCACTATGCCATTCATAACAGTGAATAAGTATTCTGTGAAATATAGCCTAAGAGACTCACAGGTGCACACACTGTCACCTTTACACACGTGGGACAAGGAGTCTCTCGAGATCACATAAGTAAAACCCACTTGACTAGCATAATGACATCTAGATTACAAGCATCATCATATGAATCTCAATCATGTAAGGCAGCTCATGAGATTATTGTATTGAAGTACATAGAAGAGAGATGAACCACATAGCTACCGGTACAACCCCGAGCTTCGATGGAGAACTACTCCCTCCTCATGGGAGACAGCAGCGGTGATGAAGATGGCGGTGGTGTCGATGGAGGAGCCTTCTGGGGGCACTTCCCCGTCCCGGCGGCGTGCCGGAACAGAGACTCCTGTCCCCCAGATCTTGGCTTCGCGATGGCGGCGGCTCTGGAAGGTTTCTCGTACGGTGGCTTATTCGTCTCGGGTTTTTAGGTCAGGACCTTTAAATAGGCGAAAGGGGAGCCTCAGAGGGGTCGGTGGGGCCGGACACTAGGGCGGCGCGCCTGGCTCCTTGGCCGCGCCGCCACCATGTGTGGGCCCCACGTGGTCCCTCTCTGATGGTTCTCGGGTGTTCTGGATGCTTCCGGGCAAAATAGGAACCTGGGTGTTGATTTCGTCCAATTCCGAGAATATTTCGTTACTAGGATTTCTGAAACCAAAAACAGCAGAAAACAGGAACTGGAACTTCGACATCTTGTTAATAGGTTAGTTCCAGAAAATGCACGAATATGACATAAAGTGTGCATAAAACATGTAGATATCATCAATAATGTGGCATGGAACATAAGAAATTATCGATACGTCGGAGACGTATCAGCTACCTTTTGCTTGCAGATAAGCTTGTCGAAGAACTGGCCGACGTCCTTCTTGAAGTCTTGGATCTCCGACGTCGCGGCATCCGGCTTCCCCTGTGCGTTGTTCGAGCATGGCGTTGAGCAGATCTTGTTCAAGCTCCCATTTCTCCGCCTCGGTTAGCTTGTTGAAAAACTTGGTAGCATATGCCTTGGGGGTGTAAGTGAGGTCAGCCGGATCTCCAAAGTTTTTCGGAAAAACGACGACATCGCGCCGCCGGCTCCGATCTTCTCGGAAGAAGTGACCTCAGCCTCTCCTTGGCCTTGTACTTATGTTTCCTCTTGGGCAGGGCCTTTGGCTTTAGGATCCTCTCCGCCCACCTTTTCGCTGCTGACCGGATTATTTCCGGTGGAGTGTTTGCGGCAGGAGGGGGAGATTGTTCAGCTTGAGGGGGAGACGGCGGTGGAGCAGTGTGGGAGGTGCTTGGTGGAGCTGGTGTAGAAGGACCAACAGCCGGAGACTTTTTCATATATTTTGTGATGGGTTCTTGGCTGATGGTCCGGGTGGCGGTGGCGCTCAGATTTCTGCAAACAAGTGAAAGGGATCACATAAGAAACGACTTCATCAAAATGGAGACGCACCATACTCGGAAACTTACGGGGCGCCGGGGATGACAGGGCGCGAGCGTTTGCCTGCTGTGGCAAGCATCTTCAAACGTTCACGCTCCGCTTTCCTCGAATCTAGCGGAGGGGCTTGATGGTCTTGGGCTTCTTGGCGGAGGCCTCGCTGCCGGCTCCGGCTCGGAGCCGGGAGCTTTGGCGCGGGACGCTTCGAAGGTCGAGGGGCTGCCCTGCGGGTGCCTGCTCCTCTTCCTCCTCTTCGTCATCCGGAACCTCCTCCGCCGCGTCGCTGCTAACGGGGACACGAAGTATGGCGCGAAAGTATTCCTCCGCCAAAGTATCGAGCTGGAAGGAAAGCTATTATAAGTTAGTCAACATCCAAAAACTTGTGAAGTTTGAAGTAACGAAGGGATCAGAGCTACTCGGAGGACACTCGGTTGTTTGTATGGATATCCTTGATCAATTCCGGGATCGGTTGGCCCCGGCCTATCTTCACGAGCGTTTTGAATCTCCTTTTGAGGGAATCAGCCGGAAGGTCGTGGCGGGTAGCTCGGAGCTGGTCGTCCACCCCGGTGTATTCGCAGATTAACCGCGCATTGTACCGCAGTGGCTGGATTCGCCGGGTGAACCAGCTAAGTGTGAGCTGAGTTCCGGTTAGCCCATCGTGGACTAGCCAGGAGATTCTCCGCGCCGCCTTCTCTAAGATAGGAGTTTGGGCGAGCGAGGGGACGAAGCTCCAGCTCGCGAGTTCTTCCGGAGGCTCGTTGTTGAACTTGGGCAGACCATCGTGGATTTCCGGAACCGGAGCGTTCTTCTCGTAGAACCATCCGGCGTTCCAGTACCGGACGGATTCGTGCGAGTCATGAGGTGGATACATGCGGCCAGGTCGGAGCATGAACGTCATGCTCCCGCAGTTCAGCATAGCTTTGTCTTTCATCTCTTTCTTCACTCGGAAGAAAAACTGCCATAACTTGACGTCTGGTCGGATTCCGAGATGCCCTTCGCAAAGTGTCGTGAAGTTGGAAAGCATAAGGTATGAGTTGGGGCATATGTTGTGGGGTTGGAGCCCGTATGTGTTGAGGATGGAGAGAAAAAACTCCGAACAGGGGAGCGATAATCCGCGTTCTACCCAAGCCTTGGTCATGACAACTTCTCCGGCTCCGGGCTTGGGGACGACGGTGTCGCGTATGAAGCTCCAGTGAGCGGAGATCATACCCTCGTTTTGGAGCTCTCTAAGCTCCACGTCGGTAGTTTTGCAGGGCCACCATTGACCCCGTTCTCCTTCGCGGATCCGAGCCTTGGAGGCCCTCTTGTTTTCCGTCTCCTGCACTTTGGCTGCCATTCTCGCTTGACCTTCAAGTTCTTCTTGGAGTTCTTTGAGGGAGGGGACCCGGCCTGGAGCGGTGCTGGAAGATGCGGAAAATGGTTGAGCTAGCCGGATGTCGGAAACATATGGTGGAAGGAATGCGATGGGATCCGGGCAGATTGGTTCTAGTAGACTGGGTTCCGGGCTATTCGGAGAACTACCAGTACAATGCGGTGAATCAAGTGGCATGCTTCCGGCTGCACCCATGCAAAGTATTTGAGTAACCGGAAACTACTCTAGTCTACTTCTTCTTCTACAAGTCCGGTGCACGTACCGTTGATGGCGCGGTGGTCCGGCGATGCTCCGGTGGGATGAAGGTCGCCAAACTTGACGTAAACTTCACGTTTTGACCACCAATCGGCGGCGGGGAGAAATTCCCGATCAACCGTGGGAATCTTAGTGCGAAGGGAGGTTTGGAGCGGCTGCGAGTGAAGCTTCCCGTGGAGAAGGTTCGCCGGAGTCGAGATCTGACGGGCGGCGCGGGGCGAGGAGGAAGACGAAGTGGTGAGGAGGTGAAAAGAATGGGAAGTTACCGCGCGTGGGGGTATTTATAGACCTCGCGCGGAGATTCGCGTTTCGGATCCGACGGTGGAAACTAAACGGTCTCGCCGTTGGATGCTTAACGCGTGCCTTAGGTTAAAAGCGGTAAAATGACGTGGAGGTAACTTAACCGTGCGCTCCCGAAATTTCCGGCTGAAGATTCGCATCTGAAAATTTAGCGCGGGAAATTAGGAGGTTGTATGCGGGAAAGATGGAAACTCCGTTACATTATCGTTACTGAAGGACATATACTTTCCAAGAAGATGATGTCGGAAACAAGAAAGTTTGGAAGCCCTTCAAGATTCTCTTCGGATCCGAGTTAACTAAAGTTGGAGGAATGATGAATCTCGGAGAACTTCGGGGGCTACTGTTGTGGGTATACTTTATGGGTATATCAACGACATGGCCTGGATCCGGCAAGCCCGGGTGGCCCACAGACGGTGATGGTGGCATGTGGCCCATCGGGCGGCCCAGTTGCTGTTGATCATTAAGGATGAAGTTCAGCCCAGGAACGAGGAGCCGGATCTCAACCGACCTACGAAGGAGGCCGGATCCGTGGAGGCCCATAAAGTATCCGGATCCAGCACGACCAAGAGGGAAGGCGGATCCTTGATGTACACAGCAAGATATTGTACCATAGTTGGGCAACTTGTATTCCGGCTAGGACTCTCCATGTAAACCCTAGATCCGTGCGCCTTTATAAGCCGGATCCCGGGAGCCCTAGAGGCACAACCACAACCATTGTAACAACGCGCAGGCGCCCAGATAATTCCAGACAAGCAGCAGTAGGCCCTGTCATCGTGCAGGTGTTCCGAAGCTGGGTAACCCGCGTACCACCGTCCCGTGTGCACTCCGCCCTATGGCCCCTACTTCTTCTCCCCTCGTGAGGATCCCTCCTCCGGGGTACCGTCGATTAGGCAACGACACTCGCGCGTCTCCTCCACTCCGTTTCGATCCCGTAATTTTTCATATTTTCCAAAAATAGCAGAAATATTGTTCGGAAAGCTAAACGCGGACTTTTCATTACTAAAACCGTTACCTATTCAAAGTCGGACTCGTAGAACTCGTCAATTTGATCTTTGATGAAAGCTTCCGGAGTTATCACTTGAATAATATCAATATCTTCATTATAAGAATCTCCAGAAATATAATGCTTGAGTCTTTGTCCATTCACTACTTGTGTGGCGTTACCTACCAAAGAGCTAATTTTTATTGCTCCTGAACGATATACCTCCTCAATAACATATGGTCCTTCCCATTTTGAGAGTAATTTCCCTGCAAAAAATCTGAGACGAGACCGATACAATAGGACTTTATCTCCAACATTAACTTCTCTTTTAATAATTCTTCTATCATGCCACTTCTTAACTTTCTCCTTAAAAGTTTAGCATTTTCATAAGCTTCACTTCTCCATTCATCTAAAGAACTCAATTGTAGCAACCTCTTCTTACCGGCAAGTTTAAAATCTTTATTAAGTTCTCTTACAACCCAATAAGCTTTGTGCTCTAGTTCTAAAGGTAAATGACAAGCTTTTCCATAAACCATTTTATAAGGAGACATGCCCATAGGATTTTTATAAGCAGTTCTATAAGCCCACAATGCTTCCTTTAACTTACTAGCCCAATTCTTTCTAGATTTATTAACAGTCTTTCCCAAGATAGCTTTAATTTCTCTATTTGATAATTCTACTTGCCCACTAGTTTGAGGATGATAAGCTGAAGCAATTCTATGATTAATACCATATTTGGCAAGAGTTTTTCTAAAACCACCATGAATAAAATGAGAACCTCTAGGGGTGGGCGTTCGGTCTAGACCGAAAATTCGGGTTTTGCATTTCGGTCCTTTTTTAGATCGGTCTCAAAATTTTGACAACCGAATTTCCCTGAAAATTTTGCTAACCGAAAATTTCGGGTACCCGACATTTCGGTCTTTATTTCGGTCATGACCGTATTGTGCAATAGAGGCCAGTTTTGGTAGCATTCACCTATAATTCCAACGAAATTGCAAAGCATACATTGATATCAAATTAATATGTAGTCTTAATAATTCATTTCATGCAAGATATACAAGAATTTGGCAAATCAGCCAAAGATAAAACACTCACGGGACGAGGCCACACCCATATTCAGAACTTAGAACTCACGGGAGCTGCTTGATTCTCTTGTAGATCGTCGGTGCTGCGCCGTCCGCGTAGACGTGTAGAAGCTGCGCGCCTGCGCCTGCTTCAAGAACGATGGTCCGGCCGGCGACCAGCTTGCGCTGCAGTCCTGCGACGGCGCGGCGCCGTGTTGCTCGGACTCGGAGACCGAGCGAAGAAGCAGCCCAGTGGCGCGGGAAAGAGGAGCACCGGCGGATGATGCTGGGCGTGGCACTCTCGTCATCTCGTGATGGGATTATATGGTGGGCGACCAGGAGGGTCGCCGGGTGCCAGCGTTAGCCGAGGCGGCGGTCTCGTCCGGACTGCTTCTGCTAGCCTAGGGAATAGATCGATTGGGGAATTGGAGTGTCACCCTCGCGCTATGGAGTTCTCGAGAAATCTACAATAATGACTTACAGCTGGGCTGCTGGGCCTAGGAGTGGGCAAGTGTGGAATGCCGGACTGGGCTGCTCACACGTTAAGTCGGTCTATTCGGTTATTCGGTCTATTTGCTTGTAATGCCCGTATTGATAGTATAAATTTCGGTCTAAAATTTTTCTACCCAAATTTTCAATCGGTCTTTTCGGTCTCGGTCTATTCGGTTTCGGTCTCGGTCCCTTCGGTTTCGGTTTTCGGTTTTCGGTTTTTCTGCCCACCGTGAAGAACCTCCATCAATCATAATATATCTAGGTACTCCAAATCTAGGAAATATAACATCTACAAACATTTTTATAGAGGTCTCACCATCAGCACTTTTTGTAGGTATAGCTTCTACCCATTTAGTAACATAATCAATGAGCGACAAGTATATGAGTATTACCTTCTGAAGAAGGGAAAGGACCCATGAAGTCAAATCCCCAACAATCAAATGGTTCAATGACAAGAGTATAATTCATAGGCATTTCATTGCGTCTAGAGATATTACCAACTCTTTGACATTCATCACAAGATAAGATAAATTTCCTTGCATCCTTGAAAAGTGTTGGCCAATAAAAACCGGATTGTAGAACCTTTTGTGCGGTTCTATCTCCGGCGTGATGTCCTCCATAAACACTCCCATGACATTTACTCAATATCTCTTGTTGTTCATATTCTGGGACACATCTTCGCATAATACCATCCACTCCTTCTTTATATAAGTGTGGGTCATCCCAAAAATAATGCCTCAAATCATAAAAGAATTTCCTCCTTTGCTCTGAGCTGAAAAGGTTGGAGGCAAATACTTCGAAACAATAAAGTTAGCATAATCAGCATACCAAGGGCTCTCTCGCGAGCTCACCTTTATTACAGCCAATTGTTCATTTGGAAAACCATCATTAACATGAACAGGATCATAAGTAATATTTTCCAATCTAGACAAATTATCAGCAATAGGATTATCAGCACCTTTCCTATCTACAATATGTAAATCAAATTCTTGCAAGAGAAGCACCCATCTAATAAGCCTCGGCTTAGCATCTTTCTTTTCCATAAGGTACCTAATCGCAGCATGATCAGTATGAATTGTGACTTTTGAATCAACAATATAGGGTCTAAACTTGTCACATGCGAAAACTACGGCTAATAACTCTTTTTCAGTTGTAGCATAATTTCTTTGAGCAGCATCTAGAGTCTTACTAGCATAATGAATAACATTTAATTTTTTATCTACTTGCTGCCCAAGGACGGCACCTACAGCAAAATCACTAGCATCACACATAATTTCAAAAGGTAAATTCCAATCAGGCGGTTCAACTATAGGAGCAGTTGTTAAGGCTTTCTTTAGAGTTTCAAAAGCTTCCTTACAATCATCATCAAAAATGAAAGGTACATCTTTTTGAAGAAGATTAGTAAGGGGCTTTGAAATTTTAGAGAAATCTTTAATAAACCTCCTATAAAAACCAGCATGACCAAAAATACTACGAATACCTTTAACATCCCTAGGATAGGGCATCTTCTCAATTGCTTCGACTTTAGCTCTATCAACTTCAATACCTCTTTCAGAAATTTTATGTCCCAATACAATTCCTTCATTAACCATAAAGTGGCATTTCTCCCAATTAAGAACAAGGTTAGTTTCTTCACATCTCTGCAAAACTTTATCAAGGTTTCGCAAGCAATTATAAAAAGAATTCCCATAGACAGAAAAATCATCCATGAATACTTCAACAATCTCTTTTCACAAAAGCCATGAAAAATAGCAGACATGCATCTTTGAAAAGTAGCAGGAGCATTACATAAACCAAAAGGCATACGCCTATAAGCATAAGTTCCATAGGGACAAGTGAAAGTGGTTTTCTCTTGATCTTTAGCTCTAACAACGAATTTGTGAAAACCCAGAATATCCATCAAGAAAACAGAAATGAGTATTTTTAGACAACCTTTCTAACATTTGACCAATAAAAGGTAAAGGGTAATGATCTTTCTTAGTAACTTTATTAACTTTTCGAAAATCAATACACATTCTATACCCTACAACTACTCTTTGAGGAATAAGCTCATCATTATCATTAGGCACAACAGTTATACCTCCTTTCTTAGGAACACAATGCACAGGACTAACCCATCTACTATCAGCAATAGGATATATAATACCTGCTTCAAGAAGTTTTAATACCTCATTTCTTACCACATCCTTCATCTTGGGAATTAGACGACGCTGATGTTCAACAACAGGTTTTGCACCATCTTCTATATTAATAGCATGTTGGCAAATAGCGGGAGAAATCCCCTTCAAATCATCAAGAGTATAGCCAATAGCTCCTCGGTGCTTCTTCAATATTTCCAATAACCTTTCTTCCTCGATATCTGAAAGCTTAGCACTAATAATAACATGATATGTTTTCTTCTCATCAATATAAGCATACTTAAGATTATCAGGTAATGGTTTCAAATCAAATACAGGATCTTCCTTTGGTGGTGGTGTTACACCTAAATCTTCAACCGGTAAGTCATGTTTAAGAATAGGTCGACGAAGGAAAATTTCATCAAGCTCATCCCTTTCTTCCCTAAAAACTTCACTCTCACTATTCTCCAAATGTTGCCGCAAAGGATTACTAGGAGCAAGAGCAATAGATGCACATCTGTTCAACTCTAAAATCTTCATTAGGCAAATCAGCTTTATAAGGAGTTTTGGCAAATTTAGAGAAGTTAAACTCATAAGATTCACCAGCAAATTTAGTAACAATTTTCTCTTTCTTGCAATCTATAATAGCTCCACATGTATTTAGAAAAGGTCTACCAAAAATAATAGGACAAAACTTACTAGCAAGCAGAACCAAGTACCAAAAAGTCAGCAGGATATTTAATCTTACCACATAGAACTTCAACATCTCGAACAATACCAATGGAAGAGATAGTTTCTCTATTAGCTAGCCGAATAACCACATCAATATCTTCAAGTTCACAAGAACCAATTTCATGCATAATTTCCGTGTAGAGCTCATAAGGAATGGCACTAATACTTGCACCAATGTCGCATAAACCATAATAGCAATGATCACCAATTCGAACAGAGAGTACAGGAACACTGGCTTTCATAGACTTATTAGGATGAGAAACAATATTAGAAGCATCTTCACAAAAAATAATATGACCATCTTCCACATTTTCAGTCACAAGATCTTTAACAATTGCAACAGCAGGTTCAACTTTTATTTGTTCTTCAGGTTCTATAGGTTTCTTTGCACTTTTATTAACTACACTAGTTATAACAGAATACTCCTTCATTTTAGCAGGGGAAAGGAGTTTTTTCAATATAAGCTTCAGGAAGAACATGATCAACAGTTTTAATTTCAATACATTTGCCTTTAGGCAAATCAACTTTATCTTTATATGGTTCATGATACTTATCAAAATTCTTCCTAGGCAATTCAAAATGAGAGGCAAAGGCTTTATAAATATTTGCAACAACTTGAGAGTCAAGACCATATGTAGCACTCATATTACGATATTCATCGGTATCCATAAAAGTTTCAATGCATTCATAATTATAATTTATACCTGACACTCTACCTTTGTCGTTCTCCCATCCTTCGAGTATTTTCTTGGATTCGATCAAGAAGGTCCCATTTAAACTCTTCTTTATTGCGCGTGAATGATCCAGTAACAAGAAGTATCCAGCAAGGTTTTATCTTGAAAAGACAAGTCTTGCATAGAAATTATCAATAATAATATTACCAGGAAGCTCATGAATGGGGCATTTGAGCATTAAAGACTTCAATCTCCCCCACGCTTGGGCAATACTCTCTCCATCATGAGGCCAAAAATTATATATACGGTTGCGGTCCTTGTGAATTTCACTTGGAGGATAGAATTTAGAGTAAAATACAGGCACAATATCCTTCCAATCAAGAGAACGCCCATCCTTCAGCAGTTTATACCAATGCGCCGCTTTACCAGATAGCGACATAACAAAAAATTTCTTCCTAACTTCATCCATTGAAATACCTGCACATTTGAATAACCCGCATAATTCATGTAAAAACAATAAATGATCTCCAGGATGCACAGCTTCCATCCCCTTCATAGCGGTTATCCACAACATGTTCAATAATTTTCATAGGTATTTTATATGGTATTACTTCCTCACCTGGCGCCTCATCCACTACCGTTGCAGGTAGTAGTAGATTTCCCAAATAGAAATTCAAGGGAGGATCTCTCCATAATGACTTATAGTAGCAAGCGGAAACAAAATCAGCACGTATAGTAAAAGTTTCCTTACCAATTCCACTTACCAATAGCGCTTCACTCCCGGCAACGGCGCCGGAAAATAGTCTTGATGACCCACAAGTATAGGGGCGTATCGTAGTACTTTCGATAAATAAGAGTGTCGAACCCAACGAGGAGCAGAAGGTGTTGACAAGCAGTTTCGATGAAGGATTCACCTGTAAATGCTCACGAGACAAGTATTCGGGGGTTTTGATATTGCGGATAAATAAAGTACAAGTAAATAAAATGCGAGAGAAATAATTGCAGCGAGTGGCCCAATCCTTTTTAGCACAAAGGACAAGCCGGTTTGTTTACTTATAATGACCAAACGTTCTTGAGGACACACGGGGATTTTAGTCTAGTGCTTTCGCTTCATACGGCTGGTTAATCTTCATTGTTTTGATAAGTGTTGTGTGGGTGAACCTATGCTAATGCACCGACCTTCCTAGGACTAATACATACTTGTGATTATACCCCTTGCAAGCATCCGCAAATACAAGAAAGTAATTAAGATAAATCTAACCACAAACCTTAAACTCTAAGATCCTGCTATCCCTCCCGCACCGATATACTAACGGGGTTTAGGTTGCCGTCACTCCGGCAACCCCACAATTAGCAAACGAATACAAGATGCACTCCCCTAGGCCCATAAAGGTGAAGTATCATGTAGTCGACGTTCACATGACACCACTAGAAGAGTAACACCACAACTTAAATATCATAACATTGAATACTACTCAACAATAATTCACTACTAACATTTAGACTTCACCCATGTCCTCAAGAACTAAACGAACTACTCACGAGACATCATATGGAACATGATCAGAGGTGATATGATGATGAATAAGAATCTGAACATAAACCTTGGTTCAATGGTTTCACTCAATAGCATCAATAACAAGTAGTAATCAACACCGGGAGAGTTTCCCCTATCAAACAATCAAGATCCAACCCAAATCGTTACAGCGGTGACGAGATGCAGCGGTGGAGATGGCGGTGTAGATGATGGAGATGATGGTGATGACGATGGAGATGATGTCCAGCTCGATGACGATGGCGATGGCGTCGATTTCCCCCTCCGGGAGGGAATTTCCCCGGCGGATTCCCGCCCGCCGGAGAGCTCTTTTCTCTCTCGGTGTTTCTCCGCCCCGCAGAGGCGGCTCTGTCAATTCTGCGTAACTCCCCAGGTCTTAGGTTTTCGGGACGAAGAAGTACGCGAAGGAGAGGCGGCCAGAGGGGGTTGTGGGCACCCTCCCCACAAGGCGGCGCGGCCAGGCCAGGGCCCGCGCCGGCCTATGGGGAGGCCCATGGCGGCCCCTCTCGGCCCCTCCTTTTGGCTCCCTTCGTCTTCTGGAAAAATAGGAGTTTTCGTATAATTGCCGTCAATTGTTGATCTTCAGAAATATGGTGCCCTGACGGTGCTTTTTCCAGCAGAATCCTGACTCCGGTGAATAATTCTCCAATGACCATGAAACATGCAAAATAGATGAAATAACATAAGTATCATCTCTAAATATGAAATATATCAATGAATAACAGCAAATTATGATATAAAATAGTGATGCAAAATGGACGTATCACTGATCAGTGACCATAATATTTTCCCGATCTTCCTTGAATAAATATACTTATATTTTAGGGATTTCTATTTTCGTGCCCTCGGCTCCTTAGTTGTACTCAGTTTTCCCCAGATCCTTAGTTTTTCCTCAGTTTTCCCCAACCCCTTGTCTATAACCCGCAGAAAGAGCTCGGACGGAAGGAATCCCGTTTAGTTGACGTTGGTTGGTGCCGGCAAGTGGGGCCGCCGTTGGTGCCCCGCAGGTGGACACGTCTCCACTTATCCGGATCATCGTGGGACCCACAACTTGTCCACGTTAGCGCGCCGGACCCACAGCTTACCCAGGTGACCGTTGCAAAATGGGAGCCCGAGCTAGCCCCGCGCCCGTGCCCGTGCCATTGCTTCCCCTTTCTTTCTCCGCGCCCCATTGTTCTTCTTCTCCGCCAGCGGCAGCCCTTCTCCGGCACGCGGGTGATGTCTAGTTTCTCTTCGACCTCCCGTTCTTCATGGCCGCAGTATGGACCCGTGCCTTTGACAAGATGCCCTGACTGCCCACGCCAGGAGCCTCTGAAGCGGTCGATCTGTAAGACGGACGAGAACGGCAACCGTGGACGTGAGTTCGTTGCATGCGAGAGCTTGCCATATAGAGAGGGGGATAAGGTTAGATCTCGCTCCAATTTCTCTGTTTTCTCTCGATTTTCTTGTTATTCCCTCGAATTTGGGATTTAGGGTTCACGTTGTTGTTTTCAGATCTTGAAGAAATGCGGGCATTTCGAGTGGATCGATGTGTACGTTCGGAGGCTTCGGTTGCAGGGAATCAATTGGCGCTATTGGGGGCGCAATTTGGGAGGGGGGACTTGCTCGTAGAGAATGCGGCGGAGAGAGGAGCCGTTCCGATTAGGGACCTTCCGATTATGCCTAATGCTCCCAATGCGGAACTCGGTGGAAGTGAAGGGAGAATCGAAGAAAATGAACTAGCGAGTTAAGGCAGCTGATCGAGTTGAAGAAGCAAGCTAATCCGATGGCTGGTTGTTTTTTTGTTGTATAATTATGATCGGATTCTTATCATTGCTCACCGTGCGCTAGAAGTTGTTACAAGGGATACCTTGTTACAAATCCATTATTCGAGTTACATGTACTTGTAGTTGTTTTCAAAGTTAGTGTGTGCATTCACCGAAATTACCAACTATATTCCCTAAAAGAAAAGGAAAGCTAAAGATAGTTGATAATTGTTAGAGGGGTGACAAATAATGCAATCACCGAAATCCGCAAATATGTATGCCTCATGTTTATACCAAAATTATACCACTTTTAGGCCTTTCCAAAATACCAATACCATATCCCAAACTATATTCCCTAAAAGAAAAGGAAAGCTAAAGATAGTTGATAATTGTTAGAGGGGTGACAAATAATGCAATCACCAAAATCCGCAAATATGTATGCCTCATGTTTATACCAAAATTATACCACTTTTAGGCCTTTCCAAAATACCAATACCATATCCCAAACTATATTCCCTAAAAGAAAAGGACAGACTAAAGATAGTTGATAATTGTTAGAGGGGTGACAAATAATGCAATCGCCGAAATTCGCAAAAATGTATGCCTCATGTTTATAACAAAATTATACCACTTTTAGGCCGTTTCAAAATACCAATACTATATCCCAAACTATATTCCCTAAAAGAAAAGGACAGCTCAAGATAGTTGATAATTGTTAGAGGGGTGACAAATAATGCAATCCCCGAAATCCGCAAATATGTATGCCTCATGTTTATACCAAAATTATACCACTTTTAGGCCTTTCCAAAATACCAATACCATATCCCAAACTATATTCCCTAAAAGAAAAGGACAGCTAAAGATAGTTGATAATTGTTAGAGGGGTGACAAATAATGCAATCGCCGAAATTCGCAAAAATGTATGCCTCATGTTTATAACAAAATTATACCACTTTTAGGCCGTTTCAAAATACCAATACTATATCCCAAACTATATTCCCTAAAAGAAAAGGACAGCTCAAGATAGTTGATAATTGTTAGAGGGGTGACAAATAATGCAATCCCGAAATCCGCAAATATGTATGCCTCATGTTTATACCAAAATTATACCACTTTTAGGCCTTTCCAAAATACCAATACCATATCCCAAACTATATTCCCTAAAAGAAAAGGACAGCTAAAGATAGTTGATAATTGTTAGAGGGGTGACAAATAATGCAATCGCCGAAATCCGCAAAAATGTATGCCTCATGTTTATAACAAAATTATACCACTTTTAGGCCGTTTCAAAATACCAATACTATATCCCAAACTATATTCCCTAAAAGAAAAGGACAGCTCAAGATAGTTGATAATTGTTAGAGGGCCGACAAATAATGCAATCACCGAAATCCGCAAATATGTATGCCTCATGTTTATACCAATACTATATCCCAAACTATATTAAGTGGCAAACTCGTTATTGCATTCTCCACCGACAGAGAGAGAGAGAGATGGGTGGCCACGAAGAGAGAGAGAGAGAGAGAGGTTGCCACGAAGAGACGGATAGGGGTATACTGCCCGTTAGATCAGTGGATCAACGGTTCGTGGAGTCGATCCGTGTGACAACGGCTCAACCAATCGGGACAAGTTTGGGCTTCTCGGAGCATTTGTGACGAGTACTTGAGGGCAAAACCGAGTAGTACTAAGAATCCAAGGGCACATAAATAGTAAATAGACTAAGGGATTCAAACAAAAGAATTACAAAATGAAAAATGTGTGTTTTGTACAATATAATTCATATTGGGCTACATCAAATTATTTGCAATTCAAATATACATGAGTGTGACAATTATGGCATCATTTAGACAAACTATGTTTTGGGAAAGATGTTTTGCAAAGGGGTTTGGGTGGAAAACCATGCATCTTCATAGCTACACTAGTGATTCGAGAAGTGGCAATTTGTGGTAAAACTTGATTTATATATGTTTGTTAAGGTTTTCTTGGTGGCAGAGTTGCGTAGGAAGACTCCATGAGTAGTTGCCACTATGTTTTTATTTTTTTGGATTTTTTTGCGCATGAAATGACTCAATTAGCTATGTTAATCTCATTTGTTGACTCTCGGTTGACCAGCTACTTGAGGGTAAAGCTGAGTATATTGCACTTGCCGGTCTAAGTCCTCGAGGGGAAAACTGAGTACACCAAACGTCCCAGGGTTAGACTCGTGTAGCGGTGCACGCTGCAGCCGTGCATAGCGGACGCGTGTTGCGGTACACGCCACCTTCGTCTTTATAGAGCCCCTCTTTCTCTCCCTCGACGCACGTTCTCACTGGCTCACCGCAACCGCCTCTCCTGTCCCATCATCTTCTCCACAACCGAAGAAAAAACCCCGAAGAAAACCGCCGGCGATGGAGAAGAATGAGATGCCCATTGTCGGCACATCGGCCGCCGCCCCCGTCCGGGCCCTCGTCTCTCGCTTCCAACGTAGCGGCCGGCACATCGGCCGCCGCCCCGTCCGGGCCCCCGTCGGCCGCTTCCAACGTAGCGGCCGGCGCATCGGCCGCCGCCCCGTCCAGTGCCCCCGTCGTCGCTTCCAACGTAGCAGCCGGCGCATCGGCCGCCGCCCCCGTCCGGGCCCCCGTCGCTGCTTCCAACGTAGCGGCCGGCGCATCGGCCGCCGCCACCGTCCGGTCCCCGTCGATTGGGACCCGTACGAACCGGTGTGGTACGACGCGCCGGAGAACCCCTACGACACCACCATCGTCGACAACGAGCCGGAGGTAACCCTTTGTTCCCTTGTTCTTATCTCATTTCAATCATTTTGTGTTAGATCTAGCGTTATTACGCTTCGTCTGTTCCTAGTTTAATCCTTTTGTGTTAGATCTTGCGTTATTACGGTCCGTCTATTCCTAGTTCAATCCTTTTTTGTTAGATCTTGCGTTATTACTGTTCGTCTGTTCCTAGTTCAATCCTTTTGTGTTAGATCTTGCGTTATTACTGTTCGTCTGTTCCTAGTTCGATCCTTTTGTGTTAGATCTTGCGTTATTAGTGTTTGTGATTTACTTTTGTTTAAGATTTGTGCCGATGATGATGAATATTTGGGCATAAATTGATTCGAGGTTTAGTCGGTAAACAATTGGTATGTACAAATTTGTTGTGCATGATCTTTGGTTTCATCGACTCAAATCCTGGATATAAGTGTGTCCAATGTAACCGAGGCTACCTCTTTTTTCGAGCCCATATTATCATGCATGATTTTTTGTTCACTCTCTGTTCCATCATCGTTGCAATTGACTCCTTGTTTTTTGCACGATCTTTGGTGCTACGTGACGAGTGCGAGCAGCGACGACGTCGACAACGACGACGAGTCCTTCCACACCAAGACTCGTCACGTCCTCGGGAGGCTGCAGTCCGGCCATTACGATGGCCCCTTTGCTCGAGGCATTTACAAGTGCCCCTTACGCAACAGGAAGCTCCGCGCCACCGACTTCAACTCCCCGGTGAACCATGCTGAATCCATTGGCGGATGTGGCGCTAGAGTTGGAAGGACCGTGAACGTGCATGCGTACATGGCCAAACACAAAGCACTTGGGATTCACTGCGCAACCTCCAAGCGAGTCACACGCGCTACTCGGAGGCGTTGAACGTGCCTCATCGCACTCTCCGTATGTGATCTGCTCTATACGTAGAGCAGCTTAATTTCATGTAAAATGTAGCTTATGTTGGATCTATCGGTACTACTTTTGGATCTGTTCTGAATATATCTATGCTATGTTGGTTGCTGTATGCAGCTTATCCTATATTTTCTCTCTAGATTTGTGCCCTAGATTTCCTACCTAATTGGGTAAAAACGAAGGCATAAAGAAATGAATGGCGTTAAAAAACAGAAGGAGAAGCTGCTCTAGATTTGCTACCAATTTGGGCTATCAAATATGAATGAGATCGAGCGATAGAGAGGAAAAAGGTACATTGAAAACTGCTAATCTGGGCGAAAGAGACAGAAACCACTCGTGCCCCCGTCCCGGACCCACACGGCTCCACACGCTACGGCCCCACACGCTACGGCCACACAAACACGGCCTCGTCCTGTCCCACGCGGTCCCTTCCTACCAACCCCACACGACGCGGTCCTACACGACGCGACCCCACAAACGACACGACCCCACTCGTCAGCACGGAACGGTCAACTTAACGGATTCCTTCCGTCCGAGCTCCTTCTGCGGTTCAGACAAGGGCTTGGGGAAAACTGAGGAAAAACTAAGGAGCTGGGGAAAACTGAGTACAACTAAGGACCTGAGGGCACGAAAATAGAAATCCCTATATTTTAATATTCAAACCCAGGTTCGATCTCCAGGTCAGTGATCTCTATATGCCATGACCGTTGCATATTCTAATCGAACTCTATATTAGATCATCTTTAATCAAATAATTAACTTTGAACATATCTTCACTTACATATAACAATTAAGGTTGGCTATCTGTAATGCAATTTTATGTCTAAATTTATCTACATGGTCTGCTGCAATGTCACGGGTCAATATGGCAACGGGAACACTAACCACTGGTTATTACTCAACCATAACCCCATATAGGAAAATTTTCTTCGTCTCCATCCCCACTAATTGTCATGGGGCCAGTTCTTTTACCATCCCCATCCCCATCGGGTAAATAAATAACCATCGGTTAACCATCCCCGCTTTATTTAGTAAGTATGAGCCCAAAAAATAAAATGACTACATGGTAGGATGACGGGTTGTCTGGAACAAGAGTTTAGGAAGGATAGGCGAGTGTTTGGAAGTTGGGATTTGGGGGCTACGACGGTTGGGGACGGGAGGAGAAATGTGAGCACACTAGGATTAGGGTTTTCTCGTATCTATATATATCTATCGTGTACCCTAGTGCCACATGGCATGTGCCTAACGGGGTTTTCACGGTTACCGGGTATGAATAGTGGTAACACAGACCCATCCCCATATTACCTAATGGGGACAGTTTGCCTCCAATAAGACCCCCACGGGAATGAAGTACTTGTTGGAGATTGATGGGATTCGTAGCATAGAAAACAAAAAAAGTCCTACCGCAAGAACGAATAACAAGCCAAGATCTAATCTAGAAGATGGTAGCAACGAGAAGATCATGAGACTAACTCTCGAAGATTTCCAAAGCCTACGAGATTAGATCTCGTTGTGGATGTAGTCGATCACTTACTGCTTGCAAAAGTGCGTAGAAGATCTTGACGGTGCCACAGTCGGGCAGCACCTCCGTACTCGGTCACACGTTCGGTGTTGATGCCGACGTCCTCCTCCCCGTTCCAGCGGGCAGCGGATGTAGTAGATCCTCCTCGGAATCCCGCCAGCACGACGGCGTGGTGACGGTGGTGGTGGAGATCTCTGGCAGGGCTTCGCCGTAAGCGATGTGGGAGAACATGGAGGAGGAGAGAGGCTAGGGTTTGAGAGAGAGGGGGTGGCTGGGGCGCCGTCCAGGGAGCCCCCTTTGATGGTGCAGCCAAGAGTGTCCAGCCCCCTCCCTCTCCTCCTCTTTATATAGGTGGAATCCCTAGGGTTTGCCCAAAGTCTTCGAATAAGACCCCAATTCAAAAACTGCCATATGGACGAAACCTAGAGGGGCAGGGACTCTCCCCTTCCCCCTTGCTTGGTCGGCCAAGGAGGTGGAGTCCACCATGGACTCCACCCTCCCACTTGGTTGGCTGGTTAGGGTTGGTGGAGTCCAACGGGGACTCCACCTTCCATGGTGATTTCTTCCGAAAGGTTCTAGAATATTCTAGCGCCTTCCATAAATGCACCGGATCATTTCCAAACTTGGAAAGTGACTTCCTATATATGAATCTTATTCTCTGGACCATTCTGTACCTCCTCGTGATGTCCTGGATCTCATCCGAGACTCCGAACAAAATTCGAACTCCATTCAATATTCCATATCTACTTAAAACGGCATCAAACCTTAAGTGTGTCACCCTACGGTTCGTGAACTATGCAGACATGGTTGAGACTTCTCTCCGACCAATAACCAATAGCGGGATCTGGAGATCCATAATGGCTCCCGCATATTCAATGATAACTTAGTGATCGATTGAACCATTTACATACGATACCGATTCCTTTTGTCACGCGATACTTTACTTGTTCGAGGTTCGATCATCGGTATCATGATACCTTGTTCAACCTCGTCACCGATAAGTACTCTTTACTCGTACCGTGGCATATCATCTCTTGTGAACTATTCGCATGCTTGCAAGCTAATCATACGACATTCCACCGAGAGGGCCCAGAGTATATCAATTTGTCATCGGGATGGCCAAATCCCACTCTTGATCCATATGCCTCAACTCATACTTTCCGAATACTTAATCCCACCTTTATAACCACCCATTTACGCAATGGCGTTTGATGTAATCAAAGTACCCTTCCGGTATAAGTGATTTACATGATCTCATGGTCGAAGGACTAGGTAACTATGTATCGAAATCTTATAGCAAACTGAACTTAGTGACGTGATCTTATGCTACGCTTATTTGGGTGTGTGTCCATTATATCATTCACCTAATGACATAACCTTGTTATTAATAACATCCAATGTTCATGATCACGAAACCATGATCATCTATTAATCAACAAGCTAGTTGTACAAGAGGCTTACTAGGGACTCCTTGTTGTTTACATAACACACATGTATCAATGTTTCGGTTAATACAATTATAGCATGGTATGCAAAAATTTATCATAAACACAAAGATATATTATAATAACCATTTTATTATTGTCTCTTGGGCATATCTCCAACAGTCATCCACTTGCACTAGAGTCAATAATCTAGTTTACATTTGTAAAGATATAACACCTTGGCCTTCTGGTGCTTATCATGTTTTGCTCACGGGAGAGGTTTCAGTCAACGGATCTGACATGCTCAAAAACGTATGTATTTTGCAATTCATTTGCGTCTTCACGCATCACTCATTTTCCAAATGAGTCGGCATTAAATATGTTTGGTCTTCTGGTGGAACCTTAATTTCGTGGTCTGAAATATGTCACTAATATTGTCACACACAATATAGCTTCAAAGTTTTGACACTATCGGAACTGCACCAAGTTCTCAAAGAACTTCTTGACTTAACATCCTCAATCATTGTCAAAACAATGACATGCTCTGCCTTCTTTTGTAGAATCCGTCACAATATTTAGAACTCTTCTAAATCTAGCATTGTGCTATCTTTTAAACAACACTTAGCCTAATTGATATTTGAAATTCATTTTTATATGTGACCAAACTAATATCGGTGCAACACCTTACAACAATTTGTTTGTCATTACCCCATATAAAACTATATATATATCCTTGGTTCTTCTAAAGCACACATGGATATTCTTACTGTTGTCCAATGATCATCACATGAATCATTCTGGTATATGCTCCTAACCTTTTAGAGCACAGGACACCTGATTTTGTACATATTATTCGTGATCTAAAATCACTCATGTGTTTTTACTCATCGAGTGTCAAATACACTCAAGTATTGTTAAAACTTCACATGAAAAGAACACCTTCTCAATATTTCTATATTGAACTACTTCAATATCCATTCTATGTACTTTGACTTAAACTTATTATGTGTTTCAATCTATCTTCATAAATCTTGACACTAAATATGTTTCAGTACATATCCTTTCATTGAAGTTAATTCTCAATGAAACCTTTATAATCAAGTATATAATTACATCATTTATAACCAACTATATGTCATCTACATAAAGTATTATAAATATGTCTCAGCAGCTCCCACTTAATTTCTTGCAAATGCAAGCATCTTCATCGTTTCTGATGAAATCAAAAACTCTTTGACTATTTCATCCGGTGAAGATTCCAACTCCGTGATACTCACTTCATCCAATTGAAGTTTGTATACCTATCTAGTAGTCCACGGACTAGCAAAACTCTTGGTTTGTATCTAGTATACATCCTTCATACACACTTCTGGTAAGGATTGTATTTCTGCCATCCTACTATCATATCTCATAAAAGAAATATGTAGCGATTACTATGATAATCCACATAGACTATAAGCATCGCTACGGAAGATCTAATCTTATCGTAGTCAACTCTTTGAACTTTATCGTAAATAACTTTTCGACAAGTCGAGCTTATTCAAGGATATTCCATCCAAGTCCATCAATTTTATAGATCCATTTACTTTCAAAAAGTATTCATCTATCTTGGATTTCATGGCGTATATATAGCCATTTTAACGGAGTCAGGGCCCATCATAACTTCTTTGTTTGTAGTTGGTTTATCATTGTTCAAAATCAATCCTTTGTCCACAAATCATTTATTTAATCTCAAAGTAAACCATACCTACAAGGTTCAATAGGTACTTCGATCTCCATGGCTAAAACACTTTGTAGTGATGGGATCCATGATCGTCGTGGCCGCTTCCGGAACCATTTCCGATGCTGCGCTACTCTGATCATTATGCTCAGGTTTCATAAACCTTATCAAGTTCTATTGTTCTCCCACTCAAATACTTCGCTAGAAAACAATTTCTTGGAAATAAGCAAGTAACATTAACAAACACTTTTGTCTTTTACTTCATAGTGGAAAGAATTCCCAATCAATTCTATGGGATAACGAACAAAGACATTCATCCGATTTTGGTTGTAAACTTATTTACATATGCTATGCATTCCAAAATTTAAGAAAGGACTATTAGGGTTTATACCCATGCCATAACTCGTATGGTGTCATTTCAACGGATCATGATGATGCTGTATTCACTGTAAAAGCGGTAGTCTCTAAAGCATAATCCAAAAAAATATAATGGCTTCAATTTATTTTATCTCATCATTAATCCAACAAAATTTGGTTACGTCTCTCGGATACTCCATCATCACTATGATACTCCAAGAAATGTGAGTTGTAGAACAATTTCATAACCCTCTTAGATGTTCTCTAAAACTCGTAATTCAAATATTTCCACCATGATCAAATCATATATATTTGACTTTTCTATTACGATGATTTCCACTTCATGCTGAAATTTATTTGAATCCATTCAAATGTTTCAGACTTCTTCTTTATCGAATATATCCACATATATATACTCAATTCATTGTTGGAAGTTTTCGTGAAGTAGAAGAATCTCCCGCACACAACTATGCCCAGTGAACCACATACATCATCATGTATGTTTCCACTAAGTTAGTTGCCCGTTCAACTCTTGGCCTATGAACGGTATTTCTGTCATTCCTTTTAGAAAAGATTTGCAAGTGCCAAACGATTCAAAAATCAAATGACTCCAAAAATCCATCTTCATGGAGTTTCTTCATGTGTTCCTTTCTAACATGACCTAAATAGCGGTTCCACAAATAAGTGGAATTCAAATCATATTCCTTATGGAATTTTAGCGTCAGTGTTATGTATGTGTGTTTCACCATTAAGATTTATAATAACTTACCCATCGTACATGGAGTAATGTCATAATTTGAACAACTCATTGTTTTCATTTGACCAGAGCAAAATAACAATTATCAAGTTCTTTATTATAAATTCTAAGGGCTAGGTAGAATGCCAACGACAAACATAAAAACACTTTATTATGTTCCAGACCTGCATTATTACCATATTCCTTATCAGTCATTTAGGCCATCGTATTCTTGTATTGCGTTGTATTGTATGACATCTCAATCCAACCAATCTGGTACAAATACCCAAGAATTTCATTATGTGACCAAACAAGGAATACATCCATAACATGTATATCATCTATATACACCTGAGCTAGACTTTCTAGTCTTTTCTTTCTTTCTGCCAAAATCCTTTTTGTACTTTCTCTTTTAGCTTTCCTCATTCTCAGAAAACATTTCATCTTCAATAACTTCTAGGTCCATTGGTCAAATACCAATAACCTTGAGGTTCTTACTTTGAAGTTGATCATCACATGACAAGTTTTCCAGATTTCACTATTAGTAACTTTTAATGTGATGGACAATTTCACTCATAATTTTATCCATCAAATCATGACGACTTTCCGAGATCATGTCTGTACATGCTAGGCTCGTAAAGTTTAACCTTAGTATTCGCATGTGCAAATCTGGTTTGCACCCGTTGTATGCACTCGTAGAATCTATAACACCCGATCATCACGTGATGCTTCGAAACGACGAGTCTTAGCAACGGTGCATACTAAGGACAATTACTTCATGGATATGCGAATATCGCTAGTGCCCAAATAGTTGGAGGATTGGGACGTCTAGCGTCTTCAACCTTCGTACATTCCCATAAAACTTATGAGCTTATGTAGTCTCACTAGATTATATTCTATCATCTTGCAATAAGGTCTTAGATATCACATATATCTCATACCTCGCTTATTTCTGAAAACAAAATTTCTAGCTCCTTACTTTTCAAACGGATTTGAACTTCAAGTTTCATGGAGACAAGATGATTTTAGGTACTAATTGAAACCATTGTTCTTTGAATCAACAATGTGAGGTTTACTAAAAGTTTGCAATAGGACTTAATCATTTCTTGATTCTATAACAATACGGTACCAGTCCGTAAAGTTACTGGTCAAACTTAACAGTATTTGTATCTCAATTACAAGACTAGCGCATGGTAGAAAACGGATGCCAATTCTACAAATTTAAATCAAAATACTATTCAGACTATGTTCATGATAATTAGTTCAAGTTTTAATCTAATTACTAAAGAACTCCCACTTAATACAACATCCCTCATAGTTGTTAAGTGGCACACGATCCACATCCACTACACCAAAACCGATCATCACGTGAGATGATGTAGCTTCAATGGTGAACATCAACATGTTGATCATATCATCCATATGACTCGTGTTCAACCTTTCGGTTTCCGTTGTCCCGAGGCCATGTCTGTACATGCTAGGCTCGTCAAGCAAACCCAAGTATTTCCGTGTGTGCAACATGGCTTACACCCGTTGTATGTGAACGTAGAATCTATCACATCCGATCATCACGAGATGCTTCAAAACGACGAACTGTAGCAACGGTGCATACGAGGGGAGAACACTTGATTATCTTGATATTAATGTGAGGGATCATCTTATAATGCTACCGTCGCGATCTAAGCAAAATAAGATGCATAAAGGATTAACATCACATGCAATTCATATGTGATATGATATGGCCCTTTAGTCTTTGCGCCTTTGATCATCATCTCCAAAGCACGGACATGATCTCCATCATCAACGGGCATGATCTCCATCATCGTCGGCGTAGCGTCAAGGTCCATGGCGCCGTCTTCATGGTTGTTCACCGTGTGTAGCAACTATTACAACTACTTTGAAATAATACTACAATATGAAATATAAAGACAACCATAAGGCTCCTGTCGGTTGCCACAATACAATAATGATCATCTCATACATATTCATCATCACATCATGGCCATATCACATCACCAAACCCTGCAAAAACAAGTCACTACTAGGAATTAGCTTATAGCCGCACTTCTTACCCCCGGCGCTCTCACTTCGAAGATGCCAGCGGTAAGTTACCGCCAGCGAGTTGGTTTGGAGATGCCGGGGATAGGCCCCTTATCGCCGGCGAGTCAGAATTAAAACCACCGGGGGTAATTTGGGCCGAGAGCACGTAGATGGGCTTTCCAATACCGCCAGCGACGGGGGCGAGTCAGGACTGAAAACGCCGGGGGTATTTGGCCCAAAACCACCCGACCCCTTCCACCTCCCACGCCCCCACTCTCCTCACTGGGCGTCGTCCCACGCCCCGACCTCCCACACCTCCCTCTCCCCTATCCTCTGCCTCTCTCTCACGCACCCTCACTCTCCCTCTGATTCTCTTTTTCTCTTCCCCTAATTCTCTGCGCGCGAGAAACCCTAGCCTAGCTCCGGCCGCCGCTGTGCCTCGCCGCTACAGGCATCCTCGAGCCCCGCCGCGCGTCCCACCGGCTCCGCCTCGTCGTCCTCGACCTCCCCGTTGAAGGAATCGAGCGGGAGCGCACGGAATCGCCGCCATCGCCTCCTTCTTCTCCGCGGCCGGCCGAGCTTGCCGTGGCCGCCGCGACGCCCTCCGGCCTCTCTGAGCTGCTCCTCGGGATCCCGTTGAGCTGTCGGTTCCCCTGCGCCCCTACGAGCTTTCCCTCCCCCTCCCGGCTGCCGCGCTGCTCGCCGGCACGGCTGCTCCGGCGACCTCCTTCGTGCGGCGCCGCCAACCTCGACTCGCCGCGTCGGCGCGCGTCCAACGCGCCTAGTCGCGCGTCCAGGCTTTGCCGGGAGCGCCCGCTCCGCTCGCCGCCGGTCCGGGCCGCCGTCGTCAACCACCAGCGTTTGACTCCGGTGGGACCCATGAAGGAGATGGCCGTCGTCGTCGTAGAGCGGGACGGTGGCGTGCGGCGGCGGGATCCAGATCGGGAGCCAGGAGATGGACTTGATTGCTTTTGTTTTTCTTTTCAGGGTCCTTGATGTAAACTTTTACACAGCCTGGCGCTTCAGATGCGCAGCTCGCCATGTTTTTTTTATTTGCCAAAACTGATACCGCTGGCGAATGACTATGAGAGTAGGGAAAACGCCAGCGGTAATGGCCTGTTACCACTGGCGAATTTGAGAATGCCGGCGGTAAGTGCTTACCACCGGCGAGGTGATCGCCGGCGAATCCGAAGGTGCCGGCGGTAAGCCTTTTCAGGTCGCCGGCGGTAAGCCTTTTTCTAGTAGTGAGTTAGACGCCTCTAATTTGGTTTGCATATTTTACGTGGTTTAGGGTTTTCGAGTAGGATCTAATCTACCTACGAAAATGAACCACAACGGTGATACTAGTGTTGTCAATAGAAAGAGTAAATTGAATCTTCACTATGGTGAGAGAGATAGACACCCGCAAAGCCACTTATGCAATACAAGTTGAATGTCGAGCGTGGAGCAAGTCTCATGAACACGGTCATGTAAAGTTAGCCCGGGCCGCTTCATCCCACCATCCCGCAAGATGAAAAGTACACACAACTAAAGACAACAAAAACATCAACGCCCACAAAACCATGCATTGTGTTCTACTCGTGCAACCAATCTACGCATAGACACGGCTCTGATCCAATGATGGGATTCGTAGCATAGAAAACAAAAAATTTCCTACCGCAAGAACGAATAACAAGCCAAGATCCAATCTAGAAGATGGTAGCAACGAGAAGATCATGAGACTAACCCTCGAAGATTTCCAAAGCCTACGAGATTAGATCTCGTTGTGGATGTATTCGATCACTTGCCGCTTGCAAAAGTGCGTAGAAGATCTTGACGGTGCCACAGTCGGGCAGCACCTCCGTACTCAGTCACACATTCAGTGTTGATGACGACGTCCTCCTGATGTCTACGGGTGCTTCTATTCTTGTAGACAGTGTTGGGCCTCCAAGAGCAGAGGTTTGTAGAACAGCAGCAAGTTTTCCCTTAAGTGGATCACCCAAGGTTTATCGAACTCAGGGAGGAAGAGGTCAAAGATATCCCTCTCAAGCAACCCCGCAATCACGATACAAGAAGTCTCTTGTGTCCCCAACACACCTAATACACTTGTCAGATGTATAGGTGCACTAGTTCGGCGAATAGATAGTGAAATACAAGTAGTATGGATGTATGTGAGTGGTAATAGTAATCTGAATAAAATATGGCAGCGAGTAAACATGCAGTAGAACAGTAAATAAACAGAGATTCGATGTTTGGAAACAAGGCCTAAGGATCATACTTTCACTAGTGGACACTCTCAACATTGATCGCATAATAAATAATAACTTCTCTCATTGTGCTACATATACTCTTGTTTGATAATGAACACCATTCGTTGCGTAGGATTACACGAACCCTCAATGCCGGAGTTAACAAGCTCCACAACATTCGATATTCATGTTTAAGTAACCTTAGAGCATAATAGATCTTTGCAAAATAAACCGAGTACTAACATAGCATACACACTTGTCACCTTTACACTATGAAGGGGAATAAATCACATCAATACTATCATAGCGATAATCAACTCCATAACCTACAAGAGATTATGATCATAGCCTACGACAAGAACTACACGATGCACACACTTGTCACCGTTACACCATGCGGGAGGAATAGACTACTTTAATAACATCACATGAGTAGCACATAGACTAGTAGCGATACAAAGCACATTGCAATCATAAAGGGATATAAATAAGCACTTCACTATGCCATTCATAACAGTGAATAAGTATTCGTGAAATATAGCCTAAGAGACCCACACGGTGCACACACTTGTCACCTTTACACACGTGGGACAAGGAGTCTCCGGAGATCACATAAGTAAAATCCACTTGACTAGCATAATGACATCTAGATTGCAAGCATCATCATATGAATCTCAATCATGTAAGGCAGCTCATGAGATTATTGTATTGAAGTACATAGGAGAGAGATGAACCACATAGCTACAGGTACAGCCCCGAGCCTCGATGGAGAACTACTCCCTCCTCATGGGAGACAGCAGCGGTGATGAAGATGGCGGTGGTGTCGATGGAGAAGCCTTCCGGGGGCACTTCCCCGTCCCGGCGGCGTGCCGGAACAGAGACTCCTGTCCCCCAGATCTTGGCTTCACGATGGCGGTGGCTCTGGAAGGTTTCTCGTACCGTGGCTTATTCGTCTTGGGGTTTTAGGTCAGGGAGCTTATATAGGCGAAAGGGGAGCCTCGGAGGGGGCCTGGAGCCACCAGACAACAGGGGGCGCCCCCCTGGGCCGCGCCGCCACCATGTGTGGGGCCCCTAGGCCTCCCCTCTGGTGCCTCTCGGGTGTTCTGGAAGCCTCCGATGAAAATAGGGTACTGGGCGTTGATTTCGTCCGATTCCGAGAATATTTCCTTACTAGGATTTCTAAAACCAAAAACAGCGAAAAACGAGAGCGGCACTTCGGCATCTCGTCAATAGGTTAGTTCCGGAAAACGCATCAAAACATCATAAAGTGTGAACAAAACATGTAGGTATTGTCATAAAACAAGCATGGAACATCGAAATTATGGATACGTTGGAGACGTATCAGCATCCCCAAGCTTAGTTCCTACTCGTCCTCGAGTAGGTAAACGATAACAAGAATAATTTCTGAAGTGACATGCTACCATCATAATCTTGATCAACATTATTGTAAAGCATATGACATGAATGGTGTGATCTGAAGCAAAAGATTGCTAACAAAGATAATGACTAAACAAATGAATCATATAGCAAAACTTTTCATGAATAGTACTTTCAAGACAAGTATCAACAAGACTTGCATAAGAGCTAACTCATAAGCAATAAATTCAAAGTAAAGGCATCGAAGCAACACAAAGGAAGATATAAGTTTCAGCGAGTTGCTTTCAACTTTCAACATGCATATCTCATGGATAATTGTCAACACGGAGTAATATGATGAATGCAAATAAGCAAGTATGTAAGAATCAATGCACAGTTGACACAAGTGTTTGCTTCTAAGATGGAAGGAAATGGGTAAACCGACTCAACATAAAGTAAAAGAAAGGCCCTTCGCAGAGGGAAGCGAGGATTAAATCATGTGCTAGAGCTTTTCAAGTTTTGAAATCATATAGAGAGCATAAAAGTAAAATTTTGAGAGGTGTTTGTTGTTGTCAACGAATGGTAATGGGTACTCTAACTACCTTATCAACCAGACTTTCAAGAGCGGCTCCCATGAAGGACGTTATCTCTACCGAGCAAGGTAGATCATCCCTCTTCTCTTTTGTTTACACATGTACTTTAGTTTTATTTATTAGATGACACTCCCCCCAACCTTTTGCTTACACAAGCCATGGCTAACCGAATCCTCGGGTGCCTTCCAACATTCACATACCATGGAGGAGTGTCTATTTGCAAATTTAAGTTGCTTACTGATGAATCAGAGCAAAATATGTGAAGAGAATTATTATTGCAAGTTAATTAATTGGGGCTAGGAACCCCGTTGCCAGCTCTTTTTGTAAAATTATTGGATAAGCGGATGAAGCCACTAGTCCACTGTTGAGAGTCTGTTAGAGGTAAATGACAAGATCGAAAGATAAAACACCACATACTTCCTCATGAGCTATAAAACATTTACACAAATAAGAGATAATAACTTTTGCATTGTTTAAAGGTAGCACATGAAGTATTTACTTGGAATGGCAGGAAATACCACATAGTAGGTAGATATGGTGGACACAAATGGCATAGGTTTTGGCTCAAGGTTTTGGATGCACGAGAAGTATTCCCTCTCAGTACAAGGTTTGGGCTAGCAAGGTTGTTTGAAGCAAACACAAGTATAAACCGGTACAGACAAAACTTACATAAGAACATATTGCAAGCATTATAAGACTCTACACTTGTCTTCCTTGTTGCTCAAACACTTTACCAGAAAATATCTAGACTTAGAGAGACCAATCATGCAAACCAAATTTTAACAAGCTCTATGTAGTTCTTCATTAATAGATTAAACTACATGATGCAAGAGCTTAAACATGATCTAATGAGAGCTCAAAACAATTGCCAAGTATCAAATTATTCAAGACCATATGAAGCATTTTCTGATTCCAACCAAATAGCAACAAGTGAAGCGATCAACTTTCGCCCTTGAACATTAAAAGAAAAAATGAAGAACACTAGTGTTCATATGAAAAAGCGGAGCGTGTCTCTCTCCCACACAAGGATGAACTTATTCAGAGAATGAAAATAACAAAACGAAAATAAAAGCACACAGACGCTCCAAGTAAAGTACATAAGATGTGACGGAATAAAAATATAGTTTCACTAGAAGTGACCCGATAAGTTGTCGATGAAGAAGGGGATGCCTTGGGCATCCCCAAGCTTAGATGCTTGAGTCTTCTTAAAATATGCAGGGATGAACCACCGGGGCATCCCCAAGCTTAGACCTTTCACTCTTCTTGATCATAGTATATCATCCTCTTCTATTGACCCTTGAAAACTTCCTCCACACCAAACTTCAAGCAAACTCATTAGAGGGTTAGTGCATAATAAAAAATTCACATGTTCAGAGGTGACACAATCATTCTTAACACTTCTGGACATTGCACAAAGCTTCTGAAAGTTAATGGAACAAAGAAACCCATTCAACATAGCAAAAGCGGCAACGCGAAATAAAAGGCAGAATCTGTCAAAAACAGAACAGTCCGTAAAGACGAATTTGGCATGGGCACTTAACTTGCTCAAATGGAAAAACTCAAAACTAATGAAAGTTGAGTACATATATGAGGATCACATACGTAAATTTGCAGATTTTTCTGATTTTTTTACAGAGACTTCTGCTCAAATTCGTGACAGACAGCAAATCTGTTTCTGCGCAGTAATCTAAATCTAGTATCAACTTTACCATATAGACTTTACTTGGCACAAAAACATGATAAGGAGAGGTTGCTACAATAGTAAACAACTTCCAAGACTCAACAAAACAAAAATTGCTGTAGTAAAATAAACACATGGGTTATCTCCCAGGAAGTTCTTTCTTTATAGCCATTAAGATGGGCTCAGTAATTTTAATGATACTCTCGCAAGAAATAAGAGGTGCAGCAAAAGAGAGCATCAAGAAGCAAATTCAAAACACATTTAAGCCTAACCCACTTCCTATGAAAAGTAATCTTGTACACAAATAAATTCATGAAGAACAAAGTGACAAACATAAGAAGGCAACACAAGCGCAATTTCAAGATTCTCAACATAAAGAGGGGAAACTTAATATTATTAAGATGCATATAACCATGTTTCCCTCTCTCATAATAACTTTCAGTAGCATCATGAACAAACTCAACAATATAAGTATCACATAAAGCATTCTTGTCATGAGCCACATGCATAAAATTATTACTCTCCACATAAGCATAATCAATTTTATTAGTTGTAGTGGGAGCAAATTCAACAAAGTAGCTATCATTATTATTCTCATAAAGTGTAGGAGGCATAGTATAATCATAATAAAATTTACTCTCCATAGTAGGCGGCACCAAAAGACCACTATCATTATAATCATCATAAATAGGAGGCAAAGTATCATCAAAGAAAATTTTCTCCTCAATGCTTGGGGGACTAAAAATTCATGCTCATCAAAACCAGCTTCCCCAAGCTTAGAATTTTCCATATCATTAACAACAATGGTGTTCAAAGCGTTCATACTAATATCATTGCTACTAGCATGCAAACAAGATTCCATAGGTTTTTTAATTTTTGCAGCAAACAATCCATGTCTTAACTCAGGAAATAGAATAAGAAGCTCATTGTTACTTTCCATTATGCCTAACTAGTGTAAACAAGAAACCAAAAGATGCAATTGCAGGATCTAAAGGAAATAGCTTCGAGTACTTACAACGGGCACCAGAAAATAGCTTAGTAGCCGAGATCCGGAGTGTGAGTACCTTTTACCTTTCCTCCCCGACAACGGCGCCAGAAAATAGCTTGATGTCTACGGGTGCTTCTATTCTTGTAGACAGTGTTGGGCCTCCAATAGCAGAGGTTTGTAGAACAGCAGACAAGTTTTCCCTTAAGTGGATCACCCAAGGTTTATCGAACTCGGGGAGGAAGAGGTCAAAGATATCCCTCTCAAGCAACCACCGCAATCACGATACAAGAAGTCTCTTGTGTCCCCAACACACCTAATACACTTGTCAGATGTATAGGTGCACTAGTTCGGCGAAGAGATAGTGAAATACAAGTAGTATGGATGTATATGAGTGGTAATAGTAATCTGAATAAAATATGGCAGTGAGTAAACATGCAGTAGAACAATAAATAAACAGAGATTCGATGTTTGGAAACAAGGCCTAGGGATCATACTTTCACTAGTGGACACTCTCAACATTGATCGCATAATAAATAATAACTTCTCTCATTGTGCTACATATACTCTTGTTTGATAATGAACATCATTCGTTGCGTAGGATTACACGAACCCTCAATGCCGGAGTTAACAAGCTCCACAACATTCGATATTCATGTTTAAGTAACCTTAGAGCATAATAGATCTTTGCAAAATAAACCGAGTACTAACATAGCATACACACTTGTCACCTTTACACTATGAAGGGGGAATAAATCACATCAATACTATCATAGCGATAATCAAATCCATAACCTACAAGAGATTATGATCATAGCCTACGACAAGAACTACACGATGCACACACTTGTCACCATTACACCATGCGGGAGGAATAGACTACTTTAATAACATCACATGAGTAGCACATAGACTAGTAGCGATACAAAGCACATTGCAATCATAAAGGGATATAAATAAGCACTTCACTATGCCATTCATAACGGTGAATAAGTATTACGTGAAATATAGCCTAAGAGACCCACACGGTGCACACACTTGTCACCTTTACACACGTGGGACAAGGAGTCTCCGGAGATCACATAAGTAAAATCCACTTGACTAGCATAATGACATCTAGATTACAAGCATCATCATATGAATCTCAATCATGTAAGGCAGCTCATGAGATTATTGTATTGAAGTACATAGGAGAGAGATGAACCACATAGCTACCGGTACAGCCCCGAGCCTCGATGGAGAACTACTCCCTCCTCATGGGAGACAAGCAGCGGTGATGAAGATGGCGGTGGTGTCGATGGAGAAGCCTTCCGGGGCACTTCCCCGTCCCGGCGGCGTGCCGGAACAGAGACTCCTGTCCCCCAGATCTTGGCTTCGCGATGGCGGCGGCTCTGGAAGGTTTCTCGTACCGTGGCTTATTCGTCTCGGGGTTTTAGGTCAGGGAGCTTATATAGGCGAAAGGGGAGCCTCGGAGGGGGCCTAGAGCCACCAGACAACAGGGGGCGCCCCCCCTGGGCCGCGCCGCCACCATGTGTGGGGCCCCTGGGCCTCCCCTCTGGTGCCTCTCGGGTGTTCTGGAAGCCTCCGATGAAAATAGGGTACTGGGCGTTGATTTCGTCCGATTCCGAGAATATTTACTTACTAGGATTTCTGAAACCAAAAACAGCAGAAAACAGGAACTGGCACTTCGGCATCTCGTCAATAGGTTAGTTCCGGAAAACGCATCAAAACATCATAAAGTGTGACCAAAACATGTAGGTATTGTCATAAAACAAGCATGGAACATCAGAAATTATGGATACGTTGGAGACGTATCACCTCCTCCCCGTTCCAGCGGGCAGCGGATGTAGTAGATCCTCCTCGGAATCCCGCCAGCACGACGGCGTGGTGACGGTGGTGGTGGAGATCTCCGGCAGGGCTTCGTCGTAAGCGCTGTGGGAGAAGATGGAGGAGGGGAGAGGCTAGGGTTTGGGAGAGAGGGGGTGGCTGGGGCGCCGGCCAGGGAGCCCCCTTTGATGGTGCGGCCAAGAGTGTCCAGCCCCTCCCTCTCCTCCTCTTTATATAGGTGGAATCCTAGAGGGGCAGGGACTCTCCCCTTCCCCCTTGCTTGGCCGGCCAAGGAGGTGGAGTCCACCCTCCCACTTGGTTGGCTGGTTAGGGTTGGTGGAGTCCAACCGCGACTCCACCTTCCATGGTGATTTCTTTCGGAAGGTTCTAGAACATTCTAGCGCCTTCCATAAATGCACCGGATCATTTCCAAACTTGGAAAGTGACTTCCTATATATGAATCTTATTCTCCGGACCATTCCGGACCTCCTCGTGATGTCCTGGATCCCATCCAAGACTCCAAACAAAATTTGAACTCCATTCCATATTCCATATCTACTTAAAACGGCATCAAACCTTAAGTGTGTCACCCTACGGTTCGTGAACTATGCAGACATGGTTGAGACTTCTCTCCGACCAATAACCAATAGCGGGATCTGGAGATCCATGATGGCTCCCGGATATTCAACGATAACTTAGTGATCGATTGAACCATTTACATACGATACCGATTCCTTTTGTCACGCGATACTTTACTTGTCCGAGGTTCGATCATCGGTATCACGATACCTTGTTCAACCTCGTCACCGACAAGTACTCTTTACTCGTACCGTGGCATATCATCTCTTATGAACTATTCGCATGCTTGCAAGCTAATCAGACGACATTCCACCGAGAGGGCCCAGAGTATATCAATCCGTCATCGAGATGGACAAATCCCACTCTTGATCCATATGCCTCAACTCATACTTTCCGAATACTTAATCCCACCTTTATAACCACCCATTTACGCAGTGGAGTTTGATGTAATCAAAGTACCCTTCCGGTATAAGTGATTTACATGATCTCATGGTCGAAGGACTAGGTAACTATGTATCGAAAGCTTATAGCAAATTGTGATTTACATCATCTAATTAGCTTGCAAGCATGTGACTAGGTCACAAAGGATGACATACCACAGTACGAGTAAAGAGTACTTATCGGTAACAAGGTTGAACTAGGTATAGAGATACCGATAATCGAACCTCGGATAAGTAAAGTGTCGCACGACAAAGGGAATCGGTATCGTATGTTAATGGTTCATTTGATCATGAAGTCATCGTTGAATATGTGGGAGCCATTATGGATCTCCAGGTCCCGCTATTGGTTATTGATCGGAGAGGGGTCTCGATCTTGTCTGCATAGTTCACAAACCATAGGGTGACACGCTTAAGGTTCGATGTTGTATAGTAGATATGGAATATGAGTTGGAGACCGAATATTGTTCAGAGTCTCGGATGGGATCCAGGACATCACGTGGAGGTCCAGAATGGTCCGTAGAATAAGATTCATATAAGGAAAGTCTTTTTCCGGGGTTCGGAAAAGTTCGGGAATTTTCCGGTGGAAGACCGGAGGGTTTCTAGAAGGTTCTGGATGGGCCACATGAGCAGAGGGGTGCATCCCAGCCCTAATGGGCCAGGCGCACCATGCCTCAAGGCCTAGGTCGGCCAAAACCCCCTAGGGTTTGGGAAACCCTCAAAGGGGAAGATTTGGGGGGCAAGTTTCTCCCCTTTTCCCTTGGCCGCCGGCCCTAGATGAGTTGGGGGCAACCTTGGCCGACCCCAGCCCCTATATAAAGAGGGGAGAGGGCAGGGGGTCAGACACATCCTTCCCCAAACCCTAGCTGCCCCCTCTCTGCCTCCTCCTTCCTCCTGCGTAGGCTTGGCGAAGCCCTGCAGGAATTTCTTGTCCACCACCACCACCATGTCGTCGTGATGCTGGGATTCTGAGGGGATCTACCTGTTATCACCAGAATTTGACCAAGCCAGAGGTGGGCCGCGATCAAGATGGACTTGAAGATATGTACATCAGGAAATAGGTGAATCGGCCTTTATGCGCAGAGTTTGGGCTAGTTAGCCCGTGTATCTTTATATAGTAGGCTACGTAGAAGTTAGAGTTTATCTCGTGCACGGTTTGGTGCACGTCCACATTAGAAAGTCCGCTGGACTATAAATATGTATCTAGGGTTTATGGAATAAACAACAACCAACGTTCAACACAAACCAATCTCGGCGCATCGCCAACTCCTTCGTCTCGAGGGTTCCTCCGGTAAGCACCATGCTGCCTAGATCGCATCTCGCGATCTAGGCAGCACGAGCCTGCCTAGTTGTTCATGCGTTGCTCGTGCTGAAGCCTTTTTGATGGCGAGCAACGTAGTTATCATAGATGTGTTAGGGTTAGCATTGTTCTTAGTATCATATGCTTTCGTAGTGCAACCCTTGCGCATCTAGCCGTCCTTGTACCTCATCGTGGGTGCGGGGACGGCACCCCGCTTGATCATCGTTTAGTAGATCTGATCCGTTACGGTCGCTCCTTGATTCATCAAGGATTAGTTTAATATCCGCAATAGTTAGGCCTTACAAAGGGTTGGAGGATCCGGCGGCATGCGGGGTGTAGTTTGCTGCCCCTAGACGGGACGTTCCGAGGATCAACCTAGTGTTGGTTTTTAGGCCTTGTCTAGGGCTGGCTTACGATCACCGTGCGTGAGCGCGAGGCCCAATCGTGAGTAGGATGATCCGATTATGCGGTGAAAACCCCGGATCGTCGTGGATCTCATACGCTTTATCTTGATCAAGCAGGACCACCATATATTCGGCCACCTTGGACGAATCATGGGTGGATCGGCTCCATGAGCCGATCCACAGGACAACCTGAGAGCCGATCGAGGCTCGTATTTAACATGTACGTGTGTGCCCTGCAGGAAACTAAGCGAGGCATCATCCACACCTTCCTGACCAGGTATAGGTCAGGTGGCACGCCCTTGCAATTTGCATCGGCGCGCGACCAGGGAGGCTTTGCGGGCCGTCGCTCCGAGGGACCGGGGCCAGCCGCAGCCCTAGTTGTTCCCGGCTCTACGGTGTTGACCGATCACCGCCCGCCGGTGGGTTTCGACGTCAACACATTCGCGGCACGCCCGGTGGGACAATCTGCAACGACAACCACCTCGCCATCTACATCAGAGATGGATGAAGAGACTCCTGTTACCTATGAGGAGCTCAATGGCGAGCTCAAGAAGAAGTATGACGAGGTCAAAGCTGTCCTCGAAGCCGACCTAATCGGCTCTTTCCACAGGACCCGCTCCCATGGCATCAGATGGAAGGGGTTCACACCGAAGGCGCGCTTGATGGAGTGGACCTGTCCACCCGTCGGAGGAACGCACCGGGTCGGCTGCGTCGGGAGATAAAACTTCATGGTGGCTCACTCGTCTGCACCGCCATTCCGAGAGCCTGGTGAATACGTTGGAGCGCGTCGCGGCTGCGCGTGATCCAGGAGATCATGAGCCATCGGTACTCTCCGTCGGGACCAGCCCTAGGGACTCACCAAGGGGAGTTGCTACTCCGATCCCGTCCACCGCTGCCGTTCGCGTTGGCAGCGCCCGAAGCGCCGAACTCATCGGCCTATGTCGTCTACAAGATTGGTGGTGACCCCAGTGACTACCAATTCCTACATGACGCGCCCAAGGAGATCCCGCACGGGTACGCATGCGCATACGTGCCAGGCACGCGGCACACTGGGCACCCTCGAACCAGGTTGCTCGTAGCGGGGACTTACGGGGCAACGGGAGGAACGTCGGAGGCGGACCACGAGAAGCAAACGTGGCTAGCTAAATACGCCACCCCGACAAAACTCCCGAGCCCGGCTCCTGCGGTTGGCTCGGAACCGGAAAAACAAGCATGGCTGGTTAAGTACGCCACTCCGACGAACCTTCGGGGTTCGGCACCTGCAGCCATCACCGCGGATCAGATTTGTACGATCCTGAAAGATCGGTTCGGCATGATGCCGAAAAGAAAGGCGATCGGCTATACCAAGCCGTACCCCAACGAGTACGAATTGATCCCGCTACCACCCAAATATCGGCTCCCGGACTTCACAAAGTTCAGCGGATCGAGATGGTTCCAGCTCCATCGAGCATGTGAGCCGATATTTGGCGCAGGCTGGGCATGATCTCGGCATCGGACGAGCTGCGCGTGAGGTACTTCTCACGGTCCCTCACGGGATTGGCTTTCGGTTGGTACACTTCGCTGCCACCGAACTCGGTCCGGACTTGGAAGCAGTCGGAAGAACGGTTCCATGAGCAATATCACTCGGAGGCTTCGAGGCTGGCATTGCCGATCTAGCACAAGTACGACGAAGCGCGGGAAACAGGTGTCGAGATACATCCAGCGCTTCGGGACCGTTAGGAACCGATGCTATTCGGTTCACGTAAGCGAAAAAGAAGCGATCGAGTTGGCGGTGGTGGGTCTATCATCATCGATCAAGGACGTGGCCTCCCAAGCGAGACTACCCTTCATTAGCACACATGGTGCGAAGGCGTCGGCGTATGAACGAGCGCCACCCGGATGTCTACCGAGGACAAATTCAAACGCGTGGTTACCATGGTTGACGCAGGCGAAGATGAAGGCGCTACGGGAGAACAAGAGGTTGCGGTGGCTGAGTGGACTCGAGCGGCGAGCCCGGTAACACTGCAAATGGGTGAAGCCACCGGGGCCTCCAAGAGGGTTCGACTTCGACGTGACTAAAACGGAGCAGATTTTCGATCTATTACTCACGGAGAAGCACATAAAGGTACCCGAAGGCCACAAAATTCCTACGGTGCGGAGGCTGAACGGAAAGCCATACCGCAAATGGCATAACACGTACTCCCATACCACCAACGACTGCGGGGTGTGGCGTCGGCGAGATCCGGAGGGCGATAGAAAATGGGCGACTAATTTTTAACCGGTACGCCATGAAGGTCGACACACACCCCTTCCCCGCCGTCAACATGGTGGAGTTCGCCCACCTCGGAGGGTGCCGGCCTGATTTCTCGGTCAACATCGGCATGGTAGAGCTTGGACACCGCTGCGAGAAGGACGGGGATGAGAGCAGCTGCTCTCGGAGCAAGGACACGAGGGGGCCGCTCCATGCGATCGGCTCCGCCAAGATGGCAAGCGCTACGTCACGGAGGGGGAAGTGAAGAACATAAGATATCAACGACCCCTCTCTCGATCACCTCCTCAACAAGTATGTGAGTCGATACGACCAACGCCGGCAACACGGCGACGACGATGAGAGAGACCGTCTGGCTAGAGGAGCCAGAAGATATCGTCGGCACGATCATAATGAGGAGGAGCACGAGCGCCGTGCCACGGAAAAGCCAAGGGAGCAGGATGACAACGCCAGGCACTGGGACTGCCCCTTCTTCAGACACTGCTGGGATTCGGGAATGAGCCGATTGCCAACAATCGGCAACTGCCCAGAATGCAACCAGAAAAAGAAGGAGGCAGTCAACGTGTCTGTGTTCGAGCGCCTAGGGCCTCTCCCACCACAAAACAGACGTGCTGAGATCCCTCGGTTAGAAGATCTCGAGGATTCGGAAGACGAGGGGGAAGACGAAGAAGACAGGTACCACCGTCCAAGGTGGTGCCCTGATGGTCTCAGCCATTCACAAAAGCGCAGGGTTCAGCGATTGCGCGGTGCCGGAGGAAGCCGAAAGGTTATACCGCACACGCCGAGGAAGGCACGACCTGATCTGGCTGCGAAAGTTCAGCGAACCCTGGATGAGGAGGGACTGCCGCAAAGAAAAGAGTGGCGCCCCAAGCAAAGGAAAGCCGATGATGACACATCGGCTGGCACAAACGTGGTGCTCGTTCGTCCGGCGAAGTGTAGGGTTCCACGGTTACACGATGCACTCGAGGTGGACGACAGCAAACGCACCAGCGTGATAAAGTCAGAGATTGGGCTGGTTTTGTCTACCGGCCTGAGCGAGTAGCAAAACTACATCAATAAGCAACGTGGCAAGGCTGATCCTTGCGATCGGCCCTCCAAATTGATGAAGGGACGTTACAAAACCTTCACCAGAGCAAGCAACGTGGAGGCCGATTCCAGACAATCGGCCAAAATTATCCTCACCACCTATTTTGCTCGGGATCAACGTTTGACCCAACGAGGACTGCTCGAAGAGCCGATACCATCAATTCTCTTGACAGAATCGGCTCGGGGGGGCACCTAGGTGGATAAAACATGAGGATATGAGATAGTACTATCAAATATGGGGGCCGATACACAAATCGGCCTAAAAAAAATTCAAAAAATTTTTGAGCACAGCCGATGCAGCAGACATCGACTTAAGGATATGAAAGCCGATGCAGGGCCATCGACTCAAGAGGAATAACTGTTACGATCAGAGGGCCAGTGGAGCACGAAGGGAGATTTTAATGGAAGAACTCCTCAATGGAGTAGTTTAAGGGCTCGGATCCTCTCTTCAAGGAAAATGCCAAGAGCAGCACTGGACGTACGGATCAGGTCAAGGATGGGTTGCATTAGATCCGCCAAAGGAAGAAAGGGGATCGGCTTTGGCATATTCTCTCGACGGTCTCGCCTCGGGTAAGGCTCGGGGGCAGCGGGCTCGGTGGATACTCTGTTTTTTCTCTGTTTAAAAAGCCGATTGGGATACCATCGGCTGATCCTTTATGGCAACTTTCTTCACAAATGATGAGTACTGGCGAGGATTATTGGGTTTGGTTGGAAAAGTTCAAAGGTTTTCCTGAAGATCCTGCATTTTCTGCCAGATTTAGAAAGTCATCAGTTGGAGAAAGGAAGGGCAAATTTCGAAGAACCGATGCGGTGCTATCGGCTCATTACGCATTGGCAAAAGGGACGAATCGGCAAGGTCAGTAGAAGAGGGAATCGGCTCAATTGAACTCAAAGGAAATCGGCAAATCAAATTGGGGGAAAAAGTTCTTCATTAATAAGAGAGATTTCTTACATAGTAGAGCTGATTGCCCTCAAAAGGGGATACATTGCCCCGCCTACTTCTACGGATCCTATGCTAAGGGCCCTATCTACGGGCCATTGCTGCCCTCGTCGTCGCCGTCGTCGCCGTCGTCGGCGCTGCTCCCGGCCGGCTCGTCGTCGCTGCTCCGGCGGCCGCCGGCCAGGGACCTTCATTGTCCTCATCCTCCTCGTCGTCGTCGTCGTCGCCGTCGAAGTCACTCAGATTTCCCGGCCGGGGGCAATGGCGCTTGGCCGGCGGCTCGTCGGGGGAGCTGTCGTCGTCGTCGTCCTCCCCTTCCTCCTCCTTCACCTCCTCGGAGGTGGCCCCATCCCAGGGGAAGTGATCATCCTCGCTGTCTTCCACCGCTTCCTTATCGGCAAGGAAGCGGAGATCGCTCTCCCCGTCAGTCAGGGACCTGTCGTCCTCTGACCAGATGGAGAAATCATGGCTGGGCTCATTCCCGGCCTCGATGGCGCGGCGAGTGTTGGCCGCGTGGACCTCCGCTGGGTTCCACTCCGGCGTCGGCTCGCGAGAAGAAGAGGACTCGGTGGAAAAGCCCGATGAGGCGGAGGAAGAAGACGACATGGTGGCGCAGGAGGGCTTTTTGGGTGCTAATGCGAAGGAGATGCAGAGGAGAACTGTTTGGGGCGGTTAAATAAAAGAGGGCATGGTTGAAATTCAATGCCACAGCAGTTTCCGAGGAGGTGGTGCTAAAACTGTCGAATCGTGCAGAGAAGTTGAGGAGGCAAGTTATCATGATGAAGAACTCTGCGACGGTTCTGCTCTGCCACGACATGACCCGACGAAGGAAAGGCGTAATGATTTTGGAAATGTCATTTCCAAAACCAGGGGGGCATGTGTTATCACCAGAATTTGACCAAGCCAGAGGTGGGCCGCGATCAAGATGGACTTGAAGATATGTACATCAGCAAATAGGTGAATCGGCCTTTATGCGCAGAGTTTGGGATAGTTAGCCCGTGTATCTTTATATAGTAGGCTACGTAGAAGTTAGAGTTTATCTCGTGCACGGTTTGGTGCACGTCCACATTAGAAAGTCCGCTGGACTATAAATATGTATCTAGGGTTTATGGAATAAACAACAACCAACGTTCAACACAAACCAATCTCGGCGCATCGCCAACTCCTTCGTCTCGAGGGTTCCTCCGGTAAGCACCATGCTGCCTAGATCGCATCTCGCGATCTAGGCAGCACGAGCCTGCCTAGTTGTTCATGCGTTGCTCGTGCTGAAGCCTTTTTGATGGCGAGCAACGTAGTTATCATAGATGTGTTAGGGTTAGCATTGTTCTTAGTATCATATGCTTTCGTAGTGCAACCCTTGCGCATCTAGCCGTCCTTGTACCTCATCGTGGGTGCAGGGACGGCACCCGCTTGATCATCGTTTAGTAGATCCGATCCGTTACGGTCGCTCCTTGATTCATCAAGGATTAGTTTAATATCTGCAATAGTTAGGCCTTACAAAGGGTTGGAGGATCCAGCGGCATGCGGGGTGTAGTTTGCTGCCCCTAGACAGGACGTTCCGAGGATCAACCTAGTGTTGGTTTTTAGGCCTTGTCTAGGGCTGGCTTACGATCACCGTGCGTGAGCGCGAGGCCCAATCGTGAGTAGGATGATCCGATTATGCGGTGAAAACCCCGGATCGTCGTGGATCTCATACGCTTTATCTTGATCAAGCGGGACCACCATATATTCGGCCACCTTGGACGAATCATGGGTGGATCGGCTCCATGAGCCGATCCACGAGACAACCCGAGAGCCGATCGAGGCTCGTATTTAACGTGTACGTGTGTGCCCTGCGAGGAAACTAAGCGAGGCATCATCCACACCTTCCCGACCAGGTATAGGTCAGGTGGCACGCCCTTGCAATTTGCATCGGCGCGCGACCAGGAGGCTTTGCGGGCCGTCGCTCTGAGGGACTGGGGCCAGCCGCAGCCCTAGTTGTTCTCGGCTCTACGGTGTTGACCAGTCACTGCCCGCCAGTGGGTTTCTGACGTCAACACTACCACCTCCGCTACTCGCTGGAACGAGGAGAGGAAGGACTTCATCGACACCGTACGTGTGATCGAGTACGGAAGTGCTGCCGGTTTGCAGCACTGGAAGGATCGTCTACATCAACCACGAGATCTGATCTCGTTAAGGCTTTGGATCTACGAGGGTTAGTTTCTCATCTATCTCGTTGCTCCGATCTCATAGATTAGATCTTGGACTTTTCATAGATTGGATCTTGGATTTATTCGTCTTTGCGATAGAATTTTTTTTGTTTTCCATGCATCGAACCCTACAGTGGTATCAGAGCCGTGTCTATGCATAGATCTATTGCACGAGTAGTACACAATGGTTTTGTGGGCGTTGATGCTTTTGTTGTCGCTTGCTTTTCGTGTACTGTGCATCTTGCGGGATGAGGGGATGAAGCGGCCCGGGCTAACCTTACATGACCGCGTTCATGAGAATTGCTCCACGCTTGACATGCAACTTGTATTGCATAAGTGCCTCGGCGGGTGTCAGTTTCTCCCACCATAGTTAAGATCCAATTTACAATCTGCACTTGACAACACTTGTATCAACGTTGTGGTTCTTGTTCGTAGGTAGATCGAATCTTAATCGAAAGCCCCAAACCACGTAAAACATGCAAACACTTTTTAGAGGCGTCTAACTTGTTTTTGCAGGGGCATGTGATGTGATATGGTCATTATGTGATTATGTTTATATTTGATGTAAAAGATGGTCCTTATTGTAATATGGAAACCGGCAGGAGCCTAATGGTTGTCTTTATTGTTTCATGGCATGTGTGTCAATCACCATGTAATAGCTTTATTTCATTACTATGAGTTAGTAGTTGTAATAGTTGCTATGGATGGTGGACAACCATGAAGCGGCGCCATGGACCTTGGTGCAATTCTGGTGATGATGGAGATCATGCTCGTGTGCTTTGGAGATGGAGATCAAAGGCACTAGAAGAAAATGCCATATCATATCACATTATCCATGCATGTGATGTTTATCCTTTTATGAATCTTATGTTGCTTAAATCGCGACGGTAGCATTATAAGATGATCCCTCACATTAATATCAAGATATAAAGTGTTCTCCCCTGTATGCACCGTTGCAAAAGTTCGTCGTTTTGAAGCATCTCGTGATGATCGGATGTGATAGATTCTACGTTCACATACAACGGGTGTAATCCATGTTGCACACGCGGAAATACTTGGGTTTGCTTGACGAGCCTAGCTTGTACAAACATGGCCTCGGAACACAGGAAACCAAAAGGTTGAACACGAGTCATATGGATAATATGATCAACATGTTGATGTTCACCGTTGAAGCTACATCATCTCACGTGATGATCGGACTTGGTGTAGTGAATATGGATCGCGTGCCACTAAACAACTATGAGGGATGTTGATTTAAGTGGTAATTCACTAGTAATTAGATCAAATCTTGAACTAATTATCATGAACATAGTCTGAATAGTATTTTGAATTAAATTTGTAGAATTGGCATCTGTTATCTACCATGCGCTAGTCTTGTAATTGAGACAGAAACACTGTTGAATCTGACAAGTAACTTTACAGACTGGTACCGTATTGTTAAAGAATCAAGAAATGATTGACCTATTGCAAACTTTTGGTAAACCTCACATTGCTGATTCAATGAGCAATGGTTTCAATTAGTACATAAAATCATCTTGCCTCCGTGAAACTTGAAGTTCAAATTCATTTGAAAAGTAAGGAGATGGAAAATTTGTTTTCAGAAATAAGCAAGGTGTGATATATATGTGATATCTAAGACCTTATTGCAAAATGATAGAATATGATTTAGTGAGACTACATAAACTCATAAGTTTTATGGGAATGTACGAAGGTTGAAGACGCTAGGTGTCCCGATCCTCCAACTAGTTGAGCACTAAGGATATTCGCATATCCATGAAGTGGTCGTCCTTAGTATGCACCGTTGCTAAGACTCGTTGTTTCGAAGCATCACATGATGATCGGGTGTTATAGATTCTACGTGTGCATACAACGGGTGCAAGCCAGATTTGCACCTGCGAATACGGAGGTTAAACTTGACGAGCCTAGCATGTACATACAAGGTCTCGGAAAGTCGTCATGATTTGATGGATAAAAAATATGAGTGAAATTGTTCATCACATTAAAAAGTTACTAATAGTGAAATCCGGAACACTTATCATGTGATGATCAACTTCAAAGTAAGAACCCCAAGGTTATTGGTATTTGACCAACAAACCTAGAAGCTATTGATGTTGAAGTATTTTCTGAAATATGAGGAAAGTCAAAAGAGAAACTACAAAAGTTTTTGGCAGAAAGAAAGAAAAGACTAGAAAGTCTAGCTCAGGTGTATATAGATGATATACATGTTATGAATGTATTCTTTGTTTGGTCACATAATGAAATTCTTGGGTATTTGTACCATATTGGTTGGTATGAGATGTCATACAACACAACACAATATAAGAATATAATGACCTAAGTGACTAACAAGAAATGTGGTAATAATGCACGTCTGGAACAAAATAAAGTGTTATTATGTTTGTCGTTAGCATTCTACCTAGCCCTTCAGATTTATAATAAAGAACTTTATAATTGTTATTTTTCTCTCGTCAAATTAAAGCAATTAGTTGTTTAAATTATGACCATAATCCATGTATGATGGATAATTTACTATAAATCTTAATGGTGAAACACACATGCATAACACTGATGCTAAAATGTCATAGGGCAAATGATAAAAATTCCACTTATTTGTGAAACCGCCATTTAGGTCATGTTAGAAAGGAGCGCATGAAGAAACTCCATGCAAATGGATTTTTGGAGTCATTCGGTTTTTGAATCGTCCGACGCTTGCAAATATTTTCTAAAGAAAATGACTAAAATACCGTTCATAGGCCAAGAGTTGAACGAGCAACTAGCTAGCTTAGTGGAAACATACATAATGATGCATATGGTTCATTAGGCATAGTTGTGTGCGGAAGATTATTGTACTTCATGAAAACTTCCAACAATGAATTGAGTGCATATATATGGTTATATTTATTTAATAAGGAAGAAGTTTGAAACATTTGAATAGATTCAAATAAATTTCAGCATGAGGTGAAAATCATCGTAATAGAAAAGTCAAATATCTATGACTGGATCATGGTGGAAATATTTGAATTATGAGTTTTAGCGAACATCTAAGAGAGTTACGAAATTGTTCCACAACATTTCTCGGAACACCATAGTTATGATGGAGTATTCAAGAGACGTATCCAAACCTTGTTGGATTAATGATGATATAAATAAAACAATGCCATTATATTTGTGTGGAACTGTGGATTATGCTTTACTGACTACCGCTTTTACACTAAATAGAGCGTCATCATAATCCGTTGAAATGACACCATATGAGTTATGGCATGGGTATAAACCCTGATAGTCCTTTCTTAAAATTTTGGTATGCATATCATAAGTAAAATGAGTTTACAACCAAAATCATATGAATGTCTTTGTTGGTTGTCCCAAGAGAACAAATTGAGAATTATTTCCACTGTGAAGTCAAAGACAACAGTGTTTGTCGGTGTTTCTTGCTTATTTCCAAGAAATTATTTATAGCGAGGTATTTGAGTGGGAGGACAATGGAACTTGATACGTTGATGAACCTGAGCATGATGAAGAGTAGCGTAGCATCGGAAAAGGTTCTGGAAGCGACTACGACGCTCATGGCTCCCATGTCTAGAAAGTGTTATAGCCATGTAGATCGAAATATCTATTGAACCTTGTAGGTATGGTTTACTTTGTGATCAAATAAATGATTTGTGAACAAAGAATTGAATTTTGAACAATAATAAACCAACTACGTACAAAGAATTTATGATGGGCCCTGACTCTGTTAAAATGGCTAAGTGCCATAAAATCCGAAATAGGTGAATACTTTTTTTGAAAGTCAATGGATCTATTAAATTAATGGACATGGATGCAATATATCCTTGAAGAAGCTCGACTTGTCGAAAAGTTGTTTACGAAAAAGTTCAAAGAGTTGACTAAGATAAAGTTAGATCTTCCGCAGCGATGCTTATAGTCTATGCGGATTATTCTAGTAATCGCTACATATTTCTTTTATGAGATATGGTAGTAGGATGGCAGAAATACATTCCTTACCAGAAGTGTGTATTACAGTTGTATACAAGATACAACAGAGATTTTTTGCTAGTCCGTAGAATACTAGATATGTATACAAACTTCACTGGATGAAGTGAGTATCATGGATTTGAAATCTTCACCGGATGAAATAATCAAAGAGTTGTTGATTTTGGAAACGATGAAGATGCTTGCATTTGCAAGAAATTAAGTGGGAGCGCTGAGACATAGTTATAATATTTTATGTGGATGCCATACCATTGATTATAAATGATGTAATTATGTACTTGATATGATTAAAAGTTTTCATTGAGAATTAACTTCAATGAAAGGATATGGACTAATAACATATTTGGCATCAAGATCTAGAAAGATAAATTGAAGCGCATAATAAGTTTTAGTCAAAGTACATAGAACGAGTATTGAAGCAGTTCAATATGAAAGAAGGTGTTCTTACCATGTGGAAGTTTAACAAAACTTGAGTGTATTTGACACTTAATGAGTAAAAACACATGAGTGATTTTAAATCACGAATAATATGTGTACACAATCAGATGTCCTGTGCTCTAAAGTGTTAGGAGCAAATATCAGAATGATTCATGCGAAGATCATTGGACAACAGTAAGAATATCCTTGAGTACTTTGGAAGATCCAAGGATATATATAGTTTTGTATGAGGTAATGACAAACAAATCGATGTGAGGCGTTACACCGATATTAGTTTGTACACATATAAAAATAAATTTCAATCTCAATTAGGCTAAGTGTTCATTAAGAAGGTAGCACAATGGGCTAGAAGAAGTCTATGCTAGATTTAGATAAGTTCTAAATATTGTGACGGATTCTACAAATGAAGGCATAATATATCATTGTTTTGACAATGAACGAGGGTGTTTGAGTCGAGGAGTTCTTTGATAACTTGGCGTAGTTCCGGTAGTGTCAGAACTATGAAGCTATATTGTGTATGACAATATTGGTGACATATTTCAGACCGCGGAATTAAGGTTCCACCAGAAGACTAAACATATACAGTTAATGTCGACTCATTTGGAAAATGAGTGATGCGTGAAGACGCAAATGAATTGCAAAATACATACGTTTATGAGCGTGTCATATTCGTTTACTGAAACCTCTCCCATGAGCAAATATGATAAACACCAGAAGGCCACAGTGTCAAATCTTTAGAAATGTAAACTAGATAATTGACTCTAGTGCAAGTGGGAGACTGTTGGAGATATGCCCGAGAGGCAACAATAAAGTAGTTATTGTTATATCTTAATGTTCATGATAAATTTTTACATCCCATGCTATAATTGTATTAAGTGGAAACATTGATACATCTGTGTTGTGTAAAAAACCAGAGTCCCTAGTAAGCCTCTCGTTTAACTAGCTTGTTGATTAATAGATGATCATAGTTTACTAATCATGAACATTGGATGTTATTAATAACAAGATCATATCATTAGGTGAATGATGTGATGGACACACACCCATAGTAAGCATAGCATAAGATCAAGTTATTAAGTTCAATTTGCTATAAGCTATCAATACAGAGTAACCTAGTCCTTCGATCATGTAAATCACTTACACCAGATAGGTGCTTTGATTACATCAAACACCACTGCATAAATGGGTGGTTATAAAGATGAGATTAAGTATTCGGAAAGTATGAGTTGAGGCATATGGATCAAGAGTGAGATTTGTTCATCCTGATGACGAATAGATATACTCTGGGCCCTCTCGGTGGAATGTCATCAAATTAGATTGCAAGCATGTGAATATGTTACAAGGGATGACATACCATGGTACGAGTAAAGAGTACTTATCGGTAACGAGGTTGAACTAGGAATAGAGATACCGATGATCGAACCTCGGTTAAGTAAAGTATCACGCGACAAAGGGAATCGGTATCGTATGTTAATGTTCCATTCGATCACGAAGTCATCGTTGAATATGTGGGAGCTATTATGGATTTCTAGGTCCCGCTATTGGTTATTGATCAGAGAGGGGTCTCGATCATGTCTACATAGTTCACGAACCGTAGGGTGACACGCTTAAGGTTCAATGTTGTATAGTAGATATGGAATATGAGTTGGAGACCGAATGTTGTTCGGAGTCTCAGATGGGATCTAGGATATCACGACGAGGTACGGAATGGTCTGGAGAATAAGATTCATATAAGGAAAGTCATTTTCCGGGGTTCGGAAAAGTTCGGGATTTTTCGAGTGGAAGATCGGAGGGTTTCTAGAAGGTTCCGAAGGGGCCACTGGTGGGCCCACGACCCTGGGAGGGGCCACATGAGCCGAAGGGGTGCATCCCAGACCTAATGGGCTAGGCGCACCATGCCTCAAGGCCCAGGTCGGCCAAAACCCCCTAGGGTTTGGGAAACCCTAAAAGGGGAAGAATTGGGGGGCAAGTTTCCCCCCTTTTCCCTTGGCCGCCGGCCCTAGATGAGTTGGGGGGCACCTTGGCCGACCCTAGCCCCTATATAAAGAGTCGAGAGGGCAGGGGGTCGGACACATCCTTCCCCAAACCCTAGCCGCCCCCTCTCTCCCTCCTCCTTCCTCCTGCGCAGGCTTGGCGAAGCCGTGCAGAAATTTCTCCACCACCACCACCACCACCATGCCGTCATGCTGCTGGGATTCCGAGATGATCTACCACCTCCGCTACCCCCTGAAACGGGGAGAGAAAGGACTTCATCGACACCGTACGCATGACCAAGTACGGAAGTGCTGCCGGTTTGCAGCACTGGAAGGATCGTCGACATCAACCACGAGATATGTTCTCGTTAAGGCTTTGGATCTACGAAGGTTAGTTTCTCATCTATCTCGTTGCTCCGATCTCATAGATTAGATCTTGAATTTTTCATAGATTGGATCTTGGATTTATTTTTCTTTGCAATTTTTTTTTATTTTCCATGCATTGAATCCATTGCAAATTGAGTCACGGGAATCATCTAGTATATATATATATATAAACGTCTGACCCCAATAGATTGGTTCAATGGCAATAAATATTACCGACAGCCCAATAGCCCATCAAGGCCTTAAGCCCAGTGGGAAAACATTCTCTTCTCCCTCGACTCCCGTACTCCACGTCTCCCCCACACAGAAGAACCACCACAACACCTCGCTGACGCCGCCGCCACCGCCCCCGCCGCCGCCGCCGCCGACGACGATGTGGCGTTCGCGCGCTCGTGCTCTCCTCCTCCTCCGCTCTTCCACGCCGAAATCTCCCCCGCAGCCAAATCCACTTCGAACCTTGACCCGAGCGCCACCGCCACGCCTTCTCTCCCGTTTCCTCTCCTCCTCCCCTGAGGCCCTCCCAGACGCCTCCTTCGCCTCCTCCTCCTCCTCCTCCTCGGAGACCCTCCCGGACGCCTACCCATCCTCCTCTTCCGACGCCACATCCGCGTCGGTCGATCCCACCGAGGACGGCGAGGAGAACCTGGCCGCGCTCTGGGAGGAGGATGCGGACGACGCCGACGACATCTTCGTCTCCACCGCCTCCTCCGACACCGCCGACGCCGAAGCCAGCGACGAGGAGGTCGCGCGCGTCCGCGCCGTCGTGGAGTCCACCCCGGAGGACCAGATCCCCTCCGCCATTGCCGACATGGTCGTTGACTTCACCGAGCCGCTCCTAGCCGCCGTCCTCCTCTCCGCCGAGAACTGCTCTGGTAAAAAGCTACTCCTCTTATTCAAGTCCGCTGGGAAGAACAACCCCGACGTCAAGAGCCTCGCCAATCTTGAAATCATCGCTACCAAGCTCGCTGATTCCAGTGAGATCGACAAGATGGATGCGTACTTGCTCTGGGATATGGTTAAGGAAATGGGCAGTGTGCCAGGATCAGTGAACACCCAGCTTCTGAACAGAGTGATATCAATGTTCTGGAAGCTTGAGAAGTCCAAGGCGGCGCTAGAGGTGCTTGACAAGTTCAGTGAGTTTGGCTGTACCCCGGATGGTGACAGCTATTATCTGGTTATCCAAGCAGCCGGGAAGAAGGCCATGGTTGGTGCTGCATGGGGTGTGTGCGAGAAGATGGTTGGCTCTGGGTGCTTCCCTGATGGGAAGAAGACAGGTGAGATCGTGACCTTCTTTTGCAAAGGGAAGAAGGTCATGGAGGCACATTCAGTCTACCTCGCGGCGAAGGAGAAGAAGGTCCAGATTCCAACATCAGCCTTGGATTTCCTTGTTGGTGCTTTGGCGAGGGATGATGAGACCATCAGTACGGCTGTGGAGCTGCTGGAGGAATACAAAGGGAAGTCTCTCAAGCATGCAGGCAAGTCCTTCGCTGCAGTTATACATGGTTTGTGTAGGATGAAAAATGTGAAGGATGCAAAGAAATTGTTGATGAGGATGGTGAATCTTGGCCCAGCTCCTGGAAGTGCAGTGTTCAACTTTGTTATCACGGGGTTGTCTAAAGAGGGGGAAATGGAGGAAGCAAAGGGTTTGATAAGAGTGATGGAGAGCCGAGGGCTGCGCCCTGATATCTATACGTACAGTGTGATCATGAGTGGCTACACTAAAGGAGGCATGATTGATGAAGCCCATTCTCTACTCCGCGAAGCCAAGAAGATCCACCCAAAACTAAGCAGGGTTGCGTATCACATACTAATTCGTGGTTACTGCAAGATGGAGGAGTTCGAGAAGGCCCTGGAATGCCTTAAGGAGATGAAGGAAGATGGATTACTGCCAAATATGGATGAGTATAACAAACTTATCCAGTCATTGTGTCTCAAAGCTATGGATTGGAGAACAGCTGAGAAGCTCCTGGAGGAAATGGAGGGTAGTGGATTACGCCTTAAGGGCATTACACGGAGCCTCATAGTAGCAGTAAAGGAATTAGAAATGGAAGAAGCGTCAAAAGACAGCCAAGAAGCATAGTTTCTTTAGGATACGCTTGAAGTGACAAAGACACTAATCAGTTTTGGCTCATTGCCCCTTTTTGCTCTCTGCATCTCTGGTGAGGTTATGAAAACACCATCCTTTGTACTTCTCTGTTTGTTGTTACATTCTAAAATAATTTTGCATTTATATATGTTTTAAATGCTGGACCGGGAGCGATGCGTATGTAATTTGGTCTAGAATTTCTGCTTCTGTGGGATTGAGAACTTTTGCATGCCATTTTCAATCAAATCTTCTGCCCAGTCAAGGGAGGATGCAGACATGTTAGAAAGAAAGAAAATGTCAATGCGGCAGGAGGTATGCTCTATTACATGAATAGAAGGGCCTGTATGGTTCCTAGCCACAATTTGCCGAGCCAAAGTGTGGTTAGCCACAAAAGTGTGGCGAGCCACAAAATTATGACTTAAAATATTGAAGCCAAACTTTGGCAAAACTTGGCAAAAAAGTTGAGTCTATGACAAATGGACCATACATGCAATAAATTGTGGCAAAAACCAAACACATGCTAAATAAACTATGGCTGCCAAATTTTGGCTTGGCAAATTGTGGCTAGGAACCAAACATGCCCGAAGAGCATGCCGATATGCTCTTTATAATGTACAATGTACAATGTTGGAATGCCAGAGGTATAAGTATAACCTTATTTTTCTTTTGCTCGAGATACGTTTTTTCTGCACTTTCTCTCTGTAAATCTTTGTGCTTGGTCTGATCATAGATACTGAAAAAAATCATCTGGTTATCTGCCTGACATTTGTCTTCTACTGTTGTTCAAGGAGACCCTGACTTGATAGGGCAGCTGAGCTCAAATGGTTCTAGTTGCACCTCTTCAATATCTATGAAATGATTCATATCCACATAATTGCGCAAAATAGTTTTCTTCTTTGATTTTCTAAGTGGAATTGGTACATTATCAGATATATATAACTGCTATTCTCCTCAATAATCTCTGATATAGTATCTCTTCGTCCATACAGTTGTGGCTCTTTTGTATTGCTCCATCATCAACTACCTGAGGACTCTCTCTCACAAGGTTGCTGGGATGCCTGCACTACCTGTGATTGCTTCTGGGTTATGTACTTATGTTTAGAATGGGGGGCGGTGAGGGAATGTTTGGTTCATGCCCTGTTTAGCCCTACCAAATGTTGGCAACCAAATTTTTTGGCAACGTACCAAATCGTAGAGCAAAGTGTACTAGGCTACCAATTTTTTTTTGTCAGGGCTAGCTTCGGCAATGAACCAAACGTAAACCAAACCTACCCTCAATCCACATGTGTTATCTGCGTCAGAAATGTAATATGTTTTGATTTGAGAGAAGACATCAGAAATGCTCCTACTGTTTCTTAAGAATGGTTTGAACTTCACAACTGTTCTTGGTAGCCTTCTGATTAGACAAAACAGACTTCTTATCCCATTTCTGTTTTCATGTTCAATAAACCCGAGACATCTTGATTTTTTTTTTGCTGCTTCCTCTTATCCATAATAAGTGAACTTAGTACAAAAGTTGCACTAACTTGGCACTACCTCCATCCCAAGGCTTAAGGCCTATATTTTTTTTCAGAAAGTCAAATGAAGTAAAGTTTGACCAAACTTTTAGAAGAATTTATGAACAAATATGATATTTTGTAGGTACCATATGAAAATATATTTCATTATCTATCTAATGATATTGATTTTGTACTTTTCATGTTAATGATTTTTGATAAAACTTAGTCAAATTTAACATAGTTTAACTTTCTAAAAAAATATAGGCCTTAAGCCTTGGGATGAACGTAGTACTAAATTCCCGACACATATTATGGATCGGAGGGAGTAGAAGAGATGCTAAGTGAAACATTACATATCGCCCTGCTTGTACATGTGGTTTTAGGCTTTTCGAACAGCAGTATCCACATAAGTCCAAATGTGACGTAATCAAATTATTACCATGCAACTCAACTCATACTGACATACAGTCAACACATATGTTATTTTATTTTTAGACTTTGATTCTGGCTTATTGTATTCCAAGGAACTGGGTCTTCTTTTTCTCCAGATCCGATTTCTCTCTTTACATTTTCGTGTTATTCATGCGGGTAGCTGAAACTTGTAGGTAGGAGTGGGAAGTGCGTGGCTGCATACCGTGAAGAAATCCATGCATATCCTTCGCTCGCTTTCCAATGGTTCAGAGCGAATGCAAAGAGTCAAAAAAAAAAAAGCATCCAACGCTCAGACCCAAAATTACTAATAGGAAGGATGAAGATTTTTTTTTTATTAGAAAGCCTGTCTTTTCAGTGGAATACAAAGTAGGGAAGGTATCGAATGCTTGGGTTTGGCGGATCACAAGAGCCCTCTAGATGGTTCGAAAATACGTGTTGGGTCTCAGGTACTGCTGATCCTGCAACACTGTAGCGTCCCAAAATCTGCATTTCGGAAGCTCCAAAAATTCTAAATAAAACTTTTGTACATAGAGGATGCACGCATATACGTGCATGACATTTCTCATAATTCAAAAGTATCTAGCTTAGGGAAAAATGATAAGTTTCAGATGAATAGTATGAAGTATGAAAGAAACTGACCCCTTCCGAAATTTCTGTAACTTAAAGGTCGGACACCATGTACTAATCAGGTTCGGCAGGAGCCAGGCTGAAAAATCTCGTTATGGGATGGTTCATCTCTTAACTCTGAGATGCATATGCTTACCATTCAATTTCAATGGTTCTTTCTGTTCTGGAATCATCTCGGTTTTGCAATTCCAAGAAAAAATGAATACGGATATGTACAATACGAGATTGTATGTAGATCAAAGGCTCAATGATCTGGCACGAGTAGTGCACAATCCTGCATAAACGAAGATCATGAATTTTGAACTCAAATGTGTCAGCGATGATCTTTTTTTTCCAGGTGTGACACCATCAGTCTAAAATATCGTTACAGCTGTGCAAGATTTCCAAGCTGGCAACAAACTGGGGCCGTGATTAATTTACGAGCAACATAACATGCTTAATTTGAGGTGTCACGACCGTAAGACATGAGCAGACCACAAGATGGATTGCATTACATTCCCCAGCACAAACAGTAACTGCACTTCAGATATCAGATATTCAAATGTACATGAATTCCCCACCCCTGACAGCATTGGCCGCTCCCTTCCTGTCTTCCTCCTCCTCTCGCTCCCGCTCCCTCCGGCTCTCGTACGCATGGTCATCTGTCCTCAGCTCATGCCGGCAGATCGGGCAGGAGTTGTTCTCATCCTGTGAGACAGACATCATGATTGGTTAGCTATGCAGAGTTGTAATGATCAAAACTGCTTCGAGAGCAATGGTTTTGAGGGTGTATGAGGGAGATTTTACCAGCCAAGGCTTGAGGCATGGAGGATGGAAAAGGTGCTTGCACGGCAGCTCCTGCATCTTGTCATCGACAACCAAGTTTTCCCGGCAAACAGCACACTCAGTCTCACTACCCAGTCTAGCAATGACTTCTTCAGTTACAGTTACAACAGGAAGATTTGCGACGACTTCCTTTGAAGCTGGGGGTACCTTGGGCTGTGCTGTAGTACCCTGACAATGGTAAATCAACTCTCAAGATCCATACTAATATATGATTTTTATCTACTCTATTGTACTAATAACTGAAAAAGGAACCACACAAGACTCTCAATTTTGAAAGACTTGTGATAGGAACACTAGTAAGTAGTAAATTAATTGTACTGGTAGATCTTTCCCATTATAGCAACAAAAAGGGTCTGTAAATTTGAGGGTGCAGGTAATATGGTACACATTCAAAATCTATCAAGGATAAGTCACAAAAGTACACTAAAGTACATGCTGGATCAAATACTAAACAAATTTGAATTTGTTCTTGTCTCTATAGCCCCAAGAAAGCCATAACTTTTAGTTGTATACCTTCTCTGGTTAGTTAAGATATTTGCATCAACAAACTAAACTTAGAGAGGTTAGGATGTAAAACTAGACACCAAAAAAATGTGACCCTCATGAAGTACTTAAGCCTACCTGCAGTGATGCTTCCAAGGCAGCTTCGAAATCAATGTCCCCTGTCCCTGATATGGTGTTTAAGAAGTTCACAAAAGCAGGTGGCAGCTCCCCTGCTCTCGACTCTGTTCTAGTGGTGTTCCCATCTTGATCTCCAGAAGGTTCCTCTGCAATCCTCAATTCACGTGCCAAATTTTGGGCAACAAGCCATGCTGGAGGAGGAGGTTCTTGTCCCACGGTAAGGTGGCCTTCAAAAAGAAATCTAGAGTCTGGAAAGGCAACACCTTATTAGCAAATAGATATTTCAAAGGGTATATAGACTTTTGCGGACACACAATTAATGTAAACAAATCTTATAGAGTCAAAACTCTTATATGTTTATATATAGTTGCAGCAATACACAAAATAATACCATCTATTAAATATTAACTATGGACGTTACAAGATGAAGTTCATACTGCCATTACAAACACTCCCTAAGACCAATAAATAGTGATTACCAGAAAGAAATGTGCCACGGAAATGTTGCCTTCCAAAATCTCGTTAAACATATTCATGCTAACTTTCTAAGCATTGATGCTTAAATCTTAATTATATACCTGGTACTCTGTTGCTTGGCATCGACTCCTCTTGTTCTTTTTCATCAAGATGCTCTAGGGCCCTCAAAATGCAGGTCTTCAGGTGCTCCTTTTCAGAAGGATTAGTTAAGAGCTTCTCTGCTCCTATGAAGAGGTTCAGACCAGCACGCCAGAATCCAGGTGCTGTATATCTAGTCTGAAGGACCGTTGCGACACGGCAAACAGTAGAGTACATCTGCAAAAGATATTTTATATATATATCAATGAAGACAATAAAGGCAGAAAAATATATTACAGGTATGAAAAGTAAATGAACTGTAGCAACCCAAACAACTGATGTTACGTAAAACCAAAACTAACATGGCTCACGGAACCGCGGCTGTATACTCCACGAGTACTAGGCAAAAAAATGGTCCACGAGAACATTTCCATCTAAAGAAGTTCTAGGCTTATTTGAACCAAGTGCTACGAGGATCAGTTCAGGAGATAATGGAATAGCAGGATAACATGAACGAATGCTATTCACTACAAAGTCAGTAGGCTCAGGCACGGAGCCATAACACTCTGTCACAACATATCATGTACCTATATATCCTATTGTATGGTGGTTAAATATTGTAGTTCTTCACTTCTAGCGATTCAACGATGTTAACTCATATAAGCCCCATAACCAGAGGCCCTTTGTCCATATAGAACATGCGAAACACTTCCCCTACACAGTTTTTTTTTTTTTTTTTTTTTTTTTTGCGGATAAAGATTACATCAACCGAGCATCTTACAGATAAGCACAGAAACAAAAAAATAACAAGAACGTCCTTCTGAGCTCCGGCGCCTTCTTCGTCGCATCACAGTTCGTCCGTGATAACATCAGATATGAGATGATCACATCTCACCAAAATTCACCATCTAGTCATGCAACAACAGTAAGGCTAACAATTCTACTTTGACCTGCAAAACGCCAGCTGCAGTAGGGAAGATTCTATACTAAATTTCGTGCCGCTTGCCTGCTAGGGTAACGAAATACTCAAGAACAGGGAAGTTGGAAATATTCACCGTCTATCAGGGCACGCTGCGAAGCAGAACGATCGTTGCTCGTCGGTTAAACCAAAATAGCCGCAGCTGAACTAAGGTGACTCTGAATTTTTAGCAGTTGTATATCTAGAAATTTACATCCCCAAATCCTGCCCTCCTAGATCCACCCCAAGCAGCGACCTCTCCCTCTGCACGAGCAAATCTAGCCCGTCGCACGTATCTCCCAGCCATGCCCCATGGCAGGCGAGGCGCGCGAATACTGCTCCTAGGGGCGGGGAAGGAAGGTGAGGCGAGGCGAGGCGAGGTGGTCCATACCGATTGGCGGAGGGCGGGCGAGGCGCCGGCGTAGCGGTCGCGGAGCGTGGCGGCGAGGTCGGCGACGGCCTCCTCGAAGTGCTGCTTCTTCCCGAGCTTCCTCCGCAGCGCCTCCAGGCGCTCCGCCGCCGCCGCCTCGTCCCCCGCGGTCGCGGACATGGCGCCGCGCTTCCGGTTCCGGATGAATCCGCCGACTCCTGGGGTTCCGATGTCGTCTCCTCCTGATTCGGGATCGGGCTCTCGGTGATCTGGCCGCGCGATTTGTGTGATGATGGTGCGTGCGTCGCCGGAGGTATAAATGCCGGCGTGTATGGAGTCTCTGTTCCGGTGGTGTCTTGGGGGAGAGGAAAGAAACGCCGCGGGACGGTGGCTTGGGCAGGAGGGCGGTGACGTGGTCCTGCGTGGCGTGCGGGTGGACGGGGAGTCGGGGACGGGGGAAGGGAGAGCGGTTGGGCCGACATTTACAGCTTACTCCAGGTCTGTTGGGCCGAGAAGAGACGGAACTGCGATGTGATAAGGCCGACTTTTCTAAGGGCCCATTAATGCCTGCTACTAGTGTCGCAACCTCGAAGTTCTTTTTTCTTATTATTTCTTCTATTTTCAAGTGTATAACATGTTAATACTGCTAATATTTTTTTTAATTTTTTTAGAATGTACCACGTGTACTTCCAAGTACAGCGCACATATACTGATATGCCTTCAATTTTCATGTCATGCACTTTCAAGTGCAACGCATGTACATCAAAATCCACATATAGTTTATTTGCAGTATGCGTCCATTGTTTTTTGCGGATACTTAAAAGCGGAGGAAGCATTTTCAAAGGGAAATTTCACTCTTGCTGTTTCCGCTTCCGCACCCACCATCACTGATCTTGTGCCTGTAGGTGCCATGTACCTCTTTCCGCTGCCAATATCTTGGCCGCGCCACCTGGATCGGTGCCTCCCATGCCATGGCCACCACCACCGCTTGCACATTCGGTAGTCAACACAGACTTTGTTGCGCCCCATCCACCAATGTTCACCTCGGTAGCCATGTTCGCCACCGCGATCTGCGGCCGAAAGGGCGGCCCTCTAAGACGTCTTCATGGTGTTCTTCTCAAACTCCAGTGCGGAGGCCTTTCTTCGAGTTTCTCGCCGCCAAGTGGTGTGTCCGCAGTAGTGTCAAGGCGGCCAAGTGGCCAACGATGGAGGCTCAGCCCCGGTGTAGAGGACCTTAGATTTGATTGCTTTTCGAGTACTACGTTAGAGGTCTTTTGTGTAATTGTACAGGGCCATGTTGTAATTTCTTCTCTCTCAAGGTCCTCTGTGTAATTTGTACCCACCTCTGATAATATAGTGGCAGCAATCGGGGCCCTTCCAGACCCTCCTTTGTTCAAAAAAAAAAAAGTTCACTTCGGTAGAGAAAATGCGTGATGGTGTGAGGGTTGCGGTAGTGGCTCAGCTGCGCGCGCGTGCGAAAGCAAAAAAGAACAGCAACCAGGCTCAGTCTGCAGACGCCCGTGGTCGGCATTGGTAATCAGACTCTCGCTCGCTCAGCAGAGGCACGGTTGGTTGGTTCGCCGATTCTGTTCCGTGCAGCTGCGCCTGACGTCTCGCGCGCTAGCTTCTGCTGCTGCCGCCGCCGTACGCGCGCCCGTACGCGTGACGCGGCCAAGAAGAGCACGCCGGCCGTTCACCGCTTTCTGTCCGGATGTCCCCGAACAGCCGCCGTGCGCCCGTGCCCATGCGCCGCAGCATCATCCTCGGCCTATCCCGTCCCTGACCTCAGCTTGTGAAGGAAGCTTTGGCACCACCTCGCACGTCCCCAAACCGCGCTGGATCGAGCGTTTGGGGACGTGTTTTGTTCGTGCCGCGTTTGGGGGACGTCGCTCCCCAGCCGTGTCCCCCAAACGCCGCCCCCAAACATTAAAACTATTTTTTTGGCTAGAAAAAAACTACTTACTAATATTCAAATCGGTTGAACATAAACAAATTATATATAAAACTTCGAAAAAAATATAATTAAATACATATAAACTATCTACTTTTTCTTCTTCGCTGATGGCCCCGCCTCGTCGTCGTCATCGCGGTGGCGCTTCCTGCTCGTCACTGATACGTCCAAAACGTATCTACTTTCCCGAACACTTTTGCTATTGTTTTGCCTCTAATTTGTGTATTTTGTATACAACTAACACGGACTAACGCTGTTTTCGCGAATT
>NC_061512.1:213240952-213304786 GCF_022539505.1 Lolium rigidum | reverse complement strand
AGGCCTCAATGATTTCCAGAGCTATGTGGTTCATCTCTCTCTATGTAGTTCAATACAATAATCTCATGAGCTGCCTTACATGATTGAGATTCATATGATGATGCTTGTAATCTAGATGTCATTATGCTAGTCAAGTGGGTTTTACTTATGTGATCTCCGGAGACTCCTTGTCCCACGTGTGTAAAGGTGACGAGTGTGTGCACCGTGTGGGTCTCTTAGGCTATATTTCACGAAGTACTTATTCACTGTTGAAGAGCGTAGTGAAGTGCTTATTTATATCTCTTGATGATTGCAATGTGTTTGTATCACAATTTATCTATGTGCTACTCTAGTGATGTGTTATTAAAGTAGTTTTATTCCTCCTGCATGTGTGCAAAGGTGACAATGCGTGCACCGTGTTAGTACTTGGTTTATGCTATGATCATGATCTCTTGTAGATTGCGAAGTTAACTATTGCTATGATAATATTGATGTGATCTATTCCTCCTACATATGCATGAAGGTGACAGTGTGCATGCTATGCTAGTACTTGGTTTAGTCTTTTGATCTATCTTACACTAAAGGTTACTAAAATATGAGCATTATTGTGGAGCTTGTTAACTCCGGCATTGAGGGTTCGTGTAATCCTACGCAATGTGTTCATCATCCAACAAAAGTGTAGAGTATGCATTTATCTATTCTGTTATGTGATCAATGTTGAGAGTGTCCACTAGTGAAAGTCTAATCCCTAGGCCTTGTTCCTAAATACTGCTGAGTTACTACTGCTTGTTTACTCGTTTTATCGTGTTACTACTGCTGCACTACTACCACCATCAACTACACCCCAGCAAGCTATTTTCTGGCACCGTTGCTACTTCTCATATATATTCATACCACCTGTATTTCACTATCTCTTCGCCGAACTAGTGCACCTATTTGGTGTGTTGGGGACACAAGAGACTTCTTGCTTTGTGGTTGCAGGGTTGCATGAGAGGGATATCTTTGACCTCTTCCTCCTGAGTTCGATAAACCTTGGGTGATCCACTTAAGGGAAAACTTGCTGCCTGTTCTACAAACCTCCGCACTTGGAGGCCCAACACCGTCTACGAGAAAGGAGGGGAACGTAGACATCAAGCTATTTTCACGGCGCCGTTGTCGGGAGGAAAGGTAAAAGGTACTCACACTCCGGACCTCGGCTACTAAGCTATTTTCCGGCGCCGTTGTAAGTACTCGAAGCTATTTCCTTTAGACTCTGCAATTGCGACATTTGGTTTCTTGTTTACACTAGTTAGGCATAATGGAAAACAACAAAAATATGAGAGATCTTTATGAACTTTATCTTGAATTAGGACATGATGTGTTTGAAGAAAGAATTAAGAAACCCATGGAACTTTATATGCATGCTAATGGGAATGTTATTACTATGAATGCTTTGAACACCATTGTTGCTAATGCTATGGAAAATTCTAAGCTTGGGGATGCTGGTTTTGATGAGCATGATATCTTTAGTCCCCCAAGCATTGAGGAGAAAATTTACTTTGATGATACTTTGCCTCCCATTTATGATGATTATAATGATAGTAGTCTTTTGTTACCACCTGTTATGGAGGATAAATTTGATTATGATTACAATATACCTCCTATATTTGATAGCTACTTTGTTGAATTTGCTCCCACTACAATTAATAAGAATGACTATGCCTATGTGGAGAGTAATAATTTTATGCATGAGACTCATGATAAGAATGCTTTATGTGATAGTTATATTGTTGAGTTTGCTCATGTTGCTACTGAAAGTTATTATGAGAGAGGAAAATATGGTTGTAAAAATTTTCATGTTACTAAAACACCTCTCTATGTGCTGAAATTTTTGAAGCTACACTTGTTTTATCTTCCTATGCTTGTTACTTTGCTCTTCATGAACTTGTTTATTTACAAGATTCCTATGCATAGGAAGCATGTTAGACTTAAGTGTGTTTTGAATTTGCCTCTTGATGCTCTCTTTTGCTTCAACTTCTATTTCTTGCGAGTGCATCATTAAAACTCGCTGAGCCCATCTTAATGGCTATAAAGAAAGAACTTCTTGGGAGATAACCCATGTGTTTATTTTACTACAGCAATTTTTGTTTTGTTGAGTCTTGGAAGTTGTTTACTACTGTAGCAACCTCTCCTTATCATGTTTTTGTGCCAAGTAAAGTTTCTATGTCAAAGTTGATGTTATATTTGGGATCGCTGCGCAGAAACAGCATTGCTGTCTGTCACGAATCTGGGCACAGTTCTCTGTAGAAAATTCGAAAAAATCTGCCAATTTACGAGCGTGATCCTCAGATATGTACGCAACTTTCATTAGTTTTGAGTTTTTCCATTTGAGCAAGTCTAGTGCCAGCTTTAAATTCGTCTTTACGGACTGTTCTGTTTTTGACAGATTCTGCCTTTTATTTCGCATTGCCTCTTTTGCTGTGTTGGATTTATTTCTTTGATCCATTAATGTCCAGTAGCATTATGCAATGTCCAGAAGTGAAAATAATGATTGTGTCACCTCTGAATGTATGAATTATTAATGGTGCACTAACCCTCTAATGAGTTTGCTTGAAGTTTGGTGTGAAGGAAGTTTTCAAGGGTCAAGAGAGGAGAATGATATACTATGATCAAGAGGAGTGAAAGCTCTAAGCTTGGGGATGACCCCGTGGTTCACCCCTGCATATTTTAAGAAGACTCAAGCGTCTAAGCTTGGGGATACCCAAGGCATCCCCTTCTTCATCGACAACATCATCAGGTTCCTCCCCTGAAACTATATTTTTATTCAGTCACATCCTATGTATTTTACTTGGAGCGTCTGTGTGTTTTTATTTTTGTTTTTGTTTTGTTATCTTAGTTCTCTGAATAAGTTCATCCTTGTGTGGGAGAGAGACACGCTCCGCTGGTTCGTATGAACACATGTGTTCTTAGCTCATAATATTCATGGCGAAGTTTCCTCTTCGTTAAATTGTTATATGGTTGGAATTGAAAAATGCTACATGTAGTAATTGGTAAAATGTCTTGGATAATGTGATACTTGGCAATTGTTGTGCTCATGTTTAAGCTCTTGCATCATATACTTTGCACCTATTAATGAAGAAATACATAGAGCTTGCTAAAATTTGGTTTGCATAATTGGTCTCTCTAAGGTCTAGATAATTTCTAGTATTGAGTTTGAACAACACGGAAGACGGTGTAGAGTCTTATAATGTTTACAATATGTCTTTTATGTGAGTCTTGCTGTACCGTTTATACTTGTGTTTGCTTCAAATAAACCTTGCTAGCCTAAACCTTGTATCGAGAGGGAATACTTCTCATGCATCCAAAATCCTTGAGCCAACTACTATGCCATTAGTGTCCACCATACCTACCTACTACATGGTATTTCTCCGCCATTCCAAAGTAAATTGCTTGAGTGCTACCTTTAAACAATTCAAAAGTTATTACCTCTTATTTGTGTCAATGTTTTATAGCTCATGAGGAAGTATGTGGTGTTTTATCTTTCAATCTTGTCATTTACTTCGACGGACTTTCACAATGGACTAGTGGCTTCATCCGCTTATCCAATAATTTTGCAAAAAGAGCTGGCAATGAGGTTCCCAGCCTCAATTAATTAACTTGCATTAATAATTCTCTTCACATGTTTTGCTCCGATTCATCGGTAAGCAACTTAATTTTGCAAATAGACACTCCTCCATGGTATGTGAATGATGGAAGGCACCCGAGGATTCGGTTAGCCATGGCTTGTGTAAGCAAAAGGTTGGGAGGAGTGTCATCCATAAATAAAGAAAAACTAAACTAAAGTACATGTGCAAACAAAAGAGAAGAGGGATGATCTACCTTGCTCGGTAGAGATAACGTCCTTCATGGGAGCCGCTCTTGAAAGTCTGGTTGATAAGGTAGTTAGAGTGCCCACTACCATTCGTTGACAACAACAAACACCTCTCAAAACTTTATTTTTATGCTCTCTATATGTTTTCAAAATCAAAGCTCTAGCACAAATATAGCAATCGATGCTTTCCTCTTTGAAGGACCATTCTTTTACTTTTATTGTTGAGTCGGTTTACCTATCTCCTTCCATCCCAAGAAGCAAACACTTGTGTGAACTGTGCATTGATTCTTACATACTTGCTTATTGCATTTGTTATATTACTCTATGTTGACAATTATCCATGAGATATACATGTTACAAGTTGAAAGCAACCGCTGAAACTTAATCTCCCATTGTGTTGCTTCAATACCTCTACTTTGAATTATTGCTTTATGAGTTAACTTTTATGCAAGACTTATTGATGCTTGTCTTGAAGTACTATTCATGAAAAGTCTTTGCTTTATGATTCAGTTGTTTACTCATGTCATTACCATTGTTTTGATCGCTGCATTCATTACATATGTTTACAAATAGTATGATCAAGTTTATGATGGCATGTCACTTAAGAAATTATCTTTGTTATCGTTTTACCTGCTCGGGACGAGCAGAACTAAGCTTGGGGATGCTGATACGTCTCCGACGTATCGATAATTTCTTATGTTCCATGCTACTTTATTGATGATATCTACATGTTTTATGCACACTTTATGTCATATTTGTGCGTTTTTCTGGAACTAACCTATTAACAAGATGCCGAAGTGCCGGTTCTGTTTTCGCTGTTTTTGGTTTCAGAAATCCTAGTAACGAAATATTCTCGGAATTGGACGAAATCAACGCCCAGGTTCCTATTTTGCCCGGAAGCATCCAGAACACCCGAGAGCCGCCAGAGGGGGGCCCTGGTGGGCCCAGATGACATGGTGGCGCGGCCTGGGCCCTGGCCGCGCCACCCTATGGTCTCGTCGCCTCGTTGACCCTCCTGCGCCGCCTCTTCGCCTATATAAAGCCCCTGCATCGAAAACCCTTACGAGAGGAAGCCACGATACGAGAAAAGTTCCAGAGCGCCGTCATCGCGAAGCCAAGATCCGGGGGACAGGAGTCTCCGTTCCGGCACCCTGCCGGAGCGGGGAAGTGCCCCGGAAGGCTCCTCCATCAACACCGCTGCCATCTCCACCGCCATCTTCATCACCGCTGCTGCTCCCATGAGGAGGGAGTAGTTCTCCATCGAGGCTCGGGGCTGTACCGGTAGCTATGTGGTTCATCTCTCTCCTATGTAGTTCAATACAATAATCTCATGAGCTGCCTTACATGATTGAGATTCATATGATGATGCTTGTAATCTAGATGTCATTATGCTAGTCAAGTGGGTTTTACTTATGTGATCTCCGGAGACTCCTTGTCCCACGTGTGTAAAGGTGACGAGTGTGTGCACCGTGTGGGTCTCTTAGGCTATATTTCACGAAGTACTTATTCACTTGTTGAAGAGCGTAGTGAAGTGCTTATTTATATCTCTTGATGATTGCAATGTGTTTGTATCACAATTTATCTATGTGCTACTCTAGTGATGTGTTATTAAAGTAGTTTTATTCCTCCCGCATGTGTGCAAAGGTGACAGATGCGTGCACCGTGTTAGTACTTGGTTTATGCTATGATCATGATCTCTTGTAGATTGCGAAGTTAACTATTGCTATGATAATATTGATGTGATCTATTCCTCCTACATATGCATGAAGGTGACAGTGTGCATGCTATGCTAGTACTTGGTTTAGTCTTTTGATCTATCTTACACTAAAGGTTACTAAAATATGAGCATTATTGTGGAGCTTGTTAACTCCGGCATTGAGGGTTCGTGTAATCCTACGCAATGTGTTCATCATCCAACAAAAGTGTAGAGTATGCATTTATCTATTCTGTTATGTGATCAATGTTGAGAGTGTCCACTAGTGAAAGTCTAATCCCTAGGCCTTGTTCCTAAATACTGCTGAGTTACTACTGCTTGTTTACTGTTTTACTGTGTTACTACTGCTGCAATACTACCACCATCAACTACACGCCAGCAAGCTATTTTCTGGCACCGTTGCTACTGCTCATATATATTCATACCACCTGTATTTCACTATCTCTTCGCCGAACTAGTGCACCTATTTGGTGTGTTGGGGACACAAGAGACTTCTTGCTTTGTGGTTGCAGGGTTGCATGAGAGGGATATCTTTGACCTCTTCCTCCCTGAGTTCGATAAACCTTGGGTGATCCACTTAAGGGAAAACTTGCTGCTGTTCTACAAACCTCTGCACTTGGAGGCCCAACACTGTCTACAGGAAAGGAGGGGGAACGTAGACATCATTAGGCAGCTCACAAGATCCAACAATGAAGCACAATTAGGAGAAGACGACCATCTAGCTACTGCTATGGACCCATAGTCCAGGGGTGAACTACTCACCCATCACTCCGGAGGCGATCATGGCGATGAAGAGTCCTCCGGGAGATGAATCCCCTCTCCGGCAGGGTGCCGGAGGCGATCTCCCTGAACCCCCCGAGATGGGATTCGCGGCGGCGCGTCTGCGGAAGGTTTTCCGTATCGTGGCTCTCGGTACTCGGGGTTTTCGCGACGGAGGCTTTAAGTAGGCGAAAGGGCAGGTCAAGAGGCGGCGCGAGGGCCCACACCACGAGCGGGCGCGGCCAGGGCCCGGGCCGCGCCGCCCTATGGTGTGGCCACCTCGTGGCCCCACTTCCTTCCCTCTTCGGTCTTCCGGAAGCTCCGTGCAAAAATAGGACCCCCGGCGGTGATTTCGTCCAATTCCGAGAATATTTCCTTACTAGGATTTCGAAACCAAAAACAGCGAAAAACAAGAATCGGCTCTTCGGCATCTTGTTAATAGGTTAGTTCCAGAAAATGCGTAAATACGACATAAAGTGTGCATAAAACATGTAGGTATCATCAATAAAGTAGCATGGAACATAAGAAATTATCGATACGTTGGAGACGTATCATGTACCCATTACCATTCGTTGACAACAACAAGCACTTCTCAAAATAATTTTACTCCTGTTTTTAAAAAATAAAAAGCTCTAGCGCATGTTAATCCCTGCTTCCCTCTGCGAAGGGTCAATCTTTTACTTTTATGTTGTGTGTCCATTCTTTCTTTGAGCACTATCTTGAGAGCACAACTGTCATTCTTAGTATAATATGCTTGTCTCAAAATATGATTGATTGTGGTATAACTTTGATGCTTTTATCTTTGACAATCACTACTTCTAGTCTTTCTATGAACTCCAGAGGTACCTGGGAATTTATGTTTTGCCGATCAAATACGGACAAGCGAGATACCACTTTATCATACTCTCTTATGAACATTGCAATCCTGCTTATATACATGATTCATGATGCTTATTATTAATTGTTGGTACCTCTCCATGATTGACATAGCTGTTGGATGATCTTATTTGCATGTGTCTCATTATGAACTGCTTGAGTATTAGCCATAGCATGAGAATATATACACCATATGAGCAAATGTGTTCGTAAAAGTTCTTTTATCGCTCAGTTGTTAACTGAATTGCTTGAGGACAAGCAATAAGCTAAGCTTGGGGGGAGTTGATACGTCCAAAATGTATCTACTTTCCCGAACACTTTTGCTATTGTTTTGCCTCTAATTTGTGTATTTTGGATACAACTAACACGGACTAACGCTGTTTTCAGCAGAATTGCTCTGGTGTCTCGTTTTTGTGCAGAAATCCAACTTTCAGGAAAAACCTCGGAATTTATACATAAGGCCCTATTTTCCCAGAATATTGGTGGAGCCAGAAGGGCAAGCCAGGTGGGGGCACGAGGGCCCCACACACTAGGCAGGCGCGGCCCAGGAGGGGCCCGCGCGGCCCTAGTGTGTGCCCCCCTCGGCTGGCCCCTGACGCCCTCCTTCGGACTACTTATCGCCCTCGACCTAAAACGCACAGGGAGAAGTCAAAGTCGCCGAAACCCTCCGAGAGCCGCCACATCGCGAAACTCCGTCTCGGGAGCCGAAGTCTCCGTTCGGCACTCCGCCGGGACGGGGAATAGGAGGAGATCTTCACCGCCATCACCACCGACGTCTCTCCATCGACCAGACCATGTTTCCCCCATCCATGTGTGAGTAATTCCCCCGCTGTAGGCCGAAGGGGATGGTAGGGATTGGATGAGATTGGTCATGTAATAGTCATAAGATTGTTAGGGCATAGTGCCTAGTATCCGTAGATGTCACTTTTATGATATTGTTGCAACTTGTTATGCTTAATGCTTGTCACTAGGGCCCGAGTGCCATGACCTCATATCTGAACATGTTATTGATTCATGATGATATTCGTTGTTTATGATTTTACCTGCAAGTTGTATACACACGTCGCTGTCCGGAACCAATGGCCCCGAAGTGACAGAAATCGGGACAACCGGAGGGAATGGTAGTGATGTGAGGATCACATGTGTTCACGGAGTGTTAATGCTTTGCTCCGGTATTCTATTAAAAGGAGTACCTTAATATCCAGTAGTTTCCATTGAGGCCCGGCTGCCACCGGCTGGTAGGACAAAAGATGTTGTGCAAGTTTCTCATTGCGAGCACGTACGACTAAATATGGAACACATGCCTATTGATTGATTACTACTTTCATTAGTTTTGAGTTTTTCCATTTGAGCAAGTCTGGTGCCATTTTAAAATTCGTCTTTACGAACTGTTCTGTTTTGACAGATTCTGCCTTTTATTTCGCATTGCCTCTTTTGCTATGTTGGATGAATTTCTTTGATCCATTAATGTCCAGTAGCTTTATGCAATGTCCAGAAGTGTTAAGAATGATTGTGTCACCTCTGAATATGTAAACTTTTATTGTGCACTAACCCTCTAATGAGTTTGCTTGAAGTTTGGTGTGAAGGAAGTTTTCAAGGATCAAGAGAGGAGTATGATATACTATGATCAAGAGGAGTGAAAGCTCTAAGCTTGGGGATGCCCGGTGGTTCATCCCTGCATATTTTAAGAAGACTCAAGCATCTAAGCTTGGGGATGCCCAAGGCATCCCCTTCTTCATCGACAACTTATCAGGTTTCTTCTAGTGAAACTATATTTTTATTCCGTCACATCTTATGTACTTTACTTGGAGCCTCTGTTTGTTTTTGTGTATGTTTTTGTTTGAATAAATGCTTGTGTGGGAGAGAGACACGCTCCGCTGGTTCGTATGAACACATGTGTTCTTAGCTTTTAATGTTCATGGCGAAGGTTGAAACTGCTTCGTTAATTGTTATATGGTTGGAAACGGGAAATGCTACATGTAGTAATTGGTAGAATGTCTTGAATAATTTGATACTTGGCAATTGTTGTGCTCATGTTTAAGCTCTTGCATCATATACTTTGCACCTATTAATGAATAAATACATAGAGCTTGCTAAAATTTGGTTTGCATAATTGGTCTCTCTAAGGTCTAGATAATTTCTAGTATTGGGTTGAACAACAAGGAAGACGGTGTAAAGTCTTATAATGTTTACAATATGTCTTTTATGTGAGTTTTGCTGCACCGGTTCATCCTTGTGTTTGTTTCGAATAACCTTGCTAGCCTAAGCCTTGTATCGAGAGGGAATACTTCTCATGCATCCAAATCCTTGAGCTAACCACTATGCCATTTGTGTCCACCATACCTACCTACTACATGGTATTTCTCCGCCATTCCAAAGTAAATTGCTTGAGTGCTACCTTTAAAATTCCATCATTCGCCTTTGCAATATATAGCTCATGGGACAAAATAGCCTTAAAAACTATTGTGGTATTGAATATGTACTTATGCACTTTATCTCTTATTAAGTTGCTTGTTGTGCGATAACCATGCTTCGGGGACGCCATCAACTACTCTTTGTTGAATATCATGTGAGTTGCTATGCATGTCCGTCTTGTCTGAAGTAAGAGAGATCTACCACCTTAATGGTTGGAGCATGCATATTGTTAGAGAAGAACATTGGGTAGCTAACTAAAGCCATGAATCATGGTGGAAGTTTCAGTTTTGGACATATATCCTCAATCTCATATGAGAATAATAATTGTTGCCACATGCTTATGCATTAAAGAGGAGTCCATTATCTGTTGTCCATGTTGTCCCGATATGGATGTCTAAGTTGAGAATAATCAAAAGCGAGAAATCCAAAATGCGAGCTTTCTCCTTAGACCTTTGTACAGGCGGCATGGAGGTACCCCTTTGTGACACTTGGTTGAAACATGTGTATTGCGATGACCCGGTAGTCCAAGCTGATTAGGACAAGGTGCGGGCACTATTAGTATACTACGCATGAGGCTTGCAACTTGTAAGATATAATTTACATAACTCATGTGCTTTATTACTACCGTTGACAAAATTGTTTCATGTTTTCAAAATAAAAGCTCTAGCACAAATATAGCAATCGATGCTTTCCTCTTTGAAGGACCTTTCTTTTACTTTTATGTTGAGTCAGTTCACCTATTTCTCTCCACCTCAAGAAGCAAACACTTGTGTGAACCGTGCATTGATTCCTACATACTTGCATATTGCACTTGTTATATTACTTTACATTGACACTATCCATGAGATATACATGTTATAAGTTGAAAGCAACCGCTGAAACTTAATCTTCCTTTGTGTTGCTTCAATACCTTTACTTTGATTTATTGCTTTATGAGCTAACTCTTATGCAAGACTTGTTGATGCTTGTCTTGAAGTACTATTCATGAAAAGTCTTTGCTTTATGATTCATTTGTTTACTCATGTCATTACCATTGTTTTGCTCGCTGCATTCATTACATATGTTTACAAATAGTATGATCAAGGTTATGATGGCATGTCACTTCAGAAATTATCTTTGTTATCGTTTTACTCGCTCGGGACGAGCGTAACTAAGCTTGGGGATGCTGATACGTCTCCGACGTATCGATAATTTCTTATGTTCCATGCTACTTTATTGATGATATCTACATGTTTTATGCACACTTTATGTCATATTCGTGCATTTTCTCGGAACTAACCTATTAACAAGATGCCGAGTGCCGCTCCTATTTTCTCGCTGTTTTTGGTTTCGAAATCCTAGTAACGAAATATTCTCGGAATTGGACGAAATCAACGCCCAGGTTCCTATTTTGCCCGGAAGCATCCAGAACACCCGAGAGCCGCCAGAGAGGGGCCACAGGGGGGCCACACATGGTGGTGGCGTGGCCAGGGCTGGGCCCGCGCCCCCTGTTGTGTCGTCGCCTCGTCAGCCCTCCGACTCCGCCTCTTCGCCTATATAAAGGTCCCTGACCTAAAACACGAGAGGAATAAGCCACGGTACGCGAAACCTTCCAGAGCCGCCGCCATCGCGAAGCCAAGATCTGGGGGACAGGAGTCTCTCGTTCCGGCACGCCGCCGGGACGGGGAAGTGCCCCCGAAGGCTCCTCCATCGACACCGCAGCCATCTCCACCGCCATCTTCATCACCGCTGCTGCTCCCATGAGGAGGGAGTAGTTCTCCATTGAGGCTCGGGCTGTACCGGTAGCTATGTGGTTCATCTCTCTCCTATGTACTTCAATACAATAATCTCATGAGCTGCCTTACATGATTGAGATTCATATGATGATGCTTGTAATCTAGATGTCATTGTGCTAGTCAAGTGGGTTTTACTTATGTGATCTCCGGAGACTCCTTGTCCCACGTGTGTAAAGGTGACGAGTGTGTGCACCGTGTGGGTCTCTTAGGCTATATTTCACGTAATACTTATTCACTCGTTATGAATGGCATAGTGAAGTGCTTATTTATATCTCTTTATGATTGCAATGTGTTTTGTATCACAATTTATCTATGTGCTACTCTAGTGATGTTATTAAAGTAGTTTATTCCTCCCGCACGGTGTAATGGTGACAAGTGTGTGCATCCGTGTTAGTACTTGGCGTAGGCTATGATTATGATCTCTTGTAGATTATGAAGTTAACTATTGCTATGATGGTATTGATGTGATCTATTCCTCCTACATGGTGTGAATGTGACAAGGTGTGCATGCTATGCTAGTACTTGGTTTAGTCGTGTCGATCTTTCATGCACTCTAAGGTTATTTAAATATGAACATTTAATTGTGGAGCTTGTTAACTCCGGCATTGAGGGTTCGTGTAATCCTACGCAATGTGTTCATCATCCAACAAGAGAGTGTAGAGTATGCATTTATCTATTCTGTTATGTGATCAAAGTTGAGAGTGTCCACTAGTGAAAGTCTAATCCCTAGGCCTTGTTCCTAAATATCGCTATCGCTCGCTTGTTTCATCGTTTCTGTCGCGTTACTACTCGCTTGTTTACTTCAGGCAATATTACTACCATCAATCGCACGCCTGACAAGCTATTTTTCTCGCGCCAGTACTACTCGCTCATATTCATTCATACCACTTGTATTTCACTATCTCTTCGCCGAACTAGTGCACCTATTAGGTGTGTTGGGGACACAAGAGACTTCTTGCTTTGTGGTTGCGGTGGTTGCTTGAGAGGGATATCTTTGACCTCTTCCTCCCTGAGTTCGATAAACCTTGGGTAATCCACTTAAGGGAAACTTGCTGCTGTTCTACAAACCTCTGCTCTTGGAGGCCCAACACTGTCTACAAGAATAGAAGCACCCGTAGACATCAAGTACCTTAATATCCAGTAGTTTCCCTAGAGGCCCGGCTGCCATCGGCTGATAGGACAAAAGATGTTGTGCAAGTTTCTCATTGCGAGCACGTACGACTAAATATGGAACACATGCCTATTGATTGATTAGTACTTGGATACCATTTTATTATTATCTGCAAATGCCCTCGCTTTGATTGTTATATGAGTTTCTCTCATCCATGCAACGCCCGTTAATCCGTCCCTCGTGCCTACGGTATTTTAATCCCGTTGTCTACTATAATCACTCTGCTGCTGTCTTTGTTACTCTGTCTGCTATTATTTCGCTACTGTTATCGCTATAAAACTGTTACTACTTGATAAACTCTTGCGAGCAAGTCTCGTTTCCAGTGCAGCTGAATTGACAACTCCGCTGTTAAGGCTTACAAGTATTCTTTGTCTCCCCTTGTGTCGAATCAATAAATTGGGTTTTACTTCCCGCGAAGACTGTTGCGATCCCCTATACTTGTGGGTCATCAGTCACCTCTTCCGAAGAGGCGGTGTCGGCGCCCGACGCGTCGTCGTCGCCGGTGCTCGTCGGCTGCGCCTTTGCCTTGGCCTTGGCCTTGGCCTTGGCGGCCTTGGCCTTGGCGGCCTTGGCCTTGGCTGCCTTCGCCTTGGCCGCCTTCGCCTTCGCACGGGCCACCACCTGTAATAACCCAGAACATAGGAACAACGAAGGGTAGATTTAGAAATGGGATGTGCATTTCATCGCAAAACGGGGGAAATTTTCGCGCCTTATTGCAACTAAACCTAAGAGGGATCGAGGTTCTCTCTCATTTTTGCACTTAGGATTAGGCAATGTGAGTTAAGGAAATTTCGACATGATCTCTTTTGTATCTTGGTACTTTGGGGAATGATTGCATTTGATAAGTGTTAAACATTTAAATATAAACATCACACAATATAAACAATGAATTTAAAATTCAAACACAAGATATAAATTCAAATCATTTTGAATTTCAAAGTGAATATCAAATACAATATTTAATCAAGAATATACACATTACATAATACAAAAGCTCATAAACCAAAAACTTGAGCTTTATTGATATACAACACAATTACAAAGTCTTTACAATATTCTTGATACAAGAATTGAGACATAATGATCAGAATTAAAAGAAAAGGAAAATTACAAGTTATTCTAAACTAAACCTAAACTAAGTGGCTTGAGGATGATCTTCTGGCCATAATTCAAACCTGCACAACAAAGAAAAGATACTAGACAGAATACAAGTGTTATCAAAGTTCAGTTTAGACAGGTTAGCGTAAATAACACAAGATTCAGCTTTGGACAAGACACTTGTCACTAAAGCACACTTGTGCTTGTCCAAATTTCTGGACAGCACAAGATAGGCATAGGCAGACCAACACTGAGCAAGCCACATGGGCTCAAGTTTCAGCATATGAAGGCTGTTGCTAACCAAGCAACAACAAGGTAGTGCAAGGGGTGAGTCACAAAGTAACCAGGCCTTATGTGTCATGGCCAGGGAAGAAGTAGAGACCATATAAATAGCACACAAACCCTAGAACCATGACAGTCGACCACATATGCAAATCCCCAGGTAAGGGTGAAGCTAGAGCCAACACAAGTTCATCCAGTTCATACTCAAGAACAAGCACCAACACACAACCACTTAGCCACCAGGAATCATGGTGACCTGAGAAGATCAACCAGAACCTGGAGGTGAAGGGTTGTGCACAAAACCCCAAGTCCGCATCAACCAAATATTTCACACTAGGAGCCTGGAACAAGGTATACCAAGTTCCCGGACAGATCCAATGGATCCGATCCATCATATGAGCATGATATAATCATGGGAGTGAGCGAGATGCTCAAAAAGGGTAGATCATCACTTGGTTTTCACCAAGGATTACTCGCCAGTCAAAAAGCTACTAAAAATAGAAAGCATCTAGGTACGAGATCTTGTACACGAAACTAGCACACATGCACGGATGCATACACTAGCCAGATCGGATGCACGAGATAGCACCAGTAGATTAATTGCAAGGATTAGCAGCTAATAAGACTACACAGTAAATCCTAAGCTATGAACCATCAGTAAACCCTAGATTTTCATCAGGCAAGCATATTGGCATTCATATCAAGTATGATTCCCAAATATGCAAGCAAAGGTTGAGTAGCCACAAGATCAAATTAAATAGGTGAGCAACCAATCAGTAGCAAGGCCACTGAGGTCACATCACACTTAGCACCAATTAAAAGAGAGTCAAATATAGCACATCATTATCCAGAAATGGATTCAGATTCAATTGCTTGCTAGACAATCATGAATAGCCAAATCATTTGCAAGCAAGTCATTTAAATCATTACTGCATAAGCAATTCATCATAACTTAATTAATTCAAGCATGAATTTATCACAGATCCATGCTTAATACTGACAGTAGCATATTATTAAGCAACACAGTTCAATCACTGCATCATAGCCACTGGGAGCAAGTCCAAGCAGCTTGAATAAGCAACATCATAGTGATGCTTGAGCATCAGCATCACAAGGAATTGAATCACTTATCCACAGAATTAATCAGTAAGCCATCACTGACAATTAATTGATCAAATGGATCAATTGAATCAAGTCAAGTTACACAGGGAAGCTAGCCAACAAGCAAAGGGTGATCCAATGGATCACTAGCTTGCATAGGAAGCACGTAAGCATATCACGTGCACCACCGGCACACACAAGTGTCACCGATACATCACAAGTACACCTAGGCAAGCAAGCATGATATGCCGAGTAAGCACAAGCAAGCGTAATCAAGTATAGCATGGCATAGCAAGTTCATAAGCAAGCACATGAGAGCCCGGCAAGCACGAGCATGCTAGGAGCGAGCAGAGAAGCAAGTAAAGCATGAATCGCAAGCATAGCAACACCGCCAGCACCGATGAATCGGTAAATTGGCCATGAGCTTGCAGTAGGTAGCAGCACTGGAAGGTTAAGCAACTATGGCATAGCTCTGTGTGATCACAGAATCACCAGAGAGCAACAAAACATGAGGAGGAAGAAGTACAGTAGCAAGGGAGGCGCACAGACATGAGGAAGAGAAGGAGGAGGTGAAGCACTTACACGCGCCTGGTGGCAGAAGCTAGGGCATGGCGAGGCAGTGCTCGCGCGGCCCTAGCAGCTGCAAAGCCAGGGTAGGCGCCGACGTTACGCCGGCGAACCCAACACCACCGTATCGAGCACCTGAGGCGACAACACGAGTACTGCGAACAGCACCCGCGCCAAGTCAACCCCAGGAGCACACCCATCGTCGGCGAGGACGAGAGCTCGCCGGAGTTCGTCGAGGCGATTCTCCACGAGATCCAGAACGGAGGCGATCCACTAGGAGAGGAAGAGATGGGAGAAACCACGCGGACGGATCGATAGATCGTCGCACGGTGGTACAGATGGTATCGGTGGCGCGAGCAGGGGAGCTAGGAGGCGGCCGGGGCATGGTGGCGGCCATGGCGGCGACGCCGTCGCCAGCGTATCGCCAGGGGGTTAGGGTTCGAGAGAGAGAGAGAGGAGCGAGCGAGTGTGTCAGGCCGAACCCGTTTGGTTCCACCAAACTGGGTTTGGACAGGCCTTAATGGGTTGTCCAGTGGGCCAGAATCAGTGGGCTGGCCCAATAGGGGCCAGGAGGGGTATTTTAGGCATTTCCCATTTAAAAATAGCCAGAATTTCACCAAATTTTAATAAATAAAATACAACTCTAAAAATCCATTAAAAATTGGATTGGTGAATGAAAAAATTATTCTTAACAAGAATAAAATATAAGATAAAATTTAATGAACAAATTCAAATTTGTGAATTTTATGAATTTAAAATAAACATTTGGAATTTCAAACTATTATTTCCTTGTATTAATAAATCAAGGAAAAATCCCAAATAAATTCAAATACTTATTTTTAAATAATTCAAAATAATATTCTATTATTCCAAGTCATTTCTATTTGAAAAAGGTATTTTCCAAAGGAAGATACTCTATTTCTCTTTATTTCCAAAAAAATATAGAGGCAACTCTATTATTTCAATTTTTTTTGGAATGAATAATGAATCACCAAGATAAAGTAGTTTTACTTTGAGTTATATTACTTTATGTGAATTAAAGTGGTTTACGCATTAAAGCAGTTGCAAATTACTGCCAAAGGCATAAATCTTAACTCAACCCTAAATTGTAATAACTCATTGGGGTAAAGGGATTCAACATAAAATAATACATCCATGCATGCATTATTTGGATTTTATAAGATTGTCCTTACCGGACAATGATGCTTCTTTACAGAACCCGATGTCCAGGTTCCATCCAACGCATTGAACTGCACTACCTCGCAGTTCACAGGCAAGTTCCCCCTTGCTCATGTCAATTTGAGTATTTTCTATGAATTTAATGCAAAGCTATATAACTTATCATTCCTGCATTGAAAATGAAATGTTACTTTTCCAATTATGAATATGACTATGTGGCTGGCAATGGAACCATGGTCTGTGTTGATTGGTGGAGGTTCCATTGCAAGGGTACTATTCATCTAGGACTAAGTACCAATGCCGTCCAGTGATTCTAGCGCCGTACATATCGCGTTGACCATAAGATCTATAATGGCTCTGGGGAAGCCAGCTGTATCTTTTCCTCTCTGCACGCCAACGGACTTGATAGAGCCTCGGCGGGGTGCTCGGAGGCACCTGCTCGTAGGTTGGGAAATCCTTTAAAATCCCCATCCGGACGTTTGGATGAGAGGCTCTACCGTCTATGAAGGATTGTCCATCGTACACCGGGGGTAAAGCCGTATGATCGGGAGATGTCTACCGGGGTGTACGGATGGACAAAAGGGTGGGTTTGCAGGGGTCGCGGAGAAGGCGGTGTGGGCTTGGATCTTTATACCCGGCCTCACACCAAGGAAGTGTGAACGGGGGCAAGTCCCTCGCGGTTGGCAAAAAGGGTGAGATCTCTTATGGGATAAGTGACGCACCTCTCGCAGAGTGTATCAAATTGTGGTCTGTCACTCCCTCGTTCCGGGAAGGGAACTGCGAACGCGGCAGGAAAGGAACTCCGTGAAGTTCTAGTCAACTCCGTGAAGACCGACGGGCATAGTTTTCGAATACAATAAACCTTTTGAAGAAATGATTTCGAAACATGCATTGACCTAAGATTTTCTGATCGAGGGTCGTAGCTAGTGCATCAAACACCTTTTACTCTTTTGAACTTGCTGAGTACCTCTGTACTCACTTTCTTTCGACACCCTTGCTAGACTGTGATACGGAAGTGGAGGCCATGCCGATGGAGCACCAGAAGGAAGCTACGAGCTGGTCTACGAAGAACCTGATCTTACCGGAGGCGTTGAAGGAGTAGACTATGGGATAGTCTACGGACCCGATGACACGGAGGTGGAGGAGTAGTCACATACCTTAGTATCTTAGAGCCGAGCAGCGTAGTGGCATACTTAAATAAGTTGCCGAGCTCTCTTTTCATATCTATGTTGGTTTGTAATAGCACTTTATTATTGTAGGGTGTTCTCATCGGACCTGTGAGAATACCAACTTGTTAAGACCATGATTGTAATATATTATCGAGTGTTATGACCTGCAATGTTTCTGTTGTACCACTCTGAGGGATGTGATATTTGTGAAGAAGTCCCTTCATGAAGATCATATCAACGACTTGTATACTACAACATGCAGTGGTATGCTGGGTCACCGCACCGCCGCCGCCGCGTCCTCGCTCTCTTCTTCCTCCGCGTCCTCCTCCCAGCCCGGCCATTCCTCCTCGCTGTCAACTGGCGGCGGGGAATCGTCGCCGCTGCTCGGCGTCCTGGCTTTGTCCCACCAATGGCGCCAGCCAGCAGGCTTTCCCTCGCCGGAGGTGTCGGACGGGAGCCGGGAGATGTAGCTCATCGTCGCCGGAGGTGTCGGATGGAGGCTTGGATGAATGGCGGCGTACGTACGGGTCTTATTGAGCGCGGATGAACGGCGGCGCAGAAGTCGAAGAGAGCAGCGGTTGCTCTTCCGAGGAGTCGGCGCTCCATTCCGGCGGGGTTGGCGCGTCGTCGACGCGGTTGCCAATGCGACGGTTCCGCTTCCCGGCAACCGCACCGTCGCTACGTATGTGGCGATTGAGCGTCCGAGCCGCTGACGGGTCGGGCCCGCGCCTCCTCGCCTCTCATTTCGTTGTGTCCGGCGTGCCCGGTGCGTCCCCTGTGGGACGGGGACGGGCTCGGGACGCCGGACACCGTATCAGGCCGCGCCGGACAAAAAAGACCTTTGAGGCGCGCGACTGGGAACGTTTTTTTGTCCGACGCGTCCCAAATCGCTTTGGGGATGCTTTGGGGGACGCGGCTGGAGATGGTCTCAACTTGCGAGCAAACAAAAAAAACTTGCGAAGGAAGCTTAGACGAGCACGTCGAGCTGTCGATACATTTCCGTACAAAAATATACACCGTATATTGTATGGCCAGATAAAGGCACGGCATCGACGCGTGGCGTCGCCGGGCGGCGTTGATCTCAAAACAACAAACTCCTAGAGCCAGCGAGCAAACCGCTCTTAACAAGAAGAAACCAAAATTCGAGTCGTTGGTACTGTAGTCCATTAGGGCATCTCCAAAGCGGCGACCCATCTCGCACTCGCGCGTCCGGATGGGTTCAACCGAACAAAACGTGGTTCAGCACGCGGACCCATCCCAAAAACAGATGGCCGCGGTATCCGGGACGACCCAAACCCGATCCAAATCTGGGACGAGTTTGCGTGGCCGCGGACGCCGATGGCTGGCCGCTCGCGTCCGGTCCTTGTCCACCCCTGGCCCGCGTGTCATAGGGATAAATATTTTTTCTTCATTAAAAGGCAGTCATTACATTTTTTTTAATCTACTACTACTATTCTAACCGCCTCGCCGGTGACTCGCCGCTGACTCGCCGCCGGGGCCGTAGATTTTACTCGACGCGGGCGGCCTGTACGCGTGAGGATTTCACTCGAGCTTACAAGCTGGATGGCTCGACGGCGGCCTTCATCCTCCTCCTTTCCGTCCTCGCGTCTTGGGCGCGGGCCGCCTCGTGCGGCGGCACCATCCGTTTCCCGCACAGCTCCAGCTCCTGCAAGGCGACGCGTTCCACAGCGGTCCGTGCCTCCAGGCGGACGCGGTCGGCGGCATGTGTATCGTGGTTCTCCTTCCGACGGGGCATGCGCTCTTGTCGGCTGCGCTCCGCCGACGCAGCAGCCTCCCGGGCGCGCCGCTCGGGCGAGGGCATCTGGATGAGGTGGCGGGCTGCTCGCATAGCGAGGAGCTGGTTCTTCTGGCCGAGGAGATCGCCTAATCGGCAGCGGCCGGCCCGGCAGGTGGCCTCGTGCTCCTTCGTCACGCGCGTGAGGTCGGCGAGACGCTCCTCGATGGCGGCGTTGATGTTCGCCAGCGCGAGGTCCTCCACGTCGACGGGCTCCTCCTCCGCGGCGGTCACCGCCCCCTCCTCCGTGGCCTCATACCAGCCGTCCACGGTCTCGTGCCAGCCGTCCGCGGCCGCCTCCACCATCTTCGCGTCCTCTTCCTTCTTCGCCGCCCCCTCGGCAGCGACACAGAGCGCCTCGTCGTCGGAGACCCAACGCGCGTCCGCCCGCTCCTCCTCCTCCGTCCGCGAAAACCTGGCCCGGGCGGCGAGGGAGAGCTTGGCCCACGTGGCCTGTTGGGTGCGCGGCATGGCGATGGAGGAGGGCACTGGAGAAGGAAGAGGGGGAAAGGATGTCGGCGGAGCGGGTGTGAGGTCAGTGAGGCCGCCGCCGTCTTTTATAGCCCGCGGCCTTGGCGGGAAACTTGGGCGCGAGCGCGCGCCAATGGCCATGCGCCCGGGAACTTTCCCGCGCGTTCTCCCGCCCACCATTGCTGTCTCATCGAAGCCTGCCATGGCGCAGCGCCGCACAGAGAAGATGAACCACGTGACGGCTTATTGGGTCGCCGCGTTAGACGCAGCGTGCGACCCAAACGGACACGCGGACGCGGGCCACTGTCCGGGTGTCCGTTCGGCCATCCAAACAGCCCAAAACGAACGGGCAGCACGTCCGTTTGGATCGCACACGGTTGGAGATGCCCTTAGCACCGAGATTTAGGACCAGATCCGCGGCGATCTGAGGTTTACTACTACTCCGTACTCCTACTAGATTGCAATGCGTTTAATTTCTTTTGCTTCCAGCTTTTAGCACATTCGGTTCAGGTGGTTAGTCCTCTAGCTACTAGATCTCAGGTTCTCAGCTACCGCGCGCTTTCTTAATCAGTCTGATTATTTTCCCAACGGATTAACAATAATCTAATATCCTGCCCTGCCCATCGAGCATCCCGTTCCGTTCGATGCATGAGTGGAGCTAGTCAGCTGACGCTGCTGGGGTACACGCTTATTATTTGGGGATTTCTATTTTCGTGCCCTCGGTTCCTTAGTTGTACTCAGTTTTCCCCAGCTCCTTAGTTTTTCCTCAGTTTTACCCAAACTTTTGTCTGAAACCATCACACGTGATGTAACGGCCAGTTGCCCGACGGTTGACCGTTATCTTCTGACTAGTGGGGCCACGTAGAGCCCGCAAAGACACGTCGGACCATCCATCTTTGTTTGACCGTAAGCATCGCCGTATCCCCGACCAAAACGCGAACGAGTGGGGCTTCGGTATATCGAATGACAAGTGGGGCCATGACGCTGATACAAGGGGCAATACACGGGTAGGATTAGATTTTTAAATGGAGCTCTACGGCGATGGCACGGAGGAGGTGGCATGCGGGGTGCCGAGATGAGATCGACGTCCACAATGAACCGCATGAGGCGAGACCGGACGCATTAGATAGATATGAACTAGACGCGTTTAACCATGCAAAGAAGAGAAGAAATGGTCGACGACATCGAAGACTACGTCAAAACTTTGACTGACCGTGTCGGACACGAACACGAGCAATGTAGAGAAAACTAGTGTCTCTCCTTTACGGCGTGTATAGGTGGGTGCTAGGAGAGTGTGGTGGCGAAGGGAAAGACCTCGCGGCGGTCCGTGGCGTCCAGGCATAGCGGGTCGGCGTGGCCGTGCCCACAGCGGCGTGCATGCATGTTCGGCATTGGCATCGGCATGTACGTTCGGCATTGGCCTCGGCGGTATCTCTGGTGTGTCAGTGATCGAATGAGGGGACGGGATTGAGGGTGCATCCCGACGTTGACCTAGCAGTGGCGGCGAGCATAGCCGTTCTGACCATGCCGATATCGGCATCGGCATCGTTTGGAGTCTGTGGTGCTCGAATCAAGTTGGGATTTGTTTCTCGTAGGCCAAAATGAATTTGAAACAAGTTTCATGTTGAAGGTTAGGTAACGAAAGTTTGTAACTATCCCAAAATTATACTAGCGCCATGGTGAGGTTCTTTTTGATAGAGCTATACGGTTGGGCAAACTTTTTTGACACTTTTTAGATAGGGTTCCTTGTTGTTACACGTATGGCATCATGTATGGAAAATTTGTGGTCATTTGGAGATGTTCGAAAAAATCACTTTGCTTAAGCGCATGCCGTTTCGTCTCGCTGAAACCAGCTTTTCTAACAAGGTGATTTTTTCTACCTTCTCTAAATAACCTCAAATTTCATACAGCTGATCTTCTATACATAGATAGATAGATTGTTTCGTTTTTACATTTTTCGAACTTTTTATTTCCCTTTATAATACCCAATTGATTTTCGGGTCAAAACCTCGAAAAACGAGCATCATGTATGGCATCATTTCACCCTAAATTTCAAATTTTCTGAAACTTTCCCTTTTAGATATTCCTTGTTGTTATAGGTATGCCATCATGTATGCCAAACTTGGTTAGGTCTCACTGAAACCAGCTTTTGTAACAAATTAGGTGATGGTTTATCATTTTTTTTTGCGTGAAAAGTAATGGCAACAACAAATCGGTGATGGTTTATCATTTTTTTGCGTGAAAAGTAATGGCTACAACAAATTGTTGATGGTTTATCATTTTTTTGCGTGAAAAGTAATGGCAACAACAAATCGGTGATGGTTTATCATTTTTTTTGCGTGAAAAGTAATGGCTACAACAAATTGTTGATGGTTTATCATTTTTTTGCGTGAAAAGTAATGGCAACAACAAATCGGTGATGGTTTATCATTTTTTTTGCGTGAAAAGTAATGGCAACAACAAATCGGTGATGGTTTATCATTTTTTTTGCGTGAAAAGTAATGGCTACAACAAATTGTTGATGGTTTATCATTTTTTTGCGTGAAAAGTAATGGCAACAACAAATCGGTGATGGTTTATCATTTTTTTTGCGTGAAAAGTAATGGCTACAACAAATTGTTGATGGTTTATCATTTTTTTGCGTGAAAAGTAATGGCAACAACAAATCGGTGATGGTTTATCATTTTTTTTGCGTGAAAAGTAATGGCTACAACAAATTGTTGATGGTTTATCATTTTTTGCGTGAAAAGTAACGCCTAAAATAGTTTATAATTTTTAGCGCGTGAAAAATAATACTGAAAAACCGCCCTTCGAACATACTTAGAGGGTGGAAGCTAATTAACCGCCAACGAGAGAGAGAGGGGTTATCCTGCCCGTTCCCTATATCATACGATCAACGGTCGGCGGGCACGATCCGCGTGACATGGGCTAGACCAATCGGGGCGATGATGCACGTCTGCGAGAATTTGTGAAGAGAGAGGGCAAAACTGAGTACTATCAAGAAACCAAGGGCACCTGAGTAGTAAACGAGACTAAGGGATTCAAATTTGAGATTTGAAAAATGGAAAATGTGTGTTTTGTACAATGAAACCCATCTTGGCCTACCTCAAACTATTTGCAATACCAATATACATCGGTGTGAGAATTGTGGCCTCATTTAGACAAAGTATGATTTGGGGGAAGCTGTTTTGGGAAGGGCTTGTTGTGGAAAACCATGCACCTTCATAGCTACTAGGTGATTTGAGAAGTGGCAATTTGTGGTAAAACTTGATTTATCTATGATTTATCTATGATTTGAGAAGTGGCAATTTGTGGTAAAGACTCCATGAGTAAGTGCCACTCTTTTTAGGATTTTTTTGCACATTAAATGACTCATTTAACTAGTTAATCCCATTTGTTGACTCTCTGTTGACCAGCCACTTGAGGGTAAAACTGAGTATATTGCACTAGCCAGTATTAGCACTCGAGGGGAAAATTGAGCACACAAAAAATGCTAGTATAAGACTCGAGGGTATACCAGAGTATATCTAAATTTCCAGGGTTAGACTCGAGGACACGTGCAATTGTTGACGCGTAGACGCGGGTCGCGGTGGAGAAGTCGAGACGTGCAATCGTGGACGCGTGTCGCGTTGCAGAAGTCCAAGACGTGCAGACGTGCACCGGTGCACGCGTAGGACGCGGGTCGCATTAACCACCCCTCGCCTTTATAGACGCCTCCCTCGCACTCTCTCTCGTCACTCTCACTCGCTCACGCATCGCCAACTCTCTCACGTCCCATCATCTTCTCCAAAGCAAAAAACCCTCTCCCTCTCCCTCTTCCTCTTCCTCCGCCGTAGAGATGGACAAGGAGAATGCCAATCCCATCGTCGAGGTGGGCGCAAAGCGCGACGCCTCCATCTTCGGCGCCGTCCCCTATACGGACGACGACGCCTCCGCCCGCCGCCGCCGCCGCCGGTGCATCGGACGCTGCTGCCGCCGGTGGCGGTCGGATCCCGGCGGGATGGGTCGACCCCTACGACCCCGTGCCGTACGTCCCGCCCCCGAACCCCTACGACACCTCCTCGGAGGACCCATGGAACGAGGTAACTACGGTTTGCTTCCTTTTTTGTTCCCCATTCCTTTTTGAACCCTATTTTTGCTGGTGTAGATGGATCTGTAGATGGATGAGTATTGGGCTAATATTTGCGCCGATTTTATTCCATTTTGTTTTGATCACTTCTTGATTTCGTTTAAGATTTGGGGTTCGGCTGTTCGGTTAATTTATGCAAGTAATATTGGATCTCAATCAGTTAATTTATGCAAGTAATGATGGGATCTCAATCAGTTATTTTATGCACTAATCAAAAGATATCAACCGTTTAATTTTGCAAATAATCTCGAATGTGTTCAAGTTTAGATCTAGTTCAGATCTAGAATCTGTTTCTTTGCCTATGATGAATGGTTGGGCACAAATTTTTACAGGGAGGGTTCAGCGAACCATTGCTGTGTACAAATCTGTTGTGCATGAGCTTTAGTTCGCTAACACCTTCCCCGTAGATATATAATCATGTCCACTCTAACCGAGGCTGACTCTGTTTTTCTTAACTTTGTTATCATGTACGTTAGTCATCGTTGCAACTCATTCACTAGTTTCGTTTGATATGGATCGGATGTACGGCGGCGACGTCGGCAGCGACGAAGAGGAGGAGGACGTCAAGACTCGCCGAGTCCTGCGGAGGCTGCAGGTCGGCCGATACATCTCCTACTTCGCCAAGGAGGTGTACAGTGTGCCCTTCGCACCAGGAGACTCGGCGCCACGGACTTCAACCGCCTCGTCACGCATGCCGAGAACATCAGCAACACCTTCCCCAACGTCGGCACGACGGTGAACGTCCACTCCTTCCGCGCCAAGCACGGGGCGCTCGGCATGCACCTCCGCGGCTTGCGGCCGGGTGGAGATCTCCGCCGGCCGCATGCCTCCGCTCAAGCCCAAGGCTCCCAAGGGGAGCAAGAGCAACAAGTGGAGGCAGAGCCGGATGGGGTAGGCGGAGTCCCCGGACGTGTCTGCCGCTGCTGCTGCCTCCTAGTTTGTTGTTGGGATCCCTTTGTTGTTAGCTAGGGATCCCTTGTTGTTATGTTAATATGATGGTGCTGTGAAGAACCTCGTTACTATGTTGGCTGCTGTGTATGCAGCCTATTATCTATCCATATTATCTAGGGATTATCTATCCCTAGTCTACTATATTTTGTTGGCCGTACTTAGTTTTCTTGATTTACTATGACTCGTGAATTTATCGTACATTATCCCGGAGATTTGCTTCTAGATTTAACTACATACATATGGACCGGAGGGAGTACTAGATTTGCTGCCATATTGGGCAAACAACGAGGGCCAAAAGGCACAAATAATTGAAGAAAGTCGAAATGCAAGCTTCTCTAGATTTTATACTAATTTGGTGAAAAGGACGAGAGAGAAAGAGGGAAAAAGGTGCACTAAATAATGCCAATTTGGGGCCGAGAGAGACGTAACCCAGCTCCTCGCTCACGTGCAACCAAACGCTTTCGTCCCGTCCCACGCGGTCCCTTTCTACCAGCCCCACGCGACGCGGGCCCACACGACGCGGCCCCACACGACGCGGCCCCACACGTGACGAACGGTCAACTAAACGGCAATCCTGCCGTCCGAGTTGCTTCTGCGGGTTTCGGACAAACGTTTGGGGGTAAAACTGAGGAAAAGCTAAGGAGATGTGTAAAACCGAAGATAACTAGCGAACGGCGCACGAAAATAGAAATCCCTATTATTTGTGCCGCGCGCTCCCACTTGCCATGTGACGCCAAGCAACGGTGACGTACGTGCAGCGCTAGAGACACGCTCAATTTCCTAGCTTCTTTTCTTTTTTGGTGCACCCAAGTTTGTTTTTAGCAAATCTTCGAATTTAAAAGGAAATATGTGCTGGTTGGGCATGAGATACTGGTACGTGACCTCGATCTCATAAGTTGACATTTGGAGCTGCACAAAATCTGAGTGGAATTATCGTTGCCCATACTCCTCTCTAACTAAGGGATGGGCTACTCTAGGCATTGTGTGATAATGAAAAAAATGTTCTCCCGTTTCTGCCAAGAGTCTCTTATCTCCCATGATCTCGAAATGATTGTTTTTTTTTTATTGCAGATAAGAACAACCTGCAATGCCGCACCTAGCTGAACCACTAAGGCCATGCAGCGTTGCACATTTTCAGATCGCCAAGTCAATGTCCATTTGTATGCATGCATACTAGTCAGAGCCGATCTCGCTTCGCTCGTAAACAAATTTTGAAGGCTAGCTAAAAGAATATAATGGACTTCAAACTCTGTCTCTGCATTGTAGGAGTACAATACAATTATAACTATTCGTACACCTGGTGCATTAGTTATATAATACGCTCCCGAATACGACAAATCCTGCGGTTTTGAGTGGGCATCTTCGTGTGCAATATATAGATGCGCAGATGCAATGTATTATGTATACTCATACTCACAACAGTCACAGGAACATGGACGAAGGACAAAGCTGCCAATAAACAATCCACCTCACGCTTTCTGTTTCTGAATTCTTGCTCCACCATCTAGTCTAGCTAAAAAAGTACGAGCCGCCCGGTCTGCTGCTCAGCCATGCCTAGTGCGGCTGTCTGCACCGACCGCGAGCGCGGCCAGGCGCGTCGGCACGTACGGCAGCGAGCTCGCGACGTGCCGTTGGATCCTCTGCACCAAAGCAAAACGGCACGCTCGTCGGCATCCGTATTCATCAGACGTACGGGTTTGTTGCTTCGTGATTCCGTTCGTGGTTACGTACGGTGCAGCCGCGACTGACCGGCGGTGCACGCGCGCGTGTGAAGCGGTGCCGCACGTTACATAACAAACACGTACTAGTACGGAGCACGTCGGCCGGTCACCGCTTTCTGTCCGGATGTCTCCAACCCAAACAGCCGCCGTGCCCATCCACCTCCGGGCTATCCCGTCTCCGATCTCAAAACTTCACAAGGAAGCTTCGCCACCGCCACGACCATCTATCTTTTGCTTCGCCCGTGCGTGCGTCGACGCATTTCCGTACGAAAATATAAATGGCAGCCAGATAAAGAAGCGAGGTCGACGCGCGGCGTCGCCGGCCGGCCGGCGGTGATCTAAAAATAACAAAACTCCTGGCCGGCAATGCACGAGCTAGCTCCCGCAACTGAACAAAAGTTCGAGTTGTTGGTCTTGTCCATTAGCGCCAAGATCACAGCGAGAGTGACCTTCACTATTACCATATCGCACATTCAGCTTACTAGGTCTCAGCTAACCGGCCACGACTTAATCAGCACGATTATTATTTTCCAACGGATTAGTAATTAAATAGCCTGCCATGCCATCGAGCATCTCGTTCCGTTCGATGCATGATTGGAGTCTGCTGACACCGCGCGCTGGGTACACGCGCGCTTACAGTATTGTTTGCGGCTCTCCAGTTGCCATGTGACGCCGAGCCAGGGTGACGCGCAGCGCTAGCTAGAGACACGCCCAATCATTATTTCTTATTTTCTGGTGCACCCAAGTTTGTTTTTCTAGCAAAAGATCGAATAAAAGAAATACGGTGTTTGTTGGGCGTGAGATATTATATTGGTGACCTCTGGTAAGTTGACATTTGGCTTAAATCGTGTAGGAATTTTTTCTACGATGGTTGCTTGATTTTGTAGGATTGATTTCTATAATAGTTTTTCTAAGAAATCTGTTGCACTAGTAATAATATTTTGGCCAAACATCCATCATACCTCTTTTTCAGAGTTCTTTGCCTTTTCTTTCTATGGTAAAATCAAACAAATTTTGGTTCCAAACAGGCCCCAAAGAACCGATCGTTTCCCTGCGCTCCTATCTACGTAAGCCTAAGGGATGGGCTAGGCATTGTGTGATAACCATTTTCTTCTCCCGTTTCTGCCAAGAGGCTCTTAGAGTATCTCTAGCCGCGTCCCCCAAACCGTCCCCCAAACCGCGCCGGATTAAGCGTTTGGGGGACGTGTTTTGTTCGTGCCGCGTTTGGGGGACGTCGCTCCCCAGCCGCGTCCCCCAAACGCCGCCCCCAAACATTTAAAATAATTATTTTTTGGCTAGAAAAAAACTATTTACTAATATTCAAATCGGTTGAACATAAACAAATTATATATAAAACTTCGGAAAAATATAACTAAATATATATAAACTATCTACTTCTTCTTCTTCGCTGATGGCCCCGCCTCGTCGTCGTCATCGCGGTGGCGCTTCCTGCTCGTCACCTCTTCCGACGAGGCGGTGTCGGCGCCCGAAGCGTCGTCGTCGCCGGTGCTCCTCGGCTGCGCCTTGGCGTTGGCCTTGGCCTTGGCCTTGGCGGCCTTCGCCTTGGCGGCCTTGGCCTTGGCGGCCTTGTCCTTGGCCGCCTTCGCCTTGGCCGCCTTCGCCTTCGCACGGGCCACCGCCGCCGCCGCGGCCTCGCTCTCTTCTTCCTCCTCCTCCCAGCCCAGCCATTCCTCCTCGCTGTCTGGCGGCGGGGAATCGTCGCCGCTGCTCGGCGTCTTGGCTTTGTCCCACCAATGGCGCCAGCCAGCAGGTTTTCCCTCGCTGGAGGTGTCGGACGGGAGCTGGGAGATGTAGCTCATCGTCGCTGGAGCTTGGATGAATGGCGGCGTTCGTACGGGATCTTGGATGAATGGCGGCGTTCGTACGGGTCTTTTATTGAACGCGGATGAACGGCGGCGCAGAAGTCGAAGAGAGCAGCGGTTGCTCTTCCGAGGAGTCGGCGCTCCATTCCGGCGGCGTTGGCGCGTCGTCGACGCGGTTGCCAATGCGACGGTTCCGCTTCCTGGCAACCGCACCGCCGCAACGTATGTGGCGGTTGAGCGTCCGAGCCGCCGACGGGTCGGGCCCGCGCCTCCTCGCCTCTCATTTCGTTGTGTCCGGCGTGCCCGGTGCGTCCCCGTGGGACGGGGACGGGCTCGGGACGCCGGACACCGTATCGGGCCGCGCCGGACAAAAAGGCCTTTAGGGCGCGCGGCTGGGAACGTTGTTTGCCGCGCGCCCCAAATCCCTTCGGTGACGGCTCGTGGACGCGACTGGAGATGCTCTTATCTCTCCGATGATCGTCAAAATGATTGGATATAAACAACAACCTGCAATGCCCACAACTGAAGCCACGGGTTCCGAGCTCCAAGTCAATGTCCATTTGTATGCATGCATTCTAGTCAGAGCCGATCGCTTGTAAACAAACTCCATAGGCCAGCTAAAATAACAATAACTGACTTCGAAATCTGTCTCTGTGGTAGTATTATACAACAATTATTCGTGCATCTAGTACACTTATGTAGTTATAATAATATGCTCCATAATACGACAAACCGTGCGGTACGTTTAAGTGGGAATCTCCCTGTGCAATATAGATGGGCAGATGCAACGTACATAACTAGCCGCAAAAACTTGGACGACAAACAAAGCTAGCAGTAAACAATTCACCTCAGGGTTTCCTGTTTGTGAATTCGTACTCCATCATCTAGTCTAGTTGAAAAAAGTACCAATCAGATCGACATGTATGATTTTATTTAAGATGTTGGCATAGATAATATAAAATAGTGCCTCTTAATAATTTGTTACTCTCTCTCTTCTGAGGAGGCATTGTTGGTGGTCTTCATCAGTATCTCACGATGACTCTTCCTGACTTGTCATTTATTGTTAACAAGATTTGTCAATTCATCGTTATGTGAGCCATACTGTAGATTGTGGCTTGCAGCTTCGGTCCTCTTTCTTCACACTTTTATTAGCCTTTTCAGATACAGTAGGCTGGAAATATGGATGACCAGCTATCCACGGGGGATATGTTATTTTTTATGAAGGAATTTTGATCGTCTGGTGTGCTCGTAGACAGTCTACGGTCTCTAGGTCAAGCACCGAGTCAGTGTAAAAGGCCCTTGCTAATGCTACAGCTGAGCTTGTATGGATAGAGTCGTTGTTGAAGGAATTTAATTGGTGTTGTTCAAACCCAACCTCTCCACTGTTATGGTGTCAATATTGGTGCCACATATTTATGATCCAACCCAGTTTTTCATATGGCGACAAAGGACATTGAAGTTGATTTTTCACTTTGTTCGTGAGCGCGTGTCGGAGAAACAACTGCAGATTCGGTTCATTATGATCATTGTAAGAGCAATCTCAATCTCTCTCTAGTTGAGATTGAGGGAGGGTGTTGGATTATACGTATATGTATAGAATTGTATTTCATCCACCCTTAATATACAATATAGATTTGTACCTACTATATAATAGATAAGATCCCTACCCAACGAGCCACCACGTTGGGACGGATACATCATTTGTCCATGTTACTTTTACACGATAAGATCATATATCTATATGATCTTATTGAAGATACTCGGATAGATAATATAAATAATGCCTCAAAATAATTTTTTACACTCTCTAATCCCCAATATCTGTCGCCAATTTAATACAACTCATGGTCACTGAATTGCACTGTGGTTAACTTATTTTAAAACTATTTCTATAGTGATCAATAAATAAATAAAAAATAAAAAGCTAGATAGAGATGATCAATGAGCCCCAACTACTATATGCAGCCAACATCGGGTAAATTGCAAAACAACCATCACAATTGGGAAAGTTATCACCCCTTTAAGGAAAAAACCACCAAAAAAATGCATTTGGGTGGGTGCTTGTTGACTTTTGGCTACTAATAATGATTGTTTTGTGGAATATACTCTGTGGAATATACTCTATTCATCAAGATAATGGTAAAAATGGAACCTGCATACTCAAGGACTGAAATTTGGTGTACACATGCTGCTGTAGACCCTGCCAAACGGTTTAATCCCGCCTCACTTAGGCGAGGAGGCTGTGACTGAGTGTGGTGTATTGGAGGCTGAGTTACATGTTGCCTCTTTATTTTCAAACACACAAAATTTGCATTTTTTAAAGTTTAAAAAAATAAAAAGCAAAATTCTAGAGGTATACGATGATGTATGCTACAATGGTGTAAATTCCAAGTGCAAACTAATTTGTATTCTAGGATATACAATTGAGAAAATCTGACAAATTTTGTAGTTTTGAAATGTGTACTATTCACTATAAAATTTAACATAATTTGTTTTTTTTGTGTAGCCTAGAATACGAAGTAGTTTATATTGAGATTTTACATCATTGTAGTATACATCATTAGCTATCTGTAGAATTTTGATTCGGATTTTTTGAATCTTTGAAAAACTAATTCTAAGTGTTTAAAAATAAAGAGCTAAATGTAGCCCGGCCTCCGTTTGAAGATTCCCTGTAGTAACTAGCTTATATATAAGGGAGAGTTTTTCTCCTCCTTTCAGCCCAATTTTTTTTAGCTATGATGGAGTGGGCTCTATGCTTGCAGTTGAGTCGTATGCGGCTGAACGATCCGAGTGCATGCGGAGTGTTAGGTTAGGCTTGAATGGATGCTGACATCTGGCATCAGAGCCGTCGTCTCCATGCCTTTCTACAAGACTTCTATAGGGATGAGGTGTGATCAAGACCGTTGCAGGTTGGTTATGATGCGCACTGTTTAGTTCCACCTCGCTTAGAGCATCTCCACTGGCGAGCCCCGTAGTGTCCCCCATAAGGTTATTGGGGTTCAAAGCAAAAAAAAAAAAAAAAGCTTACACCGGCGCTCCTAATAGGAAATCTACGTCAGCTTGAGACCAATAGAAGTGCAGACGAACACCAAATGATCCCTATACGAAGGGAGTTATCGGACGCGCCATCATCAAACTTTCACGTAGGATTTCCCCCCTCTCTCTCCATACCTAGCGCACCCGTCACACTCAGATCTCCCATATGCCCCCTCTCTGCCCTCGTCTATTGGGATCGGTATTGGGGATAAACCGGTGTGGGACTCGGATTTTTTTGTCCGACATCTCTCGCCGGCAACCCCCAAACATAGCCAACAAGTATGGTGCTGGCTAGTATTTGGGGTCACCCGTGAATTTTGACGCCCTTACAGGTGGAGGATGCGACCAGCTTGTAAGGAGGAGTTTCTCTCTTCTCGTTGGTCTAGGCTTTTACGGTGGAGTGACGCTCTTCATTTACCGTGGGCCATGCGCGGAAAGTGGTTTTGGCTCGCGGGCTCTAGTGCTCTTGCTATCTTGAAAATACTAAAAGATATTATTACAAGTTATAAAAAAATCTGAAAATAATTTTGAAGATTGTCATTGATACATCTCACAATCATGAACAATATTGACCCACAATTATTTTTATTTTTGTGCGAGACAAAATCTGATATGTTTGTAGATTTGAAAATGTGCTACTCAAATCTACACTTTTATCACTTTTGTGTAGCTTAGAATATAAAGTATTTGAAATTAATATTTTGCACATTTATGGGATACATCATTGGCTATATGTGAATATTTTTTCAGATTAATAAACAAAGGTAATTTATTTTTTGAAAAAAAATGAGATCATAGGTTTTCCATGCGCACCAAATCTGCACTAGGCATATGCGCCTAAATTTCCCGAGCTTTTGCCGAGTGCTCGCCTATTCTGAGATCTGGGCAGGACTTAACACACAGTAGTGACTTGCTTCCGATCTTCTGCAAGAGCAAACGTCCCGTTTGCTCATGACACGCAGCATGCACGAGAAAGGAAGCACGAGATAGAAACGGTGACCACACGTCCACACGTATGTACTACTCGTAGCCGACATACCGTGCAGAGAGCGGCGGCCCGCCGGCCGGAACGACGATTTTCCGCGTCAGAGAGAGCCGCCGCCGAACCGCAAAACCACCATTCTGCCCACCGCTTCCGACGCTACTGCAGAAAACACTTCCGTCACGTGCTCCCGTCTCCCGTCGCGCTAGCTACCGCTGTACGATCGCACAGCTCGCCTCGCCCCATATGTCCGGACAAAACACCGAACTGAAACGTGACGGCACCATATGGCCGGGAACGGGAAGCACATCGCGTTCGGCACACCCAAGACGGAGGTCGGTCACGTGTTCGGTTTGCTCCCAAAGCAGCTTTTGCGAAAATGCGAGAACCGTCTAAGATCGACCACAAAACGTCAGATCGACCGAGCCTAACTCGAAGATGCGCCACCTACATACATACGTGACGGCAGGCTCAGTAATCACCGGGGGTAAAAAATGACGGGAGCTAGAGGCCAGTGTGATAGTCGCTGTCGAGCAGTGGCGCGCGTCAGCTCAGCTGAGACTTGCCATTATAAGTAGGGAGGCAGCGCGCGCCAGCTACCACCACCCCCACTCCGCCCTCCGCCATCCCTCGCCAAAACAAGCCCGTGCTCTCCGCCCCGATCCGGCCCGCCGCCCCACCCCGACCCACCCGACGCGATGTGCGGCGGGGCCATCCTCTCCGGCTTCATCCCGCCGTCCGCCGCGGCGGCGGCGGCCAAGGCGGCCGCCAGGAAGAAGCAGCAGCAGTACCAGCAGCGCAGGGTCACGGCCGACGCGCTCTGGCCCGGCCTGCGCGGCAGGAAGGCGCCGCCCCGCGGCGACGAGGACTTCGAGGCCGACTTCCGCGACTTCGAGCGGGACTCCAGCGAGGAGGATGCCGTCGACGAGGACGACGACGTGGTCGAGCAGGTCCCCCCGCCGCCGCCTCCGCGGTTCCGCTTCGGCGCCAAGGCCCAGGCCGCGGTCACTCCTGCCACCCTAGGTGAGAACCGAGGAGCGCATTTTAAGCTGGCTTCTTTTCCTTTTACCTTTATTAATAGAAGCGCAAAAGATGCCCCGCCGTTGGGGAGAGAGATCTTCCGTCAAGAGTGTCTGCCACCTATTAGACTTCCTACGGCAAAGACGTGTAGGTTCAATCGTGGGGGCTTGGATGGAGTGGGCACCGAGCACTGTAAATCGACCCTACTCCTCCAAATCTAACAGGTCCTAGGGCACAAGAACTCGGCTGGAAATCTGCTTCTCTTTCAGGGGCGGCGGACTGTTTCCGTAGTTTTGATGTATACACCGCCCTAGGTGCGAACTGGGGAGGAGGACGCTCAACTTGGCTGCTTCTTCTTTTCACTTCAGTTGGAGCGCAAAAGATGCCCCTTCTGATTTGCCTCGCCGTTTTTTTTTTCCTAGACGCAGTAGATTTACTCTTTGAGGGGTTTGGATGGAACGGGCACTGGTACTCTGAATTTAGCCCACTTCTGCAAATCAGGCTGATTCTAGGGCATAAGAACTTTGAAACGAATAAGGTTCTTTTGTAGGTGTGATTGATTGTTTCTGTAGGTTTAATGGTGGTACACAGCGAGTGTGAAATTAGGGGCATGGATACTTCGACAAACTCTGTCAACGAATATACTCCCTATTTGCCTCTGAATATTTCTAGTCTAGAAAAGGGAGATTAACGATGTTTCGGAGGTAGCTCTTGTGGTTGTACAGTGACTCCGTGTGCTTGTGCATCTCTATTACTGCTAAGATTAGGCTCCCTATTTTCCTCTAAATATTTCTAGTCTAGAAAAACGAGTTTGGGAGGTAGCTCTTGTGGCTGGTCAGTGACTCCGTGTGTTTGTGCATCTCCATTACTGCTAATCTTGGGTTTAGTTTGGTGGGCTTAAGCCTTGTGTTACGATTGGCCTATGCATGGTGATGCTCTTGTAATAAGCGATCTGTTGTGTGCCTTTCATCAACATAATGTTTTAATTTACCTTTTTTTCTAGTTAAGTTTTCATTTGACATACATGTACTGCCGTCTCCTCACAGTATCTTGAGATTTAGATGTATCCACTGCATGAGATCTATTACGATTACTGAGGCTTCACTATGCTTGTTAATTTTTAGTGCAATATTTCTGCAAATTTTTTCCTGTTACGCTTGCTTGAAATTTTACCTTTTCATCACTTGTTCCTGTTCTGAAATTTAGCTTTCATATAACTAGTTTATCTTAAGAGATGTATTGTGGAATTGGAATCCGTTTATGCTAAATCTAGAAGGTTATTCAATCAACCTATTGTAATCTTTAGATGTTTTTTCTGTGTATTTTGCGCATAAAGAAACAACTTCAGATTGAACATACAAATTCATCTCATCCACATCTACAATGAAAAGATGACCTGTTGGAATGGGTGATCACTTGTTGAAATAGACCGATCACCTGTTTGTCTAATTTATTGGCTATTTGATAATCCATCATTATCACTTGACATGCAATTTTATCCACGTTTGTAGGTGCTTTAGGCTGTTTTAACTGTGAAACTTCGTCTTGTGGTTTGTTAACATTGTGTAGGATTCACCATTTCCTATGTTTTTTAGCTACTGTCATTTTTATGTAGTTAGTCAATTGCTAATGGGCTTGTTTGAACTCCTTACCTCCCAAAATGTGTTGTTAATAAGTAACCTTCATATAGATGCTGTTCACCATGATGGATCTGCTACTAAACCGGTAAAGCGCAACCGGAAGAATCAGTACAGAGGGATCCGCCAGCGTCCCTGGGGAAAATGGGCAGCTGAAATCCGCGACCCTAGCAAGGGTGTCCGGGTTTGGCTTGGGACATACAACACCCCTGAGGAGGCAGCTAGGGCATACGATGCTGAAGCCCGCAAGATCCGTGGCAAGAAAGCCAAGGTCAATTTTCCTGATGAAGTGCCATCTGCTCAGAAGTCTACCCTTAAGCCAATTGTTGAGAAGTCCACCCTGAAGCCAACTGCTGCCAAATCAGCAAAGCTAGCTCCACTTCCAAAGACCTGCGAGGACGAGGCTTTCAATCATCTGAGCAATGGAGACAACGATTTGTTCTCGATGTTTGCCTTCACTGAGAAGAAGGTTCCTGCAAAGCCAGCTGAAAATGTTGATTTCATCCTTCCAGCGAAACCTCTTGTTCCCACTGAGACATACGGGATGAACATGCTATCTGATCAGAGCAGCAATTCGTTTGGCTCTACTGACTTCGGTTGGGAAGATGAGGCAATGACGCCAGACTACACATCCGTCTTCGTTCCAAATGCTGCCATGCCAGCATATGGTGAGCCCGCTTACCTGCAAGGCGGAGCGCCAAAGAGGATGAGGAACAATTTTGGTCTAGCTGTGCTTCCCCAGGGAAATGATGCGCCACAAGATGTCTGCGCTTTTGACCATGAGATGAAGTATTCACTGCCTTACGTTGAGAGCAGCTCGGACGGATCGATGGACAGCCTTCTGCTGAACGGTGTCATGCAAGACGGGGCAAGTACCGGGGATCTCTGGAGCCTCGATGAGCTGTTCATGGCAGCTGGTCCTTATTGAGGGGCCGTTGGTCAATAGCATAAATGTAAGCTATACATACTGTGGAGTAGTTTCGTTCTCTTTCACACTTTTCCTGTATATTAATAAATTACAACTGCTGTTAATGAATATATATTCTCCACTCTCGTTTCTTGCCAGGTCTCATGCCTATGTCCAAGATGAAGAACCGGTGGCATCTGCTATGTTTCGTAGCGGATCAAACCCCGTAGCTATGCTAAGATTATATGTGGAACTGTATGACATGTTTATATTCTGTTGATGTAAGTTGTGTCTTATGATTGGGTGCATGTTGGAGTCTGGATTTAATAACAACCTTGGTCATATGACTGCTGTTATGTGCTTGTTAAGTGTATGATTGTGCTTATATTGTACTTATACAGTTGCGCTGTGGGAGTGCTGCTCCTTCTCGCTGTCTGTGAGCTCATCTGAAATCTAGGTAGATCTAGAGAGATCTAGACCAGATTAGCAATTATTTTTGTCTTCACTGAGCAGTTTGCTGAGAAGGATTAGTGCTAGATTAAAGCATCGGGTTTTGATTGGTAGATGGCCAAGTCAATAACTAACATTTGCCTTTATAGATTTGTGTGGTACACATTGATGCTGAAGATAATAAATTGGAGCTGACTGTATCTGGGAGAATTGAATCTAAAAAAATGATCAGTTGCACACTGGATCTGATTCCTGGTTTTGCTTTACCAGGTTGGTGTTCCTGGAACTAACCATGAGTTTCCTAGGGAGGAAGTCGGCATCAGCTTGCGCATATAGCTGTTAGCATATCCTTTTCATCGTACATGCTGAGCGATGCCCCACTTTGCAAGTAGCCACACTTGCGCGAAGTTCATGCTCCAGGGCCGGTCTGCTTCGCAATGAGATCGAGTGCCTGAGAATGACAAAGGGGGAAAACTCCCTCCCGGGTCGCACGCGCAGGCGGCGGGGGGGGGCAAACCCTAGCCAGTGAAAAAGCCCCCAACCCAGCCCAGCCTCTGCAGCCAGCTTGCTGCGTGGAGCTACGCAGGGATCTGCTGCTGGCGGGCGTTCTTGCTGCTGGAGGGCAGCGGCCCTGCTGGTGGCGGCGCGGCCCACATCTGAGCCCAATCGGGCCCGATCTAGTTCTGGGGGCTGTGGCTGTCATGTACAGTGTGACAGCAGTGTCATAGCAGCCCTTCGATCAGGCTGGAGTTGGAAGAAGGGCGGGGCTGCAGGGAGAGGTTCTCATCCGTGTTGCGGGTCGCTGGTGTTCCATGGCATTTCAACCATGATGATGAGGTGCTGCGGAGGCGGCGGTGTGAACAACGATTCGAACGAAAGTCTTGCCTGATTTCGGTCAGTGTCGGCGATGGTGGCGCCTGCGGGTGTCATACCCCTCCTTGGAGGCGTCGTCGAGGTGTGTCGACACCACTATCTCTCTCTCGGTTTGGTTGATGTCTCCAGTTAAAAGCCTAGGTCTGGAGTGGATCGGCGCGATGGTGGCGTTCTCGACGTCGTCACTCTGTTGGGAGCATCGCGTTTGGAGACACCGCGTGGAGGTTCCAGGTTGCCATCCTCCGGTGTTCGCCGCTGTCCGAGGCTGATCTTCAAAGGTGCAATGCACGCCATTGCCGGTGTTTCAAAGACGGTGACTACTCGGAGCTGACCAAGTTCCGCCATCTTCTCCTTTTGATGGTGCGTCGACAAGGAGAGCTCTTTTGGAGTTGTTGTTCTTCGGAAGCATCCGGCATTGGTTGAGACACGGCTTTGTTGTTTAGCTTAGGACGGGTTCTTTCATGTTGTGTGTTTGTTTTGTCGATGGTGGCTGTCTTCGGACTAGTCGGTGTGGAGTTGTTGCTATGCTTGTTGCTCGCAGCGAGTGGTAGTGTTTTTGTACTCAAACTTCTACCTTCTATAAAGATATGGTACGTCTTTGGCGGACTCTTGAAAAAAAGTGATCGAGTGCCTTGATGAAGGCGTAAACAGTACCATGCTTTTCTTCTCCCTTTTAGCCGTTGGATCAAAAATCATTGGGCAGATGACTATGAACCGGTAACTGCTACAGTGTACATGACATGTGCTACAGTATGTCAGTCTATTTTCACAGTGCATGTGCTACAGAACCATGAACAGTACGTATGCTACGGTGCTTAGATCTTAGCTGTCTATTTTCAATCCAACGGCCAAATCTACAAGTCACTGTACTGTTCATCCGTACCTTGCTTATGTCAAGGCACTGGATCCTGGTCGCGTCCATTTGTGACCGCGCGGTCGAAAAATGCGTCTGTACCTCAGCTCAGCGGCCAGACGCATAATATTCGACCTATCCGTCTAGACGCAAACGTGGCCCAAAAATATTCCGCGAATGCGTCTGGGCGGACGCTACGCGGTCACCGCGGTCGTCCGCGCGCTTCTCGCACGGGCCTGCCTGGAAGCGACATCGATGGTTCGTCTTCAGTGCGGCATAACTAACTGGCGGTGTCGCAGGGGCTTCAATTGTAGGACATTGAAGGTGAGGTGGTGTCCAAGCCTTTTTAAGGGCTGACGAGGGAGCTCCTCGACAATGCCCACCATGAGGGGCTTATGGTTGATGGAATCCTGCAGGCTAGCACGAGACATCGGATACCAAACAAACGGGGAAAGATATTTACCCAGGTTCGGGGCCCTCGATGAGATAAAACTCTTATTTCCTGCTTGTTTGATCTCGATTTATCGAATATATCGGATTACAATCGGGTAGCTGATAGGCTGCTATGGTCGACTCGCCGAGAGGCAAGGATTCTAGGGTTTGTGCTTTAGTTGCGGCGGTTCTGTGTATTGTTGTTCTGATGTTCGGCAGGCCCTCTCCTAACCTTTATATAGTAGGCTAGATCCCGAGAGTCATGTCCGAACTCGACTAGGTTACATTGAGATCTAATCTAATGCCTTCTTGCCTTGTTCATCAATAATTCGTTTCTTGGTCTACCTTGGTCTTGGACAATCTTCATGGGCCCCTAGTTGGGCCAAGGGAGGTAGACTAATGTTGGGTACCCGAAGGGTAATGCCCACATCAAGGGCCGCTGGCGGCGCGCATTTTATCGAGCACGGCATTGCCATGGCCTGATGCGAGCCTACCGGGAGGAGGCTGGTACCTCAACTCCAGGTGCGTGTCGGTCCCTCCCATGCCACGCTAGGGGCGAGAGCGCCACGACGAGGTGTGCCGGCGCTGAGCCATCTTGCCGACCGACTAGCGAGAAGATCCGGCGCACGCGCTCAACTCCTGCAACTAGATCTCGTTCGGGACGCGGCAGTTCGACTCGCACCGCCGAGCGGGATACCTTGGCAACGATGACTACTACAACCGCGAACTCGCCGTGGACGAGGACGACGAGGACGAGGGCGAGTACAAGTACGATGACAACGACGATGTTGGGAATATGCCCTAGAGGCAATCACGTGTGATGTAATTCCCAATGTATTCATAAAGTTATTAATTTGTCCTTGTATGAACATCTGATATGCATCATTGAATATGTGATTCGATTGTGGAACTTTGTATTCATGTTGTTCGTACTAGATTGTCCTTAGTCATCCAAGTTGTGTTGGACACATAACTTAGACTAATATGTCTGTCGGCTGATGACTCGGTTTCACTTGTCATGGGCATGGTGATGCTATTCCGACTTACACGGATTCAGCTAAAGAGTTTAGCATGAGTCGAACAGATCCATATTGAGATACAACAAACAAGTCGTCATTTGTATGTCTCAATCAGTGTAATCCTTAGACCTAAGTTTGTTGCATGATCAGAGTTGAAGATGAACCGGCTTAGGTTTTGTCAAATGTTGTTCCGTAACATGACAATTATAATGACAGGGTTCGGGCCGGCTAAGAAGCACGTTGCGTGACATGTATAACCAAGATGGGATTTTGCCGCTCCAACTCGAGAGATATTCTCTAGGCCATCTCGAGTGATATGGTTCGGAAAGCATGGCTATGCACGACTCGATTAAGTGTTAACTGAGGCGATCGACTAAGTGTTAATTGAGTGAATCACATATTTCAGATCGAGAAGAGAGTTGAGCTATTAAAGGGATGACGATAATTCACCCATAGGTCAACAAGATATATCGTGAGGCAAAAGGGACTCAGGCGTAAGTCGCACTGAAAAGCCATGTCATTATGACAATATGGGACTTGGGAGTCGGCACGTTCTGCTAGGAGTCGCTACCGACTGATCGATTGAGAGTGAGAATCCAATCATGTCCAAGTCGCTATGGGCATGCGGGGTCACACACTTAAGAGCGGGAGCAAGTGGTTTCGGTTGGACCCGAATCGGACACGGACCGAATCAGTGAGTTGGACTCGCGGTGATTAGAGTAAGTGAATTAGTGGCTGGGCCGAAATCGTTGATTAAGCCCACTATCACTCCACAAGGGTTGTGGAGCGAGAGCCCACTATCGGCTGCCCAGAGGGCACACGGGTAAAACCAGTCCATGCGTTGGAACCCTAGCCCCCATTCAGTCCAGCTGTCGAACTAGACCTAGCAGTCCACCGCCGGCGCTCCTCCTCATACATGTGGATACCGGCAGAGGCGATGTACGTTCAGCGCTTCGACGATCGTGGTATTGGATCAGATCGGATCATCTACACTGCCCTGACGCGTTTCCTCGAGTTTCCTCACCTACGCGTCTAGTGGTAATCATCGTGGCCTTCCACCTCAGCTACACCTTGGGAGTTTCGTGTTAGGTTAAAATTTTGTCTATCACCTCGCGGCCCAACAGACGATGAAGACGCCGAGGACGACAACCCCGCGGAGGACGCCGCTGACAATCCCGAGGCCGATTCCGACGGCCATGTCCAAGGCGGAGACAACGACCACGACGACGGCGGCCTGGCGTGGGATTTGGAGACCAAGCTGCCGGACATTAGAGAGGAGGAGGCCATTGCGATGTCAATGGACAATAGTGAGCTTGACCAGCTCGCTATGTGGGACGGCCTCGCCACACAGCTTCGTAAGTCATCGTTGGCGCAGAGAGGCCGGCGACTCCTCCGGCCACGCTGATAAGGGATTAACTTATCAATGCCTACAAGTTGTAGACTAGGGTTTAGTTGGAAGTAGAGGGCAAGTAGATCTCGAAGATTTCAGCCGGAAAGTACTCGACTGCTATGAAAACTAGGGTTGTCTGGAAAACAATGAATCGATCCTTTCTTTGTCCCTCGACTCCTCCTTATATAGGAGGCGGAGCCAAGAGTTTCGTGATACACAAGTTACAGAGTTCGGGATGGTTTCTGACCCGTCCCGCAATAGTTACAAGTTAATATTCCTAATACAATCCTATCTTTCCAAACTATTTCCTGACTGGGCCTTTGGGCTTTGTAAAACTTCGGGTCACGAGCCTTCAATAAACCCCGGGTACCATCTTCGGCAGGCCCATTGGGGATGCCTATGTCAGTAGCCCCGAGATTTTGCTTGAATCGAAGAGTCAGGGAAAATCTCCATCTTTACAATCTGCATATGAGTTCTTCAACTCAATAAATAATCTTTTCAAAGGATTTATATATTGTACAGGGATAACGGTAATGGGGGCTGGTTCGTCTGATAGATCAGGTACCAGTTAATTGCTCTCGTAGCAATCCACCAAAACCTACTTCAAAATCACGTCCCTAGACATGATCTCGGGATACTGGTGTAATTCGACATGTGTCGCTTAAGGTCTTACCAGATGCCGAATTCCAGTCATGTTTTATCGGGTACCTAACGCGTCCGTTAGAATTTTTCTTCGTATCTGTTGACACAGAAAAAGTAGCAAAGCGCCGTCAGAGGCGGTGCCACGCCGCATAGGACGGATCCCGGGGACTTACCTTCGCAGAGTTTTGCGGCATTCAGAGATTATTTCGAGACTTAGGCGCTCTGAGAATATATTGTCGAGTGCTTTTTCCGGCTGCTGGAATAGCACATTTATTCGGGTCAACGTATGACTTATATTGCTTTTAACTTATCCTCCCGATGGGAGTATATGAAGAGTTATTTTGATAACTCGAAATATACTCATTAGTACTTATTAAATTTCATCGGGCACGCGAACAGCGTTCCCGATGGGAGTAGCCCCCGAGGCTACAGCCAAGTGCTTGTACTTGGTTGTAGGCTCACCTTTGTAGTATCATAGCCACTATATTGTTATATCTCATACTTTTGTTCATATTTATCTGGATGCGCGGACAGCGCTCCCGATGAGAGTAGCCCCCGAGGCTACAGTCGAGGATTTATACTTGGCTGTAGACTCCAATTTGTCTCTGTCGCAATATTTTGAATCGAACCCTTCTGAATCATCTCCATCAACCTTATCGAAATTTCTTTATAAAGTAGCCCCCGAGCATTTGAATAAAAACTTGTATTTGGTCAAAGGCTCTCAAGATTATCAGTCGTCATTCATTGTCGCCAATTTTCAAATCATCAAAGCCGAGATTTTTCCATTGATAAAGTGACATCAGTGCTGACGATAGCCACGGCCACTGTATCGGGAAGACGTGAGAGCTGTCCCTTCGCTGACCTGCGGGCCCGAAATCTATGGCACGTTGACACATTACGCAAGTGGGGGACACACGTCCTCCACTTTTTCTGGCACGCGCGCTGTAGCGTCTGTCTAGTTCCATCACAGCAAAAATACTGTTTTACCCTTTGAGCCACGTGTAAATCATCGAGTCCATTCATTCATCATCCAACGGTGCGACGCTTTGACTGAACCCACCATAAATAGCCATCGTCTTCCTCGTTCATCCCCTTCGCCGCGCCATTGTTCTCATATCCTCTGCTTCAATCCCTCTTGCAATCACCAGAGCTCCAACGCCCACGCATTCTCCTTCTTTCGCAGCGCCACTGCTGATGCCACCACGGCCAAAGCTCACCAGGCACAACACTCCTGAATCCATGGCGGCGCAAGATCTGGGAAACACCGAGTGGGAGAGATCCAAGATCTCCGCGCAGGACACCAACCTGCTGAAAAAGCTCAGCCTCAGCAAGAAGAAGGACACGCTGCTCTTCCCCAGCGAAGAAAGCTACCCGGCGCCTCCCATTGGTTATCGGGTTAGTTTTGTTGACCATCTGATCCGCGGCCTTTCTGCACCCATCCACGAATTTTTGCGTGGTTTGCTTTTTGTGTATGGGCTGCAACTTCACCACTTTACTCCCAAATCCATCCTTCACATCTCTATCTTCATCACGCTTTGCGAGTGTTTCCTTGGGGTCCAGCCTAGCTGGGCTCTATGGAAGCACATTTTCTTTATCCGCCGTAATGGCTCCCACAACATCACCTATAACATAGGTGGTGTTGTCATCTGCGTCTGCCCTGATGTTGAATATTTTGACGTCAAATTCCCCAACTCCGTCCAAGGGTGGCGTAGAAGATGGTTGTATGTCCGCGAGGATTGCCCCGACTCGCTGGAATACAATATCGCACCTTTTGACGGCAGCGCCAAAATTCTCCGTCGCCGATCCTGGGATGCAGAGGCGACTGAAGAAGAGAAAACGGCGACAGAAGCACTGATGTCCCGCATCCATGAGCTCCAGAATACTCGCGGCCAGGAGCTGTAGGGAATCCAAATAACAGCTCATTTCCTTAGGATTAGGGTGCAGCCTCTGCAGGCTCGCAAAACCCCCTTCTGGATGTATGCTGGTGACAAGGACGTGGATCGCATGTCGACAGATCTTTTGGTCAAGGACTTAGAAAAACTTGTCCGAAAGATCTCATCGCTGAATAAGAAAGATCATGTCCCTTCTTCTTGCCGCGTGGTATGATACGTCTCCGACGTATCGATAATTTCTTATGTTCCATGCTACATTATTGATGATATCTACATGTTTTATACACATTATATGTCGTATTTACGCATTTTCCGGCACTAACCTATTAACAAGATGCCGAAGAGCCAGTTGCTGTTTTCTGCTGTTTTTGGTTTCAGAAATCCTAGTAAGGAAATATTCTTGGAATTGGACGAAATCAACGCCCAGGGTCCTATTTTTGCACGAAGCTTCCAGAAGACCGAAGGGGAAAGGAAGTGGGGCCACGAGGTGCCGCCACACTAGGGTGGCGCGGCCCAGGTCTTGGCCGCGCGGCCCTAGTGTGTGGGGCCCTCGTGTGGCCCCCCGCGTTGCCCTTCCGCCTACTTAAAGTCTTCGTCGCGAAACCCTCTGTACCGAGAGCCACGATACGGAAAACCTTCCAGAGACGCCGCCGCCGCCAATTCAATCTCGGGGATTCGGGAGATCGCCTCCGGCACCCTGCCGGAGAGGGGAATCATCTCCCGGAGGACTCTTCATCGCCATGATCGCCTCCGGAGTGATGAGTGAGTAGTTCACCCCTGGACTATGGGTCCATAGCAGTAGCTAGATGGTCGTCTTCTCCTAATTGTGCTTCATTGTTGGATCTTGTGAGCTGCCTAACATGATCAAGATCATCTATCTGTAATACTATATGTTGTGTTTGTCGGGATCCGATGGATAGAGAATACTATGTTATGGTGATTATCAATCTATTACCTATGTGTTGTTTATGATCTTGCATGCTCTCCGTTATTAGTAGAGGCTCTGGCCAAGTTTTTGCTCTTAACTCCAAGAGGGAGTATTTATGCTCGATAGTGGGTTCATGCCTCCATTAAATCCGGGACGAGTGACGTAAAGTTCTAAGGTTGTGGATGTGCTCGTTGCCACTAGGGATAAAACATTGATGCTATGTCTAAGGATGTAGTTGTTGATTACATTACGCACCATACTTAATGCAATTGTCTGTTGCTTGCAACTTAATACTGGAAGGGGTTCGGATAATAACCTGAAGGTGGACTTTTTAGGCATAGATGCATGCTGGATGGCGGTCTATGTACTTTGTCGTAATGCCCTGATTAAATCTCACTATATTTATCATATCTTGTATGTGCATTGTTATGTCTTCTCTATTTGTCAATTGCCCGACTGTAATTTGTTCACCCAACATGCTTTAATCTTATGGGAGAGACACCTCTAGTGAACTGTGGACCCCGGTCCTATTCTTTACATCGCATACAATCTATCGCAATTGTTCTTTACTGTTTTCTTCGCAAACAATCATCTTCCACACAATACGGTTAATCCTTTGTTACAGCAAGCCGGTGAGATTGACAACCTCACTGTTTCATTGGGGCAAAGTACTTTGGTTGTGTTGTGCAGGTTCCACGTTGGCGCCGAAATCCCTGGTGTTGCGCCGCATCACATTTCGCCACCATCAACCTTCAACGTGCTTCTTGGCTCCTCCTGGTTCGATTAAACATTGGTTTCTTTCTGAGGGAAAACTTCCCACTGTGCGCATCATACCTTCCTCTTGGGGTTCCCAACGGACGTGTACATCTACGCGCATCAAGCCTGTTTTCTGGCGCCGTTGCCGGGGAGATCAAGACACGCTGCAAGGGAAGTCTCCACTTCCCAATCTCTTTACTTTGTTTTTGTCTTGCTTTATTTTATTTACTACTTTGTTTGCTGCACTTAAACAAAACAGAAAAAAATTAGTTGCTAGTTTTACTTTATTTACTGTCTTGCTCTCTATATCAAAAACACAAAAAAATAGTTACTTGCATTTAGTTTACTTTTGTTATCATGTCTAGCTCTGTACTACTTATTCACCTGAGGAATTAGTTTTTACTTTTAAACAAGGGGATGAGGAAAGTTTTAAAGATGCTTGGTCCAGGATTTTTACTTCTTATCTTAAAGCTGAACCTCAAATGACTCTAAGTTTGCTCCTTAGTAATTTTTATTTTGGTCTTATGATTCGCTATAGATATGCCTTGGATGCTGTAGTGGGGGGAGATTTCCTTCATTGTAATGGGGATCAAGCTTTTAACGCCATAAAGAAGTTGGTTGCATCACATGATTCAGCTAATAACTTTGATTCAGCCCTTATTAGCATTTATAATAGATTAAACACTCTTGAGACAAGTGCATGTCGCTTGAATGAAAATTATAGATATGTTCGTAACCGTCTTGATCAAGTTTTAGTGAACTCTGAACCTTCATTGTGGGATCCTACTGTTAAAATTATTATCGGTGACCAAACTCTTCATGCCAATTGTGATATTATGTCTGAATTTTGCTTAATGTCTAAGAGTATTCATAAATCTTTGTAACTTTGGGGATTCGTTGAAGGGGGAGAAGGAATAACTCTTATTGATAACTCGATCCAGCTCACCAGGAAGGGATTAGACACGCCGGGGAGGAAGGAGGGCGACGGAGGTGGCCGGAAACATCGGCAGAGCGTGGCGGCCAGAGAAGAGAAGTTGATTGTGTCGTCGTTTGAGAGGTCCCCGGCTCGATTTTCTTGCAACAATAGGAAGAGGACGTCGAGGAGGTGCTGTGGATGGTCTCAGATCAACGGGGCATGGCCGCAGCTGATGGGTCGACGGCGAGGTGGAGGTGTGGGGTTTCTGCGTTTCTCATGGATTGCCACCGGAAGGGACTCAGCGAGTCGCACCTCTCGGTGTCTACAAGGAGCAGCGGCATCTACTGACCTACAACCTCGACAATGAGAGCATGCAGCAAGCTCACTGCTGTACAATGCGAACGGCCTGGCGAGTGGGCGTTGCCCGTAATGATTTGATGGCTTGCAATGAGATATCACCCCAAACTCTGTTGTATTTCTGAAATCACTGGAGATCGATCATAATTTTTTTTGACCTGGATTGATCATAATTAAAGTACCGATGGTTCAGAATTAAATGATTATGGAGTCATATATGGAGATATTTGCAGCAAATGCTTCAGGTTTGGTAATGATATGTGGTGCTCTACATGAGCTCGACCGATGCTGCTTTCTAACGCTGGCAGGAATTCTTTGCAGCAAGATTCATGTGCACGGTATTTCTGGATGTGGTCTTATGGTGGTTTGAGTGTACCGAAAGAGTTGGAGTTCATTGTTCAAATTCCTCTAAAGCTGATTCTTCATATGTCCTGGTGAGAACTATTCTTACTATAAATGACACAGAAAGTTTTTCGAAGAACCAGAGTTGTGCCAAAAAAAATAAAATCCGTGCAGTTAAGAAGCTTCTTTATTTTATGTGAGCATCGCTTCTTTTTTTTAGTCGGTTTTCCCTGTATGGAGAGATGGAACGGCGAGGAGCTTATTGCATTTACTGGACTAAAGAGCTGCATATATGGATTAATTGTTGAGTCCCTTCAGACAAACCTTCGGCCAACAAATAGATTTTACTCATGAGCATGCTGCTCCATGCATCACCATTGGACAATGCGCTACTTTCAAAGACTACAATAGTGTGTAGCGGGACAATAATTCTGAGTGGGCAGATTCTATTCGCGTTGTCATTTGTCTATTCCGTAGCAACATACATACATATTTCCTATATAATATGGCATCAATGGACAATGGTGATCTTTATTTTTCATCTGTATGACTTTGGAAGGCTCACTGGTGGAAAAAAGGGCTTCGGTCGCGGTTCGTAACTGCCATTGGTCGCGGTTGCGCAACCGCGACCAAGCAAGCGCGACTAAAGCCCACCCCCCTTTGGTCGCGGTTCACGTGGCCGCCAGCAGTCCTTCGGGGCGGAGGACCTTTAGTCGCGGTTCTCCTCGCCAACCGCGACTAAAGACCGCCACAGGTTTAGGGTTTTAGCCCCCCCCTAAACCTGGTTTCTTTTTAGTTTGTATTGTTTTATTTTCTTTTCTGTTTTATTTTAATTTTGAAGGAGTTTCACATATTCTACTATATACTACATATACATGCATATGAACGTACAATTTCAAACAAATTTGAAATTAGAACCAAAAAGAATTCAAGAGGAATTGACAATATATATTCAATATCGATGACCGCCATATACAATTTTGAACTAGTTTTCATACATATGATTTACTGCATATGAAGTTCTACGTCCTCTACATAGTGTTCTCCTCTAGGATCGATGACTTGCTTCGCGATCCATCCAGCTAGTTCCTCTTGAAGTGGTCGGAAGCGAGCTTCTAGACTAAGCGTCTTCCGAAGGTTATTCCTGCTAATGTTGTTCGGACACGAAATCCGCTCAGAGGTGTATCTCCGGATCATCTCACAAACATAGTATCCACATAGATTGGTCCCCTTTGGCTGAATATCTTGGGTCGCGAGACACTACCCTTTTCCACTGTAGCTCTTTTTTGAATTCACCGACCTTTGTGTTTACGAACCGTGTCCAAACCCTACGAGGCAAAGAAAATTAAATGAACAAGAGAGTTATTAGTTACTTGATATTAGGAAATGAACAAAATAGGCCGATCGATATAGAGCGCAAGTGAATGAAAATATATATATAATTACTTCTGCATCATTTTTCTCAAGTCGGCCCAAAGCTTTGCATTCATATTCAGAGAGTCGTGGATGAGAACTGTGGAGTCGTGAAATTGAATTACTAGCAGAATCCAGTGGAACCTGCGGACACGATACATGCACAGTCATGCATAATTAACTCATCGATTAGCCACATACCTTGCATGGAGTAAACAAAAGAGAATGTGCTCAAGACAGAAACACTCACCCAAAATGGTAAGGAAATAGAATATCACTTTTGAGTTCCTGCCTTGAAAAAAACATCCACAGGTCGGCCTCCATGTCGGCGGGAAAATGTTGTAACACATATGAATTAACGATTTGTGGGTCAATGAACCCAACATCATGGATGTTCCTTATTATGCATTCCCGCTTCTTCATTCTGCATACACAACAAGATAGTTAGGACAATATATATATATATATATATAGTGCGGGCAATGAACGAGATGGGGTAGAAATAAATCACTTACGAACGTAGCAAGCGATGATAGATTTGTCGAGCTCGCGCAGATTGAAAAGCTGGAACAATTCACTCCGATGAATTTGTACATAGTAATGTTTGAAGTGATGCTCAGCTCTAACTTCCGCATAAATATAGTCTTTGGCGTTTTTTAATTTTATGTAAGCCTTGTACCAATTTAGCTGGACCTGTCATTTGTGGAGGTAGATCCTTTTCCTGCGCAGGCTCGACGAGAGGCCCATTCGACACATATGTAATTACTACGTCCTTCATTCTTGGCGCCTCATCAAGGCCTAACACTGCACGAAGAGTGATACCTAAGTTGGCCGCTTGTTCTGTGGCACTCGCTACAGTCAATCCATGTGCTGCCGCAGCTGCTATGATTTGGGGGTCATCCGGATCGGCGGCTTTCACTATGAGAGGGCGATGGATTGTTTACTCTGTTCCCCGAGCTGGGCAACTTGTTTCCCCTCTTTTTTACTTTGTAATTTTTTCTCGGCCTCCTCCAAGGCTTTCTTCTCCTGCTTCTCCGCCAACTCTTGCTTCTCCTTGAAGATGAATGCTTGCCTACGAAGTTCATGTGAATAGTAGTCAGGCGGATTCTTCGCGGCTTGGGACGGTTCGGTCAAAAATGACTTAGCCCACTTCTTTTGCTTGTCGGAATATACCGGCTTGGGCTCGGGCTCTCTTTTCTTCTTGCAGTCCGCCTGCCATTTCTCATGCTGAGCAGCCACGGCCTTTGCATTTTCCTCGACACTAAGTTCCCAAGGTCTCGGGGTGAGAGGCTTCAGTGATGGCTCCGGTATCTTTGTGGTCCTAGGTACATAAGGATCCGGGTTAATAACCCAGGACTGCTTCTGCTTCTTTGCCGGGGGCGGCTGCTTCTTCGCCGGAGGTGGACTGGGGGGCGGCGTCTGCTTACCCGCCGGAGGTGAATTGGGGGGCGGCGTCGGCTGACGTGAAGGGGGTGTAGGTGAACCACCACCGCCGCCGCCGCCGCCACCACCACCGGAGGGGGTGGACTTGTTCGCCTTGGCGCCTCGTCCGGAAACTTGATAAACTTCTTTTTCCGAGAGAATAAAGCGGCGCTTGACACCTCCAAGTCTTGTCTCCCCTTCGGGTGTAGCAATGTCAATCTCCGGGTCCTCAAACCACGGGACTATTTCCTCCACCGTGACACGAGCATAGCCATCTGCAATGGGTTTGTTGTGGTGGAGTGCTCCGAGCTCACATGACAAAGCACCGCCGATGGCTACCTTCGTGGACATGTTCCCGGTAGGATAATGCGGATGACATTCTTTCATCTCCTTTACATCGTCCACGGGGTAGCGAGGAGGCTCCGGTGCGAGTAATTTGGATCTCCGGTGCATCGATGGCCGGCTGGACCTCCGTGGAAGCCACGCTGCTTCTCCGCTGCTGGCTTCCGAGATCCGCTGGATGATCTTCATGCGTCCCGGCTGCCGATCTCTCTGTACTAGTATAGACAGGGTTTTCTTCATCTCATCGACTTCCGATGCCAACCGCGCCACAACATCGGCATCCCGATCCGACTTTCTCTTACGGCCTTGTAACCGTACGGGTCATCGTCCTGGGAGAACCCTTCTTTCCACGTAATGTTCCCGGGCATGCCTCGTACACGTCCTCCGTGTTCAGGATTCCCGAGGGCTCTTGTCAGCGCGTCGTTCTCTCTGTTGAACTTGATCTTCCCCTCTTGAGCATCCCTCATTGCGTCAATAAGGGCTTGGGTGGGTTTAAACATTTTGTTCCCGTAAACACACGCCCCTGTCTCCGGGTCTAGCGTTCCCCCATGCCCGTACCACCGGCTTTTGGCCCTTCGGTCCCATCCCTCCGTACACAGGACGGATTCCTCGCCTCCTCAGCTCGTTCTCCATCTTCTCCCACTTAGGCTCCCAAAAGCGATACCCTCCTGGCCCCATAACATGATTGTACTCCTTCTTAGCCGCATTTTCCTTATTTTTTTCGATATTTCAATGAAATGCTCCGATTTCTTCCGCTTCACAAATTCTGGCCAATCATGTTCAAGTCTCTCATACTTGTCCTTTGAATTCCGGAGTCTTGTTCGGTTGACATAGTCACGGGCTAGATTCTGCTTGAATTTCCGGAATGTATCGGCCATCTTACCAAGAGCGAAGTGTTTGAGTAGCCTCCTCCTCTCCTTGTTTTCCTGAATCTTGTTACCCGCCTCATCGAATTTGTGGTATTCCGGAGGTAGGATGAAATGCTCCATAAGCTTTTGAAAGCAATCCTTTTTAGTTCTCTTGTCAACAAAAGTGAAACCAAGACGTGCCTTCTTTGGCTCATTCCACTCCCGGAGGGTGATCGAGATGTTGTCTCTAACAACGGCTCCGCATTGGGCTGATAAACTTGGTGGCGTACTTCGGGGGCTCCGGCGGCGCCGGTTGCACCTGTCGACAACCTCGATGGTATATGTTTCTCCTGGTTTCAGCGTCTTGGTTGCGCCACGCTTTGAGGACGACGTACTCGATTTTTCGACGATCCGGCCGAGGGCTAAAATAAGAAAGAGAGGCGCGCGTGTTAGTACACACATATTTATTCAAATCGGTAAGTTTGTATCACCGGAGGAAAAATGTATATATATATACCTCGGCGCCGGAGCTAGTTGCTACTTGCAATTGAAGATCGTCGTTGATCGACGTTTCTTCCCCATCATCTTGCCGACGGCCTTCATCTTGACCGTCAAGATTCGAGATAAGAAGAAATATCCTCTTCATCTTGTTCGCTCGGCACATAAGGAATATCGCCTTTTATGATGCCAAATAGCTGTTCTTCAATTTCTTGATCATAGTTCTCCATAATCGGGTCAGCTCTATCGTCCGCCATATGTCAGTCCTGAAAACATGTAGTAAAAACTAAGTAATTGTGTATATGCCGAGCATTATCACATCTCTTACTGTACATATAAACAGAGATGGAGACGAGGGAGGCGAAAGGGCGGCGGTGGCGAAAGGGCGGTGGCGGTGCCGAGAGGGAAGCCGCGCGTATACGAGGGGCTCGCTAACGGAGGGAGGTGGCGGTGCCGAGGGGGAAGCCTAACGGCGTCGTTGCGGAGCTCTGTTCGATCGGCGGAGAAGAAGAATGGGGCGCGGCGGTTCGCGCGAGGGTACGGTGTATTTAATTAAGTCAAAATTGTTATGTCAAAATTATTAAGTAAAAATTGTGAAGTCAAAAATTTTAAGTCAAATTTATTAAGTCAAAATTTTGAAGTCTAAGTTTTAATTTTATTAAGTCAAAATTTTAGTTAAGTTACTTTTTTGTTAAGTAAAAAAGAAATGAGGGAGATTTTTTATTAAATCAATTTTTTATCCTCACAATTTTTTATCCATTCAACAAAGTTTGGTACAATAAATTATTACACATCATTTCTTCCCTTGTGTCCCTGCTTGCTTACGATTGGGCCGTATCCATGGAGCATCCTCATCATTTAACTTAATGCTTGGATCGGTGTTCACTTTGAAGGGCGGAATTTCACCAAACATATTATAATCTTCGACATGTCTGTCTTGTCCTCCACTCCCACGATGTTTCTTTTCCCTGAAAGAACAATGTGGCGCTTTGGATCATCGCATGATGTACTTGATCGTTTTCTTATCTTTCCGTTTCCTCGGTTTGCTACTCATGTCCTTGACATAGAAAACCTGAGCGACATCTTTCGCTAGGACGAATGGTTCGTCAAGGTAACCAAGATTGTTGAAATCCACCATTGTCATTCCGTATTGCTGGTCCACCTTTACCCCACCTCCTGTTAGCTTGAACCATTTGCACCGGAACAAAGGGACCTTGAAGGAGGGTCCATAGTCAAGTTCCCATATCTCCTCTATGTAACCATAATATGTGACCTTTTGCCCATTCTCGGTTGCTGCATCAAAGCGGACACCATTGTTTTGGTTGGTGCTCTTTTTATCTTGGGCGATCGTGTAAAATGTATTCCCATTTATCTCGTACCCTTGGAAAGTCGTTATAGTCGAAGATGGTGTCTTGGCCAACATGTACAGCTGATCTACAACCTCATTGTCACTCATTAAATGTTTTCTCAACCAACTGCCGAAAGTCTCCATGTGGGCCTTCCTAATCCGGGATTCGAGGCTTCCCGGGTTGTCCGAGCGTAAAATATTCTTGTGTTTCTCAAAGTACGGAGCCACCAAGCTGGAATTGGTCGGAAGCTGTGTGGTGTGCTTCGGTCGGAGAATGGCCGTCCATACATATCGTTGATTTCCTTCCGATCGTGCCTTTTCCACTTAGTCTCCCCTCGTGCCGCGATCGAGGAAGACCAATCGGCTTAAGGTCGGGAACAAAGTCAACACAAAACTCAATTACCTCCTCATTTCCATAGCCCTTGGCGATGCTTCCTTCTGGCCTAGCACGGTTACGAACATATTTCTTTAATACTCCCATGAACCTCTCGAAGGGGAACATATTGTGTAGAAATACGGGACCGAGAATGGAAATCTCTTCGACTAGGTGAACCGGGAGGTGCGTCATAATATCGAAGAAGGATGGCGGGAACACCAACTCGAAACCGACAAGACATTGGACCACATCGTTACGTAACCGTGGTAGAACTTCCGGATTGATTACCTTCGAGAGATTGCATTGAGGAATGCACATAGCTTCACAATGGCTACTCGAACATTTTCCGGCAGGAGCCCCTCAAAGCAATCGGAAGCAATTGCGTCATAATCACGTGGCGGTCGTGAGACTTCAGGTTTTGGAACTTTTTCTCCGCCATGTTTATTATTCCCTTTATATTGGACGAGAATCCGGACGGGACCTTAATACTGCTCGGGCATTCAAAAAAGATGACCTTCTCTTCTTTGGTCGGAGCGTAGGCTGGCACGACCTTGAAACCATTCCGGATGCTGGTCATCGGGGTCTTTCAAGCGTTGCTGGTCCTGCCGTGCTTCCTTTGTATCATTTGTCTTCCCATACACGCCCAAGAAGCTTAGCGGGTTCACGCAAATATTCTTCGTAACGTGCATCACGTCGATTGCGGAAGCGGACTTCTAGGACTTTCCAATATTCTAGCTCCCGGAATATAGATTTCTTCTTCCACATGGCTACGTGCCCGTCGGCTCCCTTCGGAACTGATTGTCCGCAGGACCCTTTCCAAAGATGACTTTCAAATCCTTTACCATATCAAATACCTCGGCACCGGTGCGTTCCGCGAGCTTCGGCCGGTGATCTCGCCTTGCCGTTGTAATGCTTGCCGCGCTTTCTTACGTTATGATTTTTGGGAAGAAATCGACGATGCCCCATGTACACGTTCTTCTTACAATTTGGCAAATGTACACTTTCGGTCTCATGTAAGCAGTGCGTGCATGCATTGTATCCCTTATTTGGCTGTCCCGAAAGGTTACTAAGAGCGGGCCAATCGTTGATGGTTACGAAAAGCAACGCTCGTAGGTCAAATTCCTCTTCTTTGTGCTCATCCCACACACGGACACCAGGTCTGCCCCACAACTGTAAAAGTTCATCAACTAATGGCCTTAGGTACACATCGATGTCGTTGCTCGGGTTGCTTCGGACCTTGGATGAGCAACGGCATCATAATGAACTTCCGCTTCATGCACAACCAAGGAGGAAGGTTGTAGATGCATAGAGTCACGGGCCAGGTGCTATGGCTGGAGCTCTGCTCGCCGAAAGGATTCATGCCATCTGTACTTAGACCAAATCTTATGTTCCTTGCGTCGGCTGCAAAATCTTTAAACTCTCTGTCGATCTTTCTCCATTGCGTTCCATCTGCGGGGTGTCTCAACTCCCCGTCCGACTTACGGTCCTCTTTGTGCCATCTCAACAACTTGGCATGCTCTTTGTTCTCGAACGAGACGTTTCAACCGTGGTATTATAGGAGCATACCACATCACCTTGGCGGGAACCTTCTTCCCGGGTTTCGGCCCTCGACATCGTCACCGGGGTCATCGCCTCCGATCTTATAACGCAATGCGGTGCATACCGGGCATTCATTCAAATTCTCGTATTCACCGCGGTAGAGGATGCGATCGTTGATGCATGCATGTATCTTCAGAACCTCTAAACCTAGAGGGCAGACAACCTTCTTTGCTTCATACGTCTCGGAGGGCAACTCGTTATTCTTTGGAAACATATTCTTCAACATTTTCAGCAAGTTTTCAAATCCCGAGTCAGCTACACCTTCCTGTGCCTTCCATCTCGAGCAAATCCGAGTGTGCAGCCCAGCTTTTTCGGACCATTATCGCATCCCGGGTACAGCGACTTTTTGTGATCCTCTAACATGCGATCCAAATTCTCCCTCTCCTTTTCGGTTTCGCGGCGACTCCGTGCATCGGCAATGGTCCGACCAAGATCATCGGCGGGCTCATCACGTGCCTCTTCTTGATCACCTTCCCCTTCACCTTCCCCACCTTCGACATCATCCATGAAAGTATCACCGAAATGATCAAGATAGCTCTCATCGATGTCATCCCCTTCTTCATCTTCTTCCATTATAACCCCTCTTTCTCCATGCTTGGTCCAACAATTATAGCTTGGCATGAAACCATGCCGAATCAGGTGCACGTGAACTTCCCTTGAGGAAGAGTAACCCTTCCGATTCTTACGGTTAACACATGGACGAGATAACAAAACCCCCCGCTTGTTCGCATTAGCCACTACGAGGAAATCTTGCAAACCCGTAGTGAATTCGCCGGAGAGTCGGCTAGCGTACATCCATTGCCGATTCATCCGCATTATTATAATACAAAATATATAATTAACCATCGCATGCATTTGTTAAACTAATTAAATAGAAATTAAACAATGAACTACACACATATGCATATTTTATCAATGACACATATATATGAAAGGTTCAAGTGTGTTGTTGCTAACCGCGATCGAGGAGGAAAAAATAAATGAGGAAGCTCGATCAAGTGTGGCTCCGACACTTCATATCATGTTTGTTTCATGCTTTTGGGACATTTCATCAAACACCTTGTGTGCATAAGAAGAGCCAAAAGCAAACCTACACCCCCTTGTGAAGTTTGTGAAGAGAAGTGGGCACCAAATGGCTAAGTGCCGTGGGCTGGCTGGTATATGTAGGGGAGGGGCTTTAGTCGCGGTTGGCACGGCCAACCGCGACCGAAGGCCTTTGGGCCGAGCCCGAGGACATTTAGTCGCGGTTGGCCTGGCCAACCGCGACTAAAGCCCCTCACGTCCACCGGCTGGCCACCGAGCGCGCCGGGCCCAGGCCTTTGGTCGCGGTTGGGCAACCGAGCCGCGACTAAATCCGCCTTTGGTCGCGGTTTTTGCATTTCCGCGACTAATGGGGCTGGACGGAAGGCCTTTTTTCTACCAGTGGCTTCAAAAGAGAGGTACACATATGAGCATGGTGTTCCTGATTTACTCCTAATCGATCAATTGAAAATGATATTTTGCACGCTCGAGGCGGAACCCAGCAAGGTATTATGTAGCTATAGCTATAGTGTGTGTGTCCGGGTGGAGGATCAAAGGAAGTTATGACTTATGAGCCTAGGATCAATTCTTATAAAGGTCCCAAAAACTCCTTTCTATCTTAATGAATAAACACATGCGATGCTCGCGCGTATTCTTATGTATATTTTTCACGCTGGACCCTGACCACCCAATTGGTCTGTGTAGAAGGTCTTGCCACTTTCCTTTCCCCTGCATCAATACACTGAAAATATGAATATGCGTAGAAAGTGATTTTGTTGATTGGAATTTCGTACTCCCTCCATCTAAAAATAGGGGTCGAAGATTTTTCAAAATTTAGATATATCTATACACTAAATAGTGACTAGATATATATAAATTTAGACAAACTTTCGACACCTATTTAAGATAGAGGGAGTACTAGACTAGACCTATGTGCATTTTTTATTGTTACAATGATATCATGCAATCGCACATGCATTTATATATTAAACTCACGAGCTTTTGAGAGCTATACAATAAATTTGGGAGCTTTTGAGAGCACAATTTCATGGTTTTCTGCTTTGCTGGAGGATTTAAGTATGTATTTTTTCCGGTGCAACGCACGGGCACTTTTGCTAGTAATTCCTAAAGGAATAGCTGCGGGCGTGCATACAACCATTCTTGGTAGAACAATATCCATTGAATGTGCAGGAACAGGACAAATCACACTCGGAAGATCCCTGCTGAAACTATTGGGAGCAGTCATAGATATGGGAGAAGGCACCCTAAAGTTCACCTCTACACCCGGGGGTAGACATGTATTCCCTAAACCAAAGAGTAAGAAAAAGAATAAGAAAGGTAAAGGTAAAGCCCAACGTAATGTTGATGCTTCATCTCTTGATAATACTTGAATTACACTTTCTGCGCCTAGCTGAAAAGCGTTAAAGAAAAGTGCTTATGGGAGACAACCCATGCTTTTATTACAGTACTTTGTTTTATATTTGAGTCTTGGAAGTTGTTTACTACTGTAGCAACCTCTCCTTATCATGTTTTTGTGCCAAGTAAAGTCTCTATGGTAAAGTTGATGCTAGATTTGGATTGCTGCGCAGAAACAGCATTGCTGTCTGTCACGAATTTGAGCAGAAGTCTCTGTAAAAAATCAAAAAAATCTGAAAATTTACGTGTGTGATCCTCAGATATGTACGCAACTTTCATTAGTTTTGAGTTTTTCCATTTGAGCAAGTCTAGTGCCCCTTTCAGGTTCGTCTTTACGGACTGTTCTGTTTTTGACAGATTCTGCCTTTTATTTCGCATTGCCGTATTTGCTATGTTGGATGAATTCCTTTGATCCATTACTGTCCAGTAGCTTTGTGCAATGTTCAGAAGTGTTAAGAATGATTGTGTCACCTCTGAACATGTGAATTTTTAATTGTGCACTAACCCTCTAATGAGTTTGCTTGAAGTTTGGTGTGAAGGAAGTTTTCAAGGGTCAAGAGAGGAGTATGATATACTATGATCAAGAGGAGTGAAAGCTCTAAGCTTGGGGATGCCCCCGTGGTTCATCCCTGCATATTTTAAGAAGACTCAAGCGTCTAAGCTTGGGGATGCCCAAGGCATCCCCTTCTTCATCGACAACATCATCGGGTTCCTCCCCGGAACTATATTTTTATTCAGTCACATCTTATGTACTTTGCTTGGAGCGTCGGTTTGTTTTGTTTTTGTTTTTGTTTGAATAAAATGGATCCTAGCATTCACTTTATGGGAGAGAGACACGCTCCGCTGTTGCATATGGGCAAATATGTCCTTAGGCTTTACTCATAATGTTCAAGGCGAAGGTTGAAATTTCTTCGTTAAATTGTTATATGGTTGGAATCAGGAAATGCGACATGTAGTAATTCTAAAATGTCTTGGATAATGTGATACTTGGCAATTGTTGTGCTCATGTTTAAGCTCTTGCATCATATACTTTGCACCCATTAATGAAGAAATACATAGAGCTTGCTAAAATTTGGTTTGCATATTTGGTCTCTCTAAGGTCTAGATAATTTCTAGTATTGAGTTTTGAACAACAAGGAAGACGGTGTAGAGTCTTATAATGTTTACAAATATGTCTTTTATGTGAGTTTTGCTTCACCGGTTCATCCTTGAGTTTGCTTCAAATAACCTTGCTAGCCTAAACCTTGTATCGAGAGGGAATACTTCTCATGCATCCAAAATCCTTGAGCCAACCACTATGCCATTCGTGTCCACCATACCTACCTACTACATGGTATTTCTCCGCCATTCCAAAGTAAATTGCTTGAGTGCTACCTTTAAAATTCCATCATTCGCCTTTACAATATATAGCTCATGGGACAAATAGCTTAAAAACTATTGTGGTATTGAATATGTACTTATGCACTTTATCTCTTATTAAGTTGCTTGTTGTGCGATAACCATGCTTCTGGGGACGCCATCAACTCTTTGTTGAATATCATGTGAGTTGCTATGCATGTCCGTCTTGTCTGAAGTAAGAGAGATCTACCACCTTAATGGTTAGAGCATGCATATTGTTAGAGAAGAACATTGGGCAGCTAACTAAAGCCATGAATCATGGTGGAAGTTTCAGCTTTGGACATATATCCTCAATCTCATATGAGAACACTAATTGTTGCCACATGCTTATGCATTAAAGAGGAGTCCATTATCTGTTGTCCATGTTGTCCCGGTATGGATGTCTAAGTTGAGAATAATCAAAAGCGAGAAATCCAAAATGTGAGCTTTCTCCTTAGACCTTTGTACGAGCGGCATGGAGGTACCCCTTTGTGACACTTGGTTAAAACATGTGTATTGCGATGATCCGGTAGTCCAAGCTAATTAGGACAAGGTGCGGGCACTATTAGTATACTATGCATGAGGCTTGCAACTTGTAAGATATAATTTACATAATACATATGCTTTATTACTACCGTTGACAAAATTGTTTCATGTTTTCAAAATAAAAGCTCTAGCACAAATATAGCAATCGATGCTTTCCTCTTTGAAGGACCTTTCTTTTACTTTTATTGTTGAGTCAGTTCACCTATTTCTCTCCATCTCAAGAAGCAAACGCTTGTGTGAACTATGCATTGATTCCTACATACTTGCATATTGCACTTGTTATATTACTTTACATTGACACTATCCATGAGATATACATGTTATAAGTTGAAAGCAACCGCTGAAACTTAATCTTCCTTTGTGTTGCTTCAATACCTTTACTTTGATTTATTGCTTTATGAGTTAACTCTTATGCAAGACTTATTGATGCTTGTCTTGAAGTACTATTCATGAAAGTCTTTGCTTTATGATTCATTTGTTTACTCATGTCATTACCATTGTTTTGATCGCTGCATTCATTACATATGCTTACAATAGTATGATCAAGGTTATGATGGCATGTCACTCCAGAAATTATCCTTGTTATCGTTTACCGGCTCGGGACGACCAGAACTAAGCTTGGGGATGCTGATACATCTCCGACGTATCGATAATTTCTTATGTTCCATGCTACATTATTGATGATATCTACATGTTTTATGCACATTATATGTCGTATTTACGCATTTTCCGGCACTAACCTATTAACAAGATGCCGAAGAGCCAGTTCTTGTTTTCTCGTTGTTTTTGGTTTCAGAAATCCTAGTAAGGAAATATTCTCGGAATTGGACGAAATCAACGCCCGGGGTCCTATTTTTGCACGAAGCTTCCGGAAGACCGAAGGGGAAAGGAAGTGGGGCCACGAGGCGCCGCCACACTAGGCGGCGCGGCCCAGTGTCTTGGCCGCGCGGCCCTAGTGTGTGGGGCCCTCGTGTGGCCCCCGCGTTGCTCCTTCCGCCTACTTAAAGTCTTCGTCGCGAAACCCTCCGTACCGAGAGCCACGATACGGAAAACCTTCCGAGACGCGCGTCGCCGCCAATCCCATCTCGGGGGATTCAGGAGATCGCCTCCGGCACCCTACCGGAGAGGGGAATCATCTCCCGGAGGACTCTTCATCGCCATGATCGCCTCCGGAGTGATGAGTGAGTAGTTCACCTTTGGACTATGGGTCCATAGCAGTAGCTAGATGGTCGTCTTCTCCTAATTGTGCTTCATTGTTGGATCTTGTGAGCTGCCTAGCATGATCAAGATCATCTATCTGTAATACTATATATTGTGTTTGTCGGGATCCGATGGATAGAGAATACTATGTTATGGTGATTATCAATCTATTACCTATGTGTTGTTTATGATCTTGCATGCTCTCCGTTATTAGTAGAGGCTCGGCCAAGTTTTTGCTCTTAACTCCAAGAGGGAGTATTTATGCTCGATAGTGGGTTCATGCCTCCATTAAATGCTGGGACGAGTGACGAAAGTTCTAAGGTTGTGGATGTGTCTGTTGCCACTAGGGATAAAACATTGATGCTATGTATAAGGATGTAGTTGTTGATTACATTACGCACCATACTTAATGCAATTGTCTCAGTTGCTTGCAACTTAATACCGGAAGGGGTTCGGATGATAACCTGAAGGTGGACTTTTTAGGCATAGATGCATGCTGGATGGCGGTCTATGTACTTTGTCGTAATGCCCTGATTAAATCTCACTATATTTATCATATCATGTATGTGCATTGTTATGCCTTCTCTATTTGTCAATTGCCCGACTGTAATTTGTTCACCCAACATGCTTTAATCTTATGGGAGAGACACCTCTAGTGAACTCGTGGACCCCGGTCCTATTCTTTACATCGCATACAATCCATCGCAATTGTTCTTTACTGTTTTCTTCGCAAACAATCATCTTCCACACAATAGGGTTAATCCTTTTTACAGCAAGCCGGTGAGATTGACAACCTCACTGTTTCGTTGGGGCAAAGTACTTTGGTTGTGTTGTGCAGGTTCCACGTTGGCGCCGGAATCCCTGGTGTTGCGCCGCATCACATTTCGCCACCATCAACCTTCAACGTGCTTCTTGGCTCCTCCTGGTTCGATTAAACCTTGGTTTCTTTCTGAGGGAAAACTTGCCACTGTGCGCATCATACCTTCCTCTTGGGGTTCCCAACGGACGTGTACATCTACGCGCATCATGGTACCATACAGCGTGCCAACGCCTTCCCCCGGGTAATATTTTTTTTTGTCGTCTAGTTTTTGTTGTTCACCTTTTTTGACTGTTATTGTGCCTTCCACTTTTGTCGATTACTTTTCTGTTGTGCATTGACATGATTTCTTGTCGACACATTCTTATCTTGTGTAGAACCACCAAACTGCATCATCGCTTCCTCCCCTTCCCGAAGGTGGAGAGGTCGACGAGCGAACAATCCTCACCGACGACACCCAGGTTCCTTCTCAACCTGAGAGTGGAGCCGTTTCTCAGAAATCTGCGGCTCACTCTGAAAAAGAAATTGAATCCAAGGCTTCCGAGTCAACCGAGTCCATCCCTTCCGCTGTTTCTCTAAAAAACAAACGGAAGAGGGGTGACGTGGAAGATTCCGGCACCTCCAAATTGAGCAGTTCTCCTGTCGAGGAGACTGCTCCCGAAGAAACACAACCCTTCGACGCCTACGCGTCCGCCCTTATCAGCTCGTAAGTTGCCCTGTCGCTCTTTTTAGTATATTATGTGCCGAATAATCTGATTCCATGTCAAATAATCTCATTCTATTTCTGTATCCAGCGGTGAGGAAGAAGAAGAACCCGCCGCCAATGTGACTGCTCCTATGAGCGCGTCTCATACTTTGGCTGTGTCGGAGACGCACCGCACGGCGGAGCAAACTTCAACTCCTCATCCAGATCCTCAGAGGTCAACTCCTGCCACTAGCCCCCGAGCCTCTTTGCCAAAGAGAGCAAGGATCGAGCTAGGCGAACAATTCTTCCTTGCCGGAGTTTCACCTACTCCAGCTTTGGACGATGTAAGTCTACTATCTTTGCTTTTCTGTTTGTCGAGTTTTTTCACTTCTCTGAACCTTTCTTTTCGTTTGCTTCTCTGTAGCCTTCGATGCAGCCCTTCATTAACCTTGGCGCCCAATTTATTGGGCACCGCAACACTGTTGAAGGGTTAAAAGGTAAACTGTCTAACAATCTATTTTTCCTAATCCTCGATAAACATCCTTGGCCCTTGTACAAATTTTTAACTTCCGTCTTCTATCTTTTTCAACAGAATCTCTCCTTGCGGCAGACAAACGGGTTGACGACCTTGCCGCCAAACTCAAGGCAAGTGAAGAAGCTCGCGTGAAAGCTGAAAAGGACGCTTCTTGCATTGAAAATCTTCGGAAGAGGCTTCATGAGGCAGAAACTGCTCTGAGTGACAAAATCGCTCAGAATGTTGCCCATGAAGGAAAAATCGCCGCTTGCCTCGAGTCGTTGAATCGGCGTTTTGTCAGTAAGTTCACTAATCCAGCTTCATCCTTGTCCTTGATTTTCCGCCCCTTCTTTTTTGTTGAAGATCCAAACTTTTGTTTCAGCAGGGAAGATGAGTCAAGATTTTGTGCTGGAAAAACCTGAAGATAACCGTCTTCTCGACGCATTGTCTCTTCTTGAGATTCATGCGGACCTGGTGCGCCGTAGCATTTTTGATGCCCAGACGGTGTTTTCGCGCTTGTTCCCTTACTTCTTCCCGAAGAAAAAGGAACCCGACACCTTTGCTGCCCTTGCCGAAAGCTTCGTCCCCAAAGAAGATATTGGCCTTGCTCTCCGCCAAGAAAATTTGAAGATTAGCGTGGAAGGCACTATAGCACTGGTTGCGGAGAGCCAGCAGAACGTCGACTGGGCAAAAGTTGGCGAAGCCACGAAGATGAAGTAGGATAGATGGCCAAACCTAATCAGGGCTGCGAAGCCCCACTCGAAGAAAATCCTGGCTTTCCTCGGGTACAAGCCGACGCCTTCCTCCAGTTCCGCCAAACCGGAGGTCAAGTAGATTACCATGTATGTCCTTTTTTTCTTTTCTTTCTTTTGACGCTTGTCGCAATAAATGTAGCTTGCGATAGCGTATGATTGGATCGCTAGGATCCAACCTTCTGTAAGGACCATGTGAATATCTTGAAAATCAATGGAAATCTATTTTGCTTGATGATTGATGTCGAACTTTTATTTCAGTTGGTATTTGATAACTATACTTCAACTCCTCGTCCTTCCGATGCTTTACCCGCTGCTGTGCGTGGAGGCAACAACTTCCTTGTGACGGTAAAGCACACGTCCGTTGGGAACCCCAAGAGGAAGGTAAAAGGATCGTATGCCGC
>NC_061512.1:213046366-213240852 GCF_022539505.1 Lolium rigidum | reverse complement strand
AAACTACAAAGGTTGCAAATGTCGACAAATAAAGGAAGAACACCCCAATCCAAGCAAAGGTAGCCCCCGCCCCCACCCCCATCAATCACTCCCAGCTCGAGGGTGACCAAAAAGACACCCCTTCGCCCAGAATAGGAAAGAGATGCGCAAGATATCGAGGAGAGGAAAAAAGAACCGATCTCGAGAAAGGAGAGAACATTACTAGTCCTACCTAATCCGCTTGGGCTAGATGCAGCTTGCCCCTCCAAGCTGGATGCCTGGACGGTGGAGGCGAAAGGAGGGGATCGAGCTAGCGGCTTGCATCCGTCGGCAATCGGCACTCGATCGGGAGAGAAGGGGTGCTACATAAAGGGGAGGGGTAACATATTTTATTACACATCGAACTTACTGATGTGACTAGTCATTACATGTCTCACTGAAACTAGGGCCCATAGTGTGGCACCCCAAATTCACTTGAAGCTGCCCGGCGGGACGCATTGGCGCGTCAAGAAACCCCGAATTGTAGCGGGGAAATGAAACATTTCACAAAAATTCGAAATTCAAGCACACCGCCACGCGCCAAGCACGCGGCTGTTCCTTCCTCTTCCTCGGTTCCTCCTCCCCTATCCGAAAAAACCCCAAATCCCAAGCTCAAACAAAAAAAAAAATCCCCTGGCCGCCATGCATGTCCTCGTTAACCCGCTGGAAATCGTTCCCGGACGATGCGGACCACCCGCCCTGAGATCCAGAATTCCGTCCACCTCGAGGCACTGTGTGCTGTCTCGCAGCAGCGGCTTGAGGGCGCTGAGGAGGAAGTTCCGCCGGAAAGTGCTCATGACAACCGTGCAAGCTCACTGGCGTGTTGTATCCCGAGAGGAACTGGTCAAAGCTTTGCTATTCGCCACACACAAAAAATTGCGGGCCAAGATCTGGTCAAAGCTTCGTCGATGGCTTGCCGCGAGAGGCTTGGAGTCCAGAGTCAATAAACTAGCTGCTCGAGGACTTGGGCGGTTTACACGGATTCATATTAACTGACTCAAGTTTGTTAGTCTAGTTAACAAATGCATCTAGATACATCCATATCTAGACGAGAATTGAGTCAATTAATATGAATCGGAGGAGTACTGAAAGTGTTTCATGCTACCAACTAATGCGGCGGCGGGAATCGCTGTAGAAGTAATTGTGCTACTACTCATACGATGAACTGATTGTGTGGGTGTCGAATTTTGCAACGCGATCATCCACTGAATGCTTAATCTAGCGCCAAAGGCGTACAAATCATAACATACTACGGCACCAGAACATAAGAGTACGAATCATAAAGTAGCTCAACATTTTGCATCAGGGCTGGGTGGTCCTGAGACTACCGGGACGCCCCTGATGATCTCCGGGTGTGCATCCTCTTCAACGCAAAGCTGTGTACTCGGTCCACGGCCTCCTTCAGTAGGCTGGATAATCTCAGGTGCAGGACCTTCGTCTATGAGAGGCTCGTCATCAGTACCATCCACGGGTGCATCAGGGCTGGGTGGTCTTGAGACTACCCGGACGCCCGTGATGATCTCCGGGCGTGCATCCACTTCAACGCAAAGCTGTGTACTCGGTCCACGGCCTCCTTATGTAGGCTGGATAATCTCAGGTGCAGGACCTTCGTCTATGAAAGGCTCGTCATCAGTACCATCCACATGTGCATCAAACTGAGATTCATCTTCAAATCTCCCATCAAACTGAGAGACCTCTTCAACTCTATGCTTCTGCAATTAGTACATCAACCGATTAGACAAACATCTAAGGGATGCAACCTGAACAAATGCCGTTTTACATATTTACCTTCTCATCTGGCACAGCACATGTCCCAGAGCTGAAACCCGTTTCCTGAAGCAAGCGCTTTTTCTCTCCTTCCCGTCCATCCATCTGCAACAAGTTAAATTTGAGTACAGAACCTTGCACAGCAATGCAAACTATTGATTGAAACAGCGGCAGCATCAATATAAATAATTAACTACATATGCCAACACACATACAGTGTGAGCAAGATCTGCTTCTCCTGCTAAAGGATCATTATATGGTTCACCATGCTAAACCCGCCTAACATATGTGCGGTCCATCCCAAAAATGTGTAAATGATCTGCCACTACAGGGTGAGGCCTCTTCTCACCATTCATATATGTGCAGCGCGGGCAATACACGTCCAGGTTGTGACCATCATGAGCTCTAATAAACCCCATAAAGGGTTGAACACCATTTATATATGAAGGGGAACATAAGTGTCCATGCGAGTATCCAAGTTACGTCCATCTATTTAATTATGAGATACAGTGGTTGGTGATTAATTTAAGGCGAAGTAGGAAATGTATATCCATCGAGTACAAAACTATACTACATGATTATGCATTTCAGCAATCATGTCGAGTACAAAATAAAAAATGCCCATCGACATTTTAGCAAACAGATCGTGTACAAAACTCTGCCATGGCATTTCAGCAAATTAACGGATCGAGTGCAGAGCTGACTCTATATGCCCACGCAAATGAACAAATTGATCGATGACAAATCGAGCGGAAAACTATAAAGTGCCAATTAGTTCGAGCATACTGACGAATTTTTTAGCAGACATCAAGAAAATATAAATCGTTAGGCTGTCTTGCCCGATACATGATTGAGCTAGAGATAGCAGCCCTACCGTGGATCAACTTGACCGCCGGTGCGTCTCGAGAAGAACGACGGGGGGGGAAGCTTCTTCTTCGCACGGACGGGACGGGGAGGGGAAGCTCTTCGCACGGACGGGGATAAGTTGTGTACGGGTGGGGGGGGGGTCATGCGGCCGGGCCGCTGGGGTGATAATTAAGGTCGGTAGGTGGCGTTTAATGGAGTTGCGTGTGTAATTTGCCGTGCACAAGGTTGAGGAATAGGCGGTTCCCTTTGCCGCGCGCACAATTCAAACTATCCCGCCCATGTAGTTTAAATTCGCCATATTTTCGTTAAATCGACATAAAGTCATGTGAGTGGGGGAAAATTAGCAAAGTTGCTTGAAAAATAGTAAAACTCTGGAATTATCCTTTAAATATGCTCTACTTCGTGTGAAAATCGGGGTGTGGAATCATGTTGAGCTGTTTTATTTGTAATTTCTTCATTAAAACTCCCATTTTATGCACTTTGGATGGAAAGAAATCATTTGTACATAAATTTTGACAACGCCATTTGCAAACACTAATTTTTTTACATGCCAAGATGCACCCATCCACCAAATATATATGGGGCAAAAGTTTATCACAATCTAGCAGATATGCATAATTAGTGAGGGACCCCTTTTGATTTTGTGCAATTTCCACTAATTAGGTAGAGATCAAGAAGGGTTAATTAATTAGGCCATGTTAGGGGTTATGTGTTTTAGATTAGGTTGTGTGGATTCAAATACAACTTCTTTATTTGTGTGCTATGATTAATCAAAACTAGATCGATCGACTGCGCACACATTATTAGAGGCGCATGCCTTTGCGCACAAAGTGCATGTGTGTGTTGTTGGCCACCAACGAGAGAGAGAGAGAGACAGAGAAAGAGAGAGAGGTAGAGAGAGCTACATACGAGAGAGCGATTGAAATCCCCAAATTAAACACATATATATATGCATGGCACATTTAATTTAATTAGAGGACCGCGAGGCACCCCTGGCCTGCTTGATGCACAATTAAGTGTCATTGGCCTATATAAAGGGTTTAATTAGGGATTAGGGTTTAGGGTTAGGAGGTTAGGGTTTAGGGTCTAGGGTTTAGGGTTTAATGTTTATGGTGTTTAGGGTTTAGGGATTAGGGATTAGGGTTTATTTAGGGTTTAAGGTTTAGGGATCATCGATCGAGTGCGCACACACACATTATTAGAGGCACACGCGCCTTTGCGCATAAAGTGCATGCGTATATGTGTGTGTTTTTTGGCCACCAACGACATATAGATGATCGAGAGAGAGAGAGATTGAAATCCCCCAAGAATATGTTCAAATATATATTAAAATATATGCACGAATGCATGCATGGTAGGCCATGCATGCACACTAATTATATATATATATATTATGAGGAAACTTAATCAAATGTGTTTTCATTCGAGAGAACTTGTCAAAATTCAAGTTAATTAATTTATCATCGATAATTATATAATTAATTAATGAATCTCAGGGAGATGTTATACAACATATGATCGATATAGGCCATGTATATATTAATTGGTGTTAATCTACCGTTTAATTTGCTAGCTAGCTGCTATATATAGAGCATGTTTTTATTAGATCGGGTTATAGCTAGTATAGTTTAGGGTTATGTGTTTTAATTAACTAGGGTTTGATTAGCTAGGGGTTAGTTATATATATATGGTTTAGGGTTAATGCATGGCACATTTAATTTAACTAGAGGACCGCGAGGCACCCCTGGCCTGCTTGATGCACAATTAAGTGTCGTTGGCCTATATATAGGGTTTAATTAGGGTTTAGGGTTAGCTAGGGTTTAGGGTTTAGTGTTTAGGGTGTTTAGCTAGGGTCTAGGGTTTAGGGTTTAGTGTTTACGGTGTTTAGGGTCTAGGGTTTAGTGTTTAGGGTGTTTAGGGTCTAGGGTTTAGGGTCTAGTGTTTAGGGTCTAGGGTTTAGGGTTTAATTAGTGTTTAGGGTGTTTAGGGTTTAGGGTTTAGTGTTTACGGTGTTTAGGGTCTAGGGTTTAGGGTTTAGTGTTTAGGGTGTTTAGGGTCTAGGGTTTAGTGTGTTTAGGGTGTTTAGGGTTTAGGGGATTAGGGATTAGGGTTTTAGGGTTGTTTAAGGTTTAGGGATCATCGATCGAATGCGCACACACATTATTTAGAGGCACCCCGCGCCTTTGTGCATAAAGTGCATGCGTATATATATGTGTGTTTTTTTGCCACCAACAACGATAAATAGATGATCGAGAGAGAGAGATTGAAATCCCCAAGAATATGTTCAAATATATATCAAAATATATGCATGAATGCATGGTAGGCCATGCATGCACACTAATTATATATATATTATGAGCTAGGCAACTTGATCAAATGTGTTTTCATACGAGAGAACTTGTCAAAATTCAAGTTAATTAATTTATCATCGATAATTATATATATAATTAGTTAATGAATCACAGGGAGATCGATAATTAATTTAGGATTTTGGGTTGTTTAAGGTTTTGGGATCATCGATCGAGTGCGCACACACATTATTAGAGGCACCCGCGCGCGTCTTTACGCATAAAGTGCATGCGTATATATGTGTGTTTTTTTTGCCACCAACGTTATATATAGATGATCGAGAGAGAGAGAGAGATTGAAATCCCCAAGAATATGTTCAAATATACATTAAAATATATGCACGAATGCATGGTAGGCCATGCATGCACACTAAAATTATATATATATATTATGAGGCAACTTAATCAAATGTGTTTTCATTCGAGAGAACTTGTCAAAATTAAAGTTAATTAATTTATCAAGATAATTATATAATTAATTAATGAATCTGAGGGATATGTTATACAACATGATCGATATAGGCCATGTATATTTTAATTGGTGTTAATCGACGGTTTGCTAGCTAGCTGTTATATATATAGAGCATGCTTTTATTAGATCGAGTTATATCTAGTATAGTTTAGGGTTATGTGTTTTAATTAAGTAGGGTTGATTAGCTAGGGTTAGTTACATATATATGGTTTAGGGTTAATGCATGGCACATTTAATTTAATTACAGGACCGCGAGGCACCCCTGGCCTGCTCGATGCTGTTATCACCAGAATTTGACCGAGTCAGAGGTGGGCCGCGATCAAGATGGACGTGAAGATTGTACATGGAAGAAATACGTGAATCGGCCTTTTATACCAAGTTGGGCTAAACTGCCCATGTATACGTAACATATTAGATCGCATCTTAGTTTAGAAGTTAGAGTTTTACCCGTGCACGGTTTGGTGTACGCCCACATTAGAAAGTCCCCTGGACTATAAATATGTATCTAGGGTTTATGGAATAAACAACAACCAACGTTCACCACAAACCAATCTCGGCGCATCGCCAACCCCTTCGTCTCGAGGGTTTCTCCGGTAAGCACCATGCTGCCTAGATCGCATCTTGCGATCTAGGCAGCACGAGCTCTGCCTACGTTGTTCATGCGTTGCTCGTGCTGAAGCCTTTTTGATGGCGAGCAACGTAGTTATCATAGATGTGTTAGGGTTAGCATTGTTCTTAGTATCATATGATGTCGTAGTGCAACCCTTGCGCATCTAGCCGTCCTTGTACCTTACAAAGGGTTGGAGGATCCAGCGGCGTGTAGGGTGTAGTTTGCTGGCCCTAGACAGGATGTTCCGAGGATCAACCTCGTGTTGGTTTTTAGGCCTTGTCTAGGATTGGCTTACGATCACCGTGCGCGAGCGCGAGGCCCAATCGTGAGTAGGATGATCCGATTATGCGGTGAAAACCCTAAATCGTCGTGGATCTCATATGCTTTATCTTGATCAAGCAGGACCACCATATATTCGGCCACCTTGGACGAATCATGGGTGGATCGGCTCCATGAGCCGATTCACGGGATAACTCGAGAGCCGATCGAGGCTCGTATTTAACGTGTACGTGTGTGCCCTGCAGGAAACTAAGCGAGGCATCATCCACACCTTCCCGACCAGGTATAGGTCGGGTGGCACGCCCTTGCAATTTGCATCGGCGCGCGACCGGGGAGGCTTTGCGGGCCGTCGCTCTGAGGGAGTGGGGCCAGCCGCAGCCCTAGTTGTTCCCGGCTCTACGGTGTTGACCAGTCACTGCCCGCCGGTGGGTTTCTGACGTCAACACATTCTGGCACGCCCGGTGGGACCATCCTCAACATCAGCCACATCGCGCCGTCTACATCGGAGATGGCGGAAGAAACTCCGGTCACTTACAAGGAGCTCAATGGCGAGCTCAAGAAGAAGTATGACGAGGTCAAAGTCCTCCTCGAAGCCGACCTCATCGACCCCTCCCACGACACCTGTTCCCATGGCATCAGCACCAACGTGGTGGAGCTGGGGTACCGCCCTGGTGAGGGTAATGATGAGGGCGGCTGCTCTCACAGCAAGGATGAAGAAGGAGACGGTCCACGCGATCGGCCCCGACACTGCCACAAGATCCTAGCGATGATCAAGATAGAAGCCGATCCCAGCGATCGGACCGTATTACACGCACCACCAGCTCTCCCAGTATTCGGCGTCGACCTCACAGGTGACGGAAAGCTAGGGTACGGGTTCACCTCGGCTGACGAGCTAGAGGAAGTCGACATCGGCCCCGGGGATAAGCCTCGGCCAACTTTTATCAGCAGAAAGTTAGACCCACAGCTCAGGAGTCAGATGATTGCCCTATTGAAAGAATACCCAGATTGCTTTGCATGGGACTACACAGAGATGCCTGGGCTAGACAGGAGCATCATCGAACATCGGCTCCCCCTGAAGAAAGGATTTCGGCCCTTCCAGCAACGAGCACGACAGATGAAGGCCGAAATCCTAGAGGAGGTCAAGAAAGAGATCGAGAAGATGTTGGCTGCCGGATTCATCAAACCATGCAGGTATGCGGAATGGATATCCAGTATCGTTCCGGTAGAAAAGAAGGACGGCGGTGGCGTGTGGCTATCGATTTCCGAGATCTTAACGAGCCACTCCAAAAGATGAATATCCGATGCCCGTGGCGAAACTTTAATCAATGCAGCTGCTGGCCACAAGGTTTTAAGCTTCATGGATGGCAACGCCGGCTATAACCAGATCTTCATGGCCCCGGAAGATATACACAAGACCGCATTCGAGTACCGGGGCAGTAGGCTTGTTTGAATATGTGGTCATGACCTTTGGGTTGAAGAATGCTGGCGCGACGTATCAAAGAGCCATGAATTATATATTCCACGATCGATCGGCAAGTTGGTGGAAATCTACATCGATGATGTGGTAGTCAAGTCTGTCTCCATGGAGGGACACTTGGAAGATTTGCGACACGTACTAGACCGAACTCGAAAGTTCGGGCTGAGAATGAACCCGAAGAAGTGTGCCTTTGGGGTGACGGCCGGTCAGTTCCTAGGATTTTTGGTCCATGAGCGAGGGATTGAGATCGGCCTGAAGAGTCAGGAGGCAGTGCGTACCATGTAGCCGCCCACCACGAAGAAGGAACTCCAGCGCCTTATCGGCAAGATCAACTTCGTTCGCCGATTCATCTCTAACCTGTCAGGACGGATCGAGCCGTTCATGGGTTTGGTGAAGACTAAATCCGATGACGAATTTCACTGGGGGGCAGAACAGCAGCAGGCGTTCGATGACATTAAACGGGATCTGACGACACCACCCGTGCTAGTGCCGCCCCAGCAAGACAGGCCGTTCTACATTTACTTGTCAGTAGCTGACACATCCATCGCCTCGGCGGTGGTACAACTCTACGAGGGCGTTGAAAAGGTCGTTTTCTACCTCAGCAGAAGGATGTTGGACGCGGAGACAAGGTACCCTGAGGTCGAGAAACTGTGCCTCTGTCTGTTCTTTACCTGCACCAAGCTGCACCACATCCTTTTGACGGCAGAGATCTTCGTCATATGCAAGTCCGACGTTGTCAAGCACATGCTGTCGGCCCCCGTGTTGAAAGGCCGATTGGGTAAATGGATGCTTGCGTTGTCAGAGTTTGACCTGCGGTACCAGCCTGCGAAAGCAGTCAAAGGACAAGCATTGGCCGATCTCATAGCCGAGCGAATCAGTACCAATATAGCAGCACTATCCATACGTGCATGGGCCATGTTCTTCGATGGATCGGCTTGCGACAATGGTTGTGGCATCGGCATTCTGCTCGTATCGCCTAGGGGGACGGAATACTCCTTCTCCATCAGGTTGTTAACCCCTTGCACCAACAACGTGGCGGAGTATGAGGCGGTACGTAAGGGGATGGAGTTGCTACTAGAAGCTGGAGCAGAAGCAGTAGAACTCTTTGGAGACTCCAAGTTGGTAATCAACCAGCTCACGGATGAATATAAGTGCGAGAGTGAATCGCTTTTCCCATATTGGATGGAATGCCGTGAGTTAATGACACAGTTTCGGTACATCAACTTTAATTGGGTTCCAAGATCCCAGAATACCGAGGCCAACAATCTCGCGCAAATGGCGTCAGGCTACATAGATACACCTGAAGGGTCAGAAGTTCAGGTCCAATTCCTGGAACAAAATGATTGGAGAGCCGAAATCTTCAAATACTTAAAAGATTCGGCTCGGGGGGCACCTAAGCGGGTAAGATACAAAGCCATGAAGTATGTCCTCATAGGAGACGACATGTTCTACAGGACGTTGGAAGGGTTACTACTCAAGTGCCAGGGACCAAGCTGAGTCTAATCGGCTCTTACATGAGGTGCATGAAGGCGCCTGTGGAACTCATCAGTCGGCTCACAAGATGAAGTGGCTAATTAGGCGCTCAGGGTTCTATTGGCCCACCATGCTCGAAGATTGCTTCAATTACTACAAGGGGTGCCAGGCATGCCAAATGTTTGGGAAGATTCAGATAGTACCAGCATCAGCGATGAACCCGATCATCAAACCTTGGCCATTCCGAGGATGGGGCATGGACATGATCGGAAAAATCCATCCGGCTTCGAGTAAGAAACACGAATGGATTTTGGCCATCACAGATTACTTCACCAAGTGGGTGGAGGCCGTCCCTATGAATAAGGTAAAATCAGAAGATGTGATTAAGTTCGTGAAGGAACACGTGATTCATAGGTTCGGGATTCCCCAAACCATCACGACCGATGGAGGTTCGGTCTTTGTGTCTAAAGAGTTCAGGGGATTCTGCGATGACATGGGGATTAAGCTGATCCGATCATCTCCGTACTATGCTCAGGCTAACGGGCAAGCTGAGGCGTCTAATCAGAGCTTAATCAAGCTGATCAAGAGAAAGATCGAAGAAAATCCAAGGGATTGGCATGAGAAGTTATCAGAGGCATTATGGGCCTACCGCATGTCGTGCCATGGGGCTATAAAGACTTCGCCGTACCAGCTTGTTTATGGGCAAGAAGCCGTATTACCTTGGGAGATTACGGCTGGATCAAGACGTGTCACGTTTCAGGATGACCTGACGGCAGACGAATATGCAACTTTGATGAGTGACACTATTGAGGACGCAACAGAGCTTAGGCTTTGGTCGTTGGAAAAGATTAAGGAAAACAAAGCCCGGGTAGCTCGGGCCTACAACAAGAAGGTTAGACCAAAGGAGTTTCAGGTTGGTGACCTGGTATGGGAAGCTGTGTTGCCGTTAGGAACCAGGGACAAGGCATATGGCAAGTGGTCTCCTAATTGGCACGGTCCGTACAAAGTCGTCCAGGCCTTGAAAGGTAATGCATACATGTTAGAAGAGTTGGACGGACAGAAGTTCCCAGTGGCCGTAAATGGTCAACACCTCAAGAAGTATTTCCCAAGCATGTGGGATGATGGGCACTAAGGTAGGGAGGCCGATTAGAATCGGCCAGCAAAGGAGATGATCCAATTATGGGTACCAAAGTATGGGGGGCCGATGCAATCGGCCGTAAAAAAAAAATTCAGGAAAAAGCCGATGTCGCCACCATCGACTCTAGAACAATTATACGAGACCCACGAAGCTGGTGTTCAGTTTAGCTTCATAGGTTCCTTGGAGCACGTCCTTGCTGATGTCCTCGCCTTGACTAAGGCTCGGGGGGCAGCGAATCTAGTTTCAGGGGCCGATTGGGGTTGCTGCAAGAAAGGGGAAGAGCCTGGTTGCTCAAATTAGCCGATGAACAATCATCGGCTGTGGGGGTTACAAAATACCACGGTCGAGAGAGAATAGTAATCCGATTCGTTGCTATCGGTCTTGGTGTGACAAACGAGAGGATGGAGATTGGATTAATGAAAAGAGAGATTGAAAGAACAATTCTCGTTAATTCAAAGAAGCGGCTTTACAAGAAGAGCCGATAGCTCCCAAAAGAAGGATCTGGTGCCTAGTGCACTGCAACTACTAGTCCTACCCCACTAGTCATCGCCGTCTTCATCATCGCCGTCGTCGAGATCGTCGGCGCTGCTCCCAGGAAGCTCCTCGCCGTCGCTGCCCCAGCTATCGGCTGGAGCTTCCTCCTCCTCCTCGTCATCGTCATCATCCTCGCTATCCGCCCAGCTGCGGAAGCGCTTCGTTGGAGGATATCCCGCGGAGGAGGAGGAATCATCTTCCTCCTCCTTGTCCTCTTCTTCCTCGTCGTCATCGTCGTCCTCGCTGTCCGCCCACATGCGGGAGCGCTTCTTCGGCGGGAGCTTGGTGGAGGCGGAGGCCTCAGTCCTTTCCGCTCCTTTTTCTTTCTTCTCCTTGTCAGAGGAGATGGGGTTCGCCCCGGAGCGGGAAGCGTCTTCTTCCTTGTTCTTCGGCGACGATTGGAGGGAGAAGCCTGAAGCGGAGGAGGAAGAGGAAGACATTGCTACAGAGGGAGAGGGTTTTTTGGTGTCGACCCCTAGAACAGAGGAAGGGGATGAAGAGGACTGGTCAATTGGCATGGTTAAATAATGAGGAGCCTAGTGGGAATTCAATGCCATTGCAGTTTCCGAGGAAGTAATGCTCAAGCTGTCAAATTCCACAGAGAAGTGGGGAAGACAAAGTGTCATGATGACGGATGCTGCGACAGTTCTGCCCTGCCACGACATGACCCGACGATAGAAAAGCACAATGATTTTGGAAATGACATTTCCAAAACCAGGGGGGCATGTGTTATCACCAGAATTTGACCGAGTCAGAGGTGGGCCGCGATCAAGATGGACGTGAAGATTGTACATGGAAGAAATACGTGAATCGGCCTTTTATACCAAGTTGGGCTAAACTGCCCATGTATCTGTAACATATTAGATCGCATCTTAGTTTAGAAGTTAGAGTTTTACCCGTGCACGGTTTGGTGTACGCCCACATTAGAAAGTCCCCTGGACTATAAATATGTATCTAGGGTTTATGGAATAAACAACAACCAACGTTCACCACAAACCAATCTCGGCGCATCGCCAACCCCTTCGTCTCGAGGGTTTCTCCGGTAAGCACCATGCTGCCTAGATCGCATCTTGCGATCTAGGCAGCACGAGCTCGCCTACGTTGTTCATGCGTTGCTCGTGCCTGAAGCCTTTTTGATGGCGAGCAACGTAGTTATCATAGATGTGTTAGGGTTAGCATTGTTCTTAGTATCATATGCTGTCGTAGTGCAACCCTTGCGCATCTAGCCGTCCTTGTACCTCATCATGGGTGCAGGGGCGGCACCCCGCTTGATCGTTATTTAGTAGATCTGATCTGTTACGGTTGCTCCTTGATTCATCAAGGATTAGTTTAACATCCGCAATAGTTAGGCCTTACAAAGGGTTGGAGGATCCAGCGGCGTGTAGGGTGTAGTTTGCTGGCCCTAGACAGGATGTTCCGAGGATCAACCTCGTGTTGGTTTTTAGGCCTTGTCTAGGATTGGCTTACGATCACCGTGCGCGAGCGCGAGGCCCAATCGTGAGTAGGATGATCCGATTATGCGGTGAAAACCCTAAATCGTCGTGGATCTCATATGCTTTATCTTGATCAAGCAGGACCACCATATATTCGGCCACCTTGGACGAATCATGGGTGGATCGGCTCCATGAGCCGATTCACAGGATAACGTGAGAGCCGATCGAGGCTCGTATTTAACGTGTACGTGTGTGCCCTGCAGGAAACTAAGCGAGGCATCATCCACACCTTCCTGACCGGGTATAGGTCGGGTGGCACGCCCTTGCAATTTGCATCGGCGCGCGACCAGGAGGCTTTGCGGGCCGTCGCTCTGAGGGACTGGGGCCAGCCGCAGCCCTAGTTGTTCCCGGCTCTACGGTGTTGACCAGTCACTGCCCGCCGGTGGGTTTCTGACGTCAACAGATGCACAATTAAGTGTCGTTGGCCTATACATAGGGTTTAATTAGGGTTTAGGGTTAGCTAGGGTTTAGGGTTAGGGTTAGGGTTTAGGGTCTAGGGTTTAGGGTTTAGTGTTTAGGGTGTTTAGGGTTTAGGGATTAGGGATTAGGGTTTAGGGATTTAAGGTTTTAGGGGTTGTTTAAGGTCTAGGGATCATCGATCGAGTGCGCACACACATTATTAGAGGCACTCGCGCCTTTACGCATAAATTGCATGCGTATATATATATGTGTGTGTTTTTTGGCCACCAACGATATATAGATGATCGAGAGAGAGATTGAAATCCCCAAGAATATGTTCAAATATACATTAAAATATATGCACGAATGCATGGTAGGCCATGCATGCACACTAATTAATTATATATATATTATGAGGCAAGTTAATCAAATGTGTTTTCATTCGAGAGAACTTGTCAAAAATCAAGTTAATTAATTCATCACGATAATTATATAATTAATTAATGAATCTGAGGGATATGTTATATATACAACATGATCGATATAGGCCATGTATATTTTAATTGGTGTTAATCTACGGTTTGCTAGCTAGCTGTTATATATAGAGCATGCTTTTATTAGATCGGGTTATATCTAGTATAGTTTAGGGTTATGTGTTTTAATTAAGTAGGGTTGATTAGCTAGGGTTAGTTACATATATATGGTTTAGGGTTAATGCATGTCACATTTAATTTAATTAGAGGACCGCGAGGCACCCCTGGCCAGCTCGATGCACAATTAAGTGTCGTTGGCCTATACATAGGGTTTAATTAGGGTTTAGGGTTAGCTAGGGTTTAGGGTTAGGGTTAGGGTTAGGGTCTAGGGTTTAGGGTTTAGTGTTTAGGGTGTTTAGGGTTTAGGGATTAGGGATTAGGGATTTAAGGTTTTAGGGGTTGTTTAAGGTTTAGGGATCATCGATCGAGTGCGCACACACATTATTAGAGGCACTCGGCACCTTTACGCATAAATTGCATGCGTATATATATATGTGTGTGTTTTTTGGCCACCAACGATATATTGATGATCGAGAGAGAGAGATTGAAATCCCTAAGAATATGTTCAAATATACATTAAAATATATGCACGAATGCATGGTAGGCCATGCATGCACACTAATTAATTATATATATATTATGAGGCAACTTAATCAAATGTGTTTTCATTCGAGAGAACTTGTCAAAATTCAAGTTAATTAATTTATCACGATAATTATATAATTAATTAATGAATCTGAGGGATATGTTATACAACATGATCGATATATAGGCCATGTATATTTTAACTGGTGTTAATCTACGGTTTGCTAGCTAGCTGCTATATATAGAGCATGTTTTTATTAGATCGGGTTATATCTAGTATAGTTTAGGGTTATGTGTTTTAATTAAGTAGGGTTAATTAGCTAGGGTTAGTTACATATATATGGTTTAGGGTTAATGCATGGCACAATTAATTTAATTAGAGGACCGCGAGGCACCCCGGGCTGCTTGATGCACAATTAAGTGACGTTGGCCTATACATAGGGTTTAATTAGGGTTTAGGGTTAGCTAGGGTAGAGGGTTAGGGTTAGGGTTTAGGGTTTAGGGTTTAGTGTTTAGGGTGTTTAGGGTTTAGGGTTTAGGGATTTAGGGGTATTAGGGTTGTTTAAGGTTTAGGGATCATCGATCGAGTGCGCACACACATTATTAGAGGCACCCGCGCCTTTACGCATAAAGTGCATGCATATATATGTGTGTTTTTTGGGCCACCAACGATATATAGATGATCGAGAGAGAGTGAGAGAGATTGAAATCCCCAAGAATATGTTCAAATATACATTAAAATATATGCACGAATGCATTGTAGGCCATGCATGCACACTAATTATATATATATATTATGAGGCAACTTAATCAAATGTGTTTTCATTCGAGAGAACTTGTCAAAGTTCAAGTTAATTAATTTATCACGATAATTATATAATTAATTAATGAATCTCAGGGATATGTTATACAACATGATCGATATAGGCCATGTATATTTTAATTGGTGTTAATCTACGGTTTGCTAGCTAGCTGCTATATATAGAGCATGTTTTTATTAGATCGGGTTATAGCTAGCTAGTATAGTTTAGGGTTATGTGTTTAATTAAGTAGGGTTGATTAGCTAGGGTTAGTTATATATATATGGTTTAGGGTTAATGCATGGCACATTTAATTTTATTAGAGGATCGCGAGGCACCCCTGACCCGCTCGATCGATGCACAATTAAGTGTCGTTGGCCTATACATAGGGTTTAATTGGGGTTTAGGGTTAGCTAGGGTTTAGGGTTAGGGTTAGGGTACGTTTAGGGTCTAGGGTTTAGGGTTTAGTGTTTAGGGTGTTTAGGGTTTAGGGATTAGGGATTTAAGGTTTTAGGGTTGTTTAAGGTTTAGGGATCATCGATCGAGTGCACACAGACATTATTAGAGGCACCCGCGCCTTTACGCATAAATTGCATGCATATATATGTGTGTTTTTTGGCCACCAACGATATATAGATGATCGAGAGAGAGATTGAAATCCCCAAGAATATGTTCAAATATACATTAAAATATATGCACGAATGCATGGTAGGCCATGCATGCACACTAATTATATATATATTATGAGGCAACTTAATCAAATGAGTTAATTAATTTATCACGATAATTATATAATTAATTAATGAATCTGAGGGATATGTTATATATACAACATGATCGATATAGGCCATGTATATATTAATTGGTGTTAATCTACGGTTTGCTAGCTAGCTGCTATATATAGAGCATGTTTTTATTAGATCGGGTTATAGCTAGTATAGTTTAGGGTTATGTGTTTTCATTAAGTAGGGTTGATTAGCTATGGTTAGTTACATATATATGGTTTAGGGTTAATGCATGGCACATTTAATTTAATTAGAGGATCGCGAGGCACCCCTGGCCTGCTTGATGCGCAATTAAGTGTCGTTGGCCTATATATAGGGTTTAATTAGGGTTTAGGGTTAGGGTTAGGGTTTAGGGTCTAGGGTTTAGTGTTTAGGGTGTTTAGGGTTTAGGGATTAGGGATTAGGGTTTCGGTGGTTGTATAAGGTTTAGGGATCATCGATCGAGTGCGCACACACATTATTAGAGGCACCCGCGCTTTGCGCATAAAGTGCATGCGTATAGTTTAGGGTTATTTGTTTTAATTAAGTAGGGTTTGATCAGCTAGGGTTAGTTACATATATATGGTTTAGGGTTAATGCATGGCACATTACATATAGTTTAAATCTCAAGAATGTTTATACATGATAGGCCATATGTGCAAAGGAATTTTTTTCCCCGTGAACTTGTCAAAATTCAAGTTTATCGATGCCAATGGAAACTAGTCCAAAAAATTACATAGAGGACCAAAAGTACTAGACAATAACTAATAGAACCTGCAACTTTACAAAAAGGACCCCAAAACATATAGAAGAAAATCAATCGAGTCCTTCTCGACCGCACATCAGATCTCTACTCCGCATCCTTTCCAGGCAACTCCGTCGCCGGGACGCACCACTTGGGACGGTGTCGCCGGTAGTCGCCGGGACGAAGGAGAAGAAGGGCCTCGAGCAACGGCATATTGGCTCCGAGAAGGGCCGCTGAAAGGCCAAGATGTGCACGGGCAAGACGGATGACGTCGTCGTATGCCCCGAGCTTGTGAACTTTAGCAGCTTGACTTCCCCATTGGCCAGATCTGAAGCACTGACCAAAGCAAGCCTCACCGTTAGCGCCATCACATTGATGGCACCAGATCGGGGTTTGGCCGGCAAGATCCGCCGGATTCACCATAGGCCGGATCCGAAGCCGATGACGAGATCCCCGACTCCATTGCGCCATTCTGCTCATGGGAAACACCGGATCTAAGCTTACAACAACACTAACTCCCTCGGATCCAAATTAGCTGACTCAACTTTGCTTATCTAAATATGGATGTATCCACACATGTTTTTACTCTAGATACATACACGTCTAAGGAAAGTTGAATCAATTAATTTAGTTCGGAGGGTGTATAATATACAGAGAGAAGTCGGCCTCGTCTCCGGCCGGCGAGGCCGCCGGAGAGAAGGGGGAGAGGAGCCAAGGGAGTGGGAGAGACTCGAGAGAGAAAGAGAAGAGGAAGAAATGAGAGCTCCCTGGGGAAGAACATTATTTTTTTCGTTACGCTCGTAGCTTGAAACCGAAAATTTCGGCCGCGCGCCAAATCATCCCGCCGCATCCATTCGAAAATCCCGTGACCGGTTTTACCCTTTTAACCCTGGTCCGGAAGCTACAACCCACCGACCATGGAGGGCTCATTCGGTAACAATGAAATATCTTGCCTAGATCCCGAACCCTCCCCACAGGCCCACACCCACCCACCAACCATTCGCCCCATTAGCTCAAAAATACTCTCACACGCCAAAGCTCGACTCTCTACGGTACTAGATCCGCTTCGCCGCCGGCATACTCCTCCACAGCGTAGCCTTGATCGTGTTGGCTGTCCACCCACCTGATCCGCTCCCCCGCCGCCCTCGTCACCGACGGATCTGCTTCACCGCCGACCTCGCCACCGACGGATCTGCTTCACCACCGACCTCGCCACCGACTACCTCGCCGCAGCGGCTGTATCAACTTCACCGAATACCTTGCCAGCCAACCAGATCTGCTTCACTAACGCCCGCTTCTACTGAAATAGGGTCGATTCATCGTCTCCCGCGTTCGCCGCCGATGGAATGCAAGTTGCCGCCCCCGTCCACCCCGCCGCAGCTTGGTTAGTACGCTGGCCCGTTAGATCGCGGTGTTTCTTTATCCATGTTTTGTGTAGTTATTTGCAGATCTCATATGCCGTTAACTTTCTTGATGTGTTGCTTCGCATGAAGTTTGTTTAAATATTGTACAGTACAAAAGCATTATCCGGTCGCTACCATCTTGTTCATTCTACTGACACCTGTGTGCATCCACATATTTATAGCCTTGTACCCATTCATTTGCTGCCAACTGTTTTTGTATCGCATGCTATTGTCGCACTTGCTTTTATAGTCATGCTATGGGCATTTCCAATCTGCTTGTTCTTATACCACGTCATTAGCTCACCGCTAGTTGTTTTCTCGTGTCCGCTATTCTCACATCGCTTTTATAATCATGCTATGTGCATTTCCAATCTGCTTGCTCTTATACCTCGTCTTTAGCTTATATAGTTATTGTTGCGTGCATGTCCGGTCTTTGTATTATCGTAGACCGACTTGTCAATGTTATTTTTCCTAGGGATTGATCATGCGAACCACTTATTAGAACATCCAACATTAACAGCGGGGACGCTAGGGAAGGTTGGAATCTGAGTTCTTGGTTGGTAATTTTGGCAGTTTACTTCCGTTATTATCTATAACCTATATGCATTGTTCCTTATGCAAGAGATTAACACTTGGAACCTGGCCATAGCAATGCCATTCATGCTTTACTATGTTTACGCCTATTTGATATGCTTGTCTCGGAGAAACTGCGAAGGTGATTTGAACTCGACATTTGGTCATTCTTAATGCCGGTTTACTTTATGTGTAAAACCTTGGCATTATCCTACTCTAAATCTGAATGTCCGAAATTCGTATCTCATGCAAAGCAACATCTAGTTGGTTTTAATCGATATCCGGTAAATATTGGCTTATTCATTTGGCGGCTCAAGTTTTTTGTTATTTGAAACCAGTGACTTGGTCTTAAATGTGATATCTAAACACGGATTAAGGACAATGGAGCGAGGAGGATTAGCATTTCACTTGATGGCTGAACCTAAAATGATAGGCATGTTGACCACGACTAGTGCACGCAAGAGAAGGACTCACGGTGAGCCGATATGTGCTTAGTACATGCATCTTATCTTATCTTGTGCTTATTTCTGCTACATGTTCGTTATCTGATCTCTACATTGCGTAATACATGTTTGAATAGTTAATTGTTGTAACTATGTTTACAATGTTACCGAATGCGGTTTTAATGAAGCAGTCATCATTAGAAGATAGTCGCCAAAAAAGGATTTGTAGCGACCCCGTGCAACATTATGATGTAAGTTTGTGCTTAGTACAAGTTCCATACATGTCTTATTTATGCAACTTGTTATTATCTTATATCTACATTGCATAATAAATGTTTGCATAGTTCATCGTTTAACTCTTTTTGCATTATTATCGAATGCGAGTTGTGATGAAGCAATCTTCATTAGAAGTGAGGCCCACAAAAAGTTCGATCTTTCTTCGATGCATCTTCTCATAGCCGTCAACCTAGACCATTTCTTTCATCAAACGAGTAAATATCTCAAGGTCTGTACTTTATAAAAGACATGGTATTGTCGCTTTAAGATCTGTAGCTGATATGTTGACAAAGAGTACACAAGATTCAATCAAGGCGATTGCCAAATGTCAACGTGTTATTGATGATGCTAATAGAAGTCCTCAATGATTCTATGTAATTTTTTTTATTTGGGCACATTAATTGCCTTGTAATTTTCCTATTTGTTTTATTTGTGTATGTAATTGTGTGTATCATTGAAATCAGATTTTAGGCTCATGAAATTTAATGCAAGTTGACTAGTGAAACAAGTAGGGCCCTACAACAGATTGGGCCGGCCCACTTACAGTAGTGTGGGACCCACTTTCATTTTGGGCCGGCCCACTTCTTTAGTAGGCCGGCCCGGTTACACGATAATGGGCTCCACATGCTTATTGGGCCGGCCCACTATCTTGTTGGGCCGGCCCACTTGCTATATGGTGGTCCCACATGGTAAATGGGTCGGCCCTTTAATAGGAAGGTGGGACCCACCTGTGTTTTTGGCCCGGCCCACTATCTTGTTGGGCCGGCCCACTTTCTATATGGTGGACCCCACATACCAAATGGGCCGGCCCATTAACAGGAATGTGGGACCCACCTGTGTTTTTGGCCGACCCACTATCTTGGTGGGCCGGCCCACTTGCTATATGGTGGACCCCACATACTAAATGGGTCGGCCCTTTAACGAGAAGGTGGGACCCACTCTGTGTTTTTGGCTCGGCCCACTATCTTGTTGGGCCGGCCCACTTGCTATATGGTGGACCCCACATACTAAATGGGCCGACCCTGTAACTGGAAAGTGGGACCCACCTTCCTGTTAAAGGGCCGGCCCACTAGCTTGTTGGGCCGGCCCACTTGCTACATGGTGGACCCCACACACTAAATGGGCCGGCCTTTTAACAGGAATGTGGGACCCACCTGTGTTTTTGGCCCGGCCCACTTGCTTCTTGGGCCGGCCCGATTGCTCGTAAGGTGGACCCCACATGTTAAATGGGCCGGCCCATTTAAGTTTTGACCGATCAACATTAGAGGTTAGGCCGGCCCACGTAACTAATGGACCAGCCCGGCTATATAGTTGACCGGTCAAACTATGTCATCCGGCCGGCCCGCTTAAGACGTGGCGGGCCTCGTGTGGGCCTACCATCTACCACGGGGTTTCGCCGGTTAACGCCGTTAGCCGCCGGTTAACGGCGTACGCCACGTGTCGGCTTGCATGACGTCGGCGGTCAACGGGCTCCCGGAAACACTTGGGCAACGGTCCGATTTTCCGTGGCGGAAGGGCGCCCAAGCGCGACGGACCGAAAAAATCGTCGTTGGACTTTGCCTGACGCAGTTTCGACAACAGAACCCATATCGTCGGGTTAGGCCCATAGGCGACGGAAAAATACCCCTTAGTGGACGATTTTGGGACGTTGTCTATCAGAACTTTTCTTGTAGTGTATCAGGCAACTTGAAATCTGACGGCACTGGCGTTTTTCGAACTCGTCGTGTGAAACAGGGGAGTCCACACAGATCTTCGTCATCTTCTTCAGGTGATTGCCGACGTTCTCTCCTTTCCTGTCGCGCCCTGTCGACTCGCGTCTGCGCTACTATATCTCTTGCCGACGTTCTTGGAGGTGGTTGCACTGCCGCTGTAGGCCGCGGGCTATTTTGCCTTGCAGCACCTTCGGGAGGCGTGCTTGTTCCCGCGAATGTTGTACCCATAACTCCAACTCCTGCCAAGGCCATATTATACAATGCCTCTGTTGGATCTCCTGCGGGTGGCCTGTTTGCCAGTATAAAGGCTTGTGTCGCCATATATCCCGCTTCCGTGGTTTTTGGTATAATGTTTCCTCTTTCATCAATCGACATAAAGGACATGTCAAGATTCTGGATCAAGTTCTCCCTATCTGCCTCCGGTATATTCTGCAGTCGAGACCTTGCCCTGTTACGGCCGTCTCTGTGGTTGTCTCCCGAAGTTGCTGAATGTCGGCTCAGCTCAGCCCTTCGCCTGCTTGACACAGAAGCGGCGGCTCTTCTCTTTTCAAGTTCAGCTGCTTGTTTTTCGAGCTCTCTTCCCTTACGGGCTAGCCTATATTGCTACGCCTGCAACTCCGGGACTGTTGCAGTGGTATTCATCGGCTCCGTGCCATTCAAGGCTCTTGTCGCTCTATCCCAAGCTTCTTGCGGGAGTTGCACTCTGTCTCTTGGCTCGGGACCAATGTACTTGGTGCCTAAACTTCTCGTGAGATCAGCGGGATCGACGTATGGATTTCCCAAATTGTCGAAGGCCTCTGATGTCTCCGGTTCTGCTCGGCTTGCTTCCTCAATGGCGTACACTTGGTGATGCGTTGAAGCTTGAGTGTTGTCGATATTGGTGACACCGTCATATAGATCGTCGAAGACCTCACGAATAGAAGTAGATCTGTCGATGAAATCGAAAGCATCGATGCTGTCGAAATCGCTGCTTATATTTGAGTCCGCAGACGACCCAACGGATATGTTGCCGAAGATCTTGATGAGCTCGTTGCTTGATGCAAGCTTGGAGGATATTGCCGACGAAACCTCCTCATCGCCAGATTCGAACAATGAAACCGATCCCGATGAATCGGAACCAGCTGCAACCGATCTCGCCGAATCCGATCTTGCGAGTTGATGAGATCCTTCCTTCCCGACGCGGAAGTGGAACCTCCCGAACGCCATATTCATGGGCTCCTCCAGATGTGTATATGCATCCATACGGGAGGGTGGGTGAGGAACAAAATCGACTAGAGCGGTTTCGATCTGTTTACCTCGATCCGTCGCGTTGCATGCTACCGAAGACGCCGAAGATGTTGAACGTGCCATCGAGATGAGAACCTTGTCGCCTCTAATTCCCACAGACGGCGCCAATTGATAAGGGATTAACTTATCAATGCCTACAAGTTGTAGACTAGGGTTTAGTTGGAAGTAGAGGGCAAGTAGATCTCGAAGGTTTCAGCCGGAAAGTACTCAACTGCTATGAAAACTAGGGTTGTCTGGAAAACAATGAATTGATCCTTTCTTTGTCCCTCGACTCCTCCTTATATAGGAGGCGGAGCCGAGGGTTTCGTGATACACAAGTTACAGAGTTCGGGAGGGTTTCTGACCCGTCCCGCAATAGTTACAAGTTAATATTCCTAATACAATCCTATCTTTTCAAACTATTTCCCGACTGGGCCTTTGGCTTTGTAAAACTTCGGGTCACGGGCCTTCAATAAACCCCGGGTACCATCTTCGGCAGGCCCATTGGGGATGCCTATGTCACACGTCGACACGTACCCACGCGCGTGCGCCGTCTCCTGCTCCTTCGACGGTATGGGATCTGTAGCCACCTTCACCACAACATCCTGCTCCGCTGACAGCCTGGCAGCAGTCACCGCAGGCTCCCCTTCCTCCTCCACCGCCGGAGTTCATCGACCTCGTCAGCGACGACGAGCATTTGTCCATAGCTAGGTTTTAGCATGCCTTGACCCTTTTTAATTTCTAAGCTTTATAATGTATTTTTAATGTAAATTATGGGCTTTTCAATATTTTTAATGTGTCGGCCTGCTAGAGACACCCCCATACGCAAACAGACGCGTGATCGATTTCGACCATTCGGTCCAACGCAAACGGACGAATACGGAAAGTTTTGACGTTCGATTTGCATCGGGCCTAACGCGCAACTTGGACAACTTGGATGCTTGGATGCGGCTGTCATGGAATCAAGGCCGGTCCTCCGAATGATTGTTGTATGCAGTGACAAAGACTGCATGCATGTTCAGTTGCATTCTTTTTTCACGAAAAATCCACTGATCTATTAATAAACTTAAACCGTTGCACAAAGAGTTCAGAATTCACACAAAAGTCTAACTCTAATTTTTGAGTTATTGTCGCCATGAGAGTGGTGTGTCGATGCTTATGCAGTGACAAAGACCCCATGTCCAGTTGCATTGTCCATCAAGGTTTCCGGCCAAGTGGCCTCGCACAAAGTCTTGTTGGTGAGAACAATACACTACATCCACTCCAATGAATAAGGCTGGGCTTATATTATTAATAAATATTAAATCCTCTAAGGTTTGATCAAGTATTTACAAAAATAAAATCATGAACATGCAAAATACATAATCAATATCATTAGATATGTCATGAAATATATTTTCATATGTATTTATAGAATATCATATTTACTGATAGATTTTTTTCTAAAAGTTCAGTCAAATTTTACTTAGACTTTTTTTACAAAAAAAATCCGTATTCACCGGAGCGGAGGTACTATAGTTTGCGGAATCCTCTAATAAGAACATGTTACCCTCCAAAACCCCCCGACGGGTTTCGGTTAAGCAACACGAAGAGCCGGGAAGCTCCCAGGGCCGCTTAGTGGATCCCTGGCACCTCGCGTCGTCCCGCAAATCTTCTGGCGCGCGTCCTGGCGGTTGCTAGGACGTGCCACCTGACCTATACCTGGTCAGGAAGGTGTTAGTGCTTCGATTGTTCCTGCATGGTAGACACGTGCACATTAAATACGAGCCTTATCGGCTCTCGGGTTTCCCGTGGATCGGCTCAAAGAGCCGATCGCCCCATGGTCCTTGATGGATTAGCAATGGCATGGGGATCCTGCTTGATCAGGACAAAGCTAAAACGATCCACGACAGTTTGGGGTTTTCACCGCATAATCGGAACGTCCTACGTGCGATCGGGCCTAGCAGCTACGAGAGACGATGCAAACTACCCCTACGTGAGGCCTAAAAACCAACATGTGTTGATCCTCGGAACATCCCTCGCAGGGACGGTAAACAACGCCTAACGCACCACCGGATCGTCCGACCCCAGACATAAGGCCTAACTATGCGGATATTAAACTAATCCTTGCGGATGCAAGGAGCAACTATAACGGATCGGATCTACTAAGCATGATCAAGCAAGATGCTGCCCTTACGTCTAGATCGACGTAAGGGCAGCAAGGTGTCTAGGGACGGCATTGCCACGCAGATACGCACGTGAAAGCACCAATGCGAGCCCCTAAACACCTAAGGATAAATAGTACCGCTCGCCATCAAAAAGGCTTCAGCACGAGCAAGTACAGGGATAACGAATAAACTTACGCTGCCTAGATCGCAAGATGCGATCTAGGCAGCATGGTGCTTACCCGGGAGAAACCCTCGTATGAAAGGGGTGGCGATGCGCCGAGATTGGTTTGTGTTGGTTGAACGATGATTGTCCTCCTTTTCCGATAACCCTAGATACATATTTATAGTCCAAGGGACTTTCTAATTGAGGCGTGCACCTAACCGTGCACGGGCCAGACTCTATCTCTTTACTCTAAATTACAACGCGATCTAATATGTTACAGATACATGGGCAATTAAGCCCTAACTCTTAGCGCAAGGCCGCTTCAAAGATGCTCCACGTGTGCGTCCTTCAAGTTCATCTTCAATTACGGCCCACCTCCTGATTTGGCCAGAATCGGGTGGTAACACATGCCCCACTGGTTTTGATAATGATAATAGCAAAACCATCTGTCTCCTTCGAAGGGTCATGTCGTGGCAGAACCGTCGCAGTTTTCTTCATGATGACGTCTTGCCTCTTCAGCTTCTCTGCACGATTTGACAGCCCTGGCACCGCGTCCTTGGGAACTGCTTAGGCATTAAACCACCATATCCCCTTTTATTTAACCGCACCGAACAGTTCTCTTCCTCATCTCCTCGCTCCAAACCAGCCATCAGCCAAAAAACCCTCTTCCTTCACAGCCATGTCTTCTCCTTCCTCTTCCCAATCCTCTTCCGCAAGCGAGGGAGAGCCGGAGGTCGATCAGACGGAAGCATACAACCGGCGCGCCCCCAAGCATTGGGATGAGCGAGAATTTGACTTCGACTTCGTGCCCGAAGGCCGACCCGAAGACCTTGTCTGGTCGGACGGTGACATGCCCCTGACTGACGGGGAAGACGATCTTCGGTTCTTGATCGATGGAGAACTAGAAGCGGAGAGCGACAACAACGACCCTCTCTTCCGGGGCAAATTCACTTCCTCCACCAAAGAGGAAGAAGAAGAAGAGGACGACGAAGACGAAGATATCTCCTCCGACACGAGGAAGGAACCAGAAGACGAAACCTCCTCCGAGGAACCGCCGCCAAAGCGCATCCGTGGCTGGGCCTGGTCCGATGAGGATGATGATAATGACGAGGAGGAGGCCCCCGCTGAAGGTCACAGTAGCAGCGACGAGGAATTCGTCAACAGTAGCGATGAGGGCGGCTACCCCAGCGATGACGAAGACGGCAACAGTCCTTATAGTAGGGATTCACTAGTATAAGACTAGCAGTAGCAGTTTATTCCCCTTTTGCTTGGGTAATCAGCTCTTCCTTGTAAGAAATCCCCTTTTTAATCAATGAAGATGGATAGATTCCTCCTTTTGAGGGCAACCAGCTTTCCCATGTAAGAAATCTGACTTATCAATGAAGAATTTCCCCCAATTTGACCTTGTCGATTTTCCTCAAATTAATTTAGCCGATTTTCCCTCAACTGATTTTGCCGATTCTTCTTGACCAATGCTTAATAAGCCGATGTTAACGCATCGGTCCTACGTAGTCCATCCCTCCATTCCTCAACTGACGACTTTGAGACCTGGTAATCTTCAAGAATTCATCATTTGTTGAAGAAAGTTGCGGCGAAGGATCAGCCGATGATATCCCAATCGGCTTCTAAAACAGAACATCCATCAGACTCAGCCTGCCCCCGAGCCCCAGTCAGGGTGAGAATGAAAGTGCACCAACCGCATTGGGCCACACCAGCTTCTCAACTGTGGTGCAGCATCAGCCGATTCTGACCAAATCGGTTGTTAACAGCAGAGCACCCCCCAGGTGAGCTGCCCCCCGAGTCTCTTTGGTCCAATGAGGCAACCTATGGTGAGAATGAAGTTCAGTCCGACTGGATGATCGTCGGTTGTTCTCATGATCCTGGCCTGATCCGCACGTCCATGCTCGTTCTTGCCGTTGGCCGTGGCTGCGATCTTCAAACTTGCCGGCAAACACCAAAGGCTTAAATGAGAGAAAGGGCCGTCTTGGACGCCCAAACTGATGCTTCTGTTGGTGCTGCCGAGCTCGAAGTCTTGCAAAAGGAGTTGGAAGTCCCTGAAGAGCGGGCCCGAATCGCCAAGTAATTCCAATGAGGGGTTCCTCCAGTAGATGACTGCTCTATTAGGCTTCCGCTTATATCCCTTGAGTCGATGGCCGTGCATCGGCTTTGAATCCTTAAGTCGATGTCTACGCATCGGCTGTGCTCAAAAATTTCTGTATTTTGGATTTTTTATGTAGCCGATTTGCTTACGTATCGGCCCCCATACTTGAGCTGCTCTGCTGGATATCTGACATTCGTTCCCAGCTCCGTATCCTCGTATCTCATCCATCTATGTGCCCCCCGAGCCGATTCTGTCAAGTAATTGATGGCATCGGCTCTTCAGGCATTTGTTGGATCAATGCTGAACACAGACGAAGGTATGTTGAGGATAATTTTGGCCGATTGCGGGAATCGGCCTCCTTTTCCGTTGCAATGCTTGACGATGGTTTGCAACTTCTTGGACTTCCACTGTAGCTACGTGGCCTACTAGAGATTAGATCCTTTGCTTTTCATTTTTTGAGGGCCGATCACTGGGATCGACCTTGCCACGTATGTCCAATGCCTTGGACGTGCTACTCCATCAGGACCACGGACACCATGTTTGTGTCAGCCGATGCCTGTGTATCGGTATCGGCCGATGCTCGTGCATCGGCTTTCGCCGTTTTGGGCGCCATACTTTCTTTGGCGGGCGCGCCTTCGTCTCCATGGTTTGCTGGATTTTCGCGGCCAGATCGGGCCGCGCTCTTCTCAACGTGTACGGATATCGTGCCTCGGCTTCTTCCAAGTTTCGCGGCCGCTGCACCCGACGCTTCGAGAATGGCTGAGTCCATCGTGGCACCACCTTGGACGGTGATACCTATCTTCTTCTCCATCGGACTCCTCGAAGTCCTCTTCTTGAGATGACTCAGCTCGTTTACTCTGATGTGGGAGAGGTCCTAGACGCTCGAACACTGAAACTTCGTTCGTCCTTCTCCTTTGTTGTGTGCATTCTGGGCAGTTCTCGATTGTTGGCAATCGGCTCATTCCTGAGTCCCAGCAATGTTTGAAGAAGGGACAGTCTCAGTGCTTGTCCACATTGTCTTGCTCCCTTGACCTCTCGCTGGAGCGACGTTCGTACCCGTCGTTGTTGCCGTTGTTCTGACGATACCTCCTGTTCTCTGCATCAGACCGACGATGTTTCTCATCGTCTTCGTCGTAGCGTCGACGTCGGTCGTACTGCTGCTCGTATTTGTTGAGGAGATGCATCACCTCCTCCTCGGTCAGGTACCGTCTGTCATCACCTTGGGGCTGGTCGCGTGGAACGGCCTCCTCTTTATCTTTGCCACGAGAGTGGCTGCTTTCTGCTTTGTCCTTACCATGGCGGCTCCCAAGCCCTGCCATATTGACATCGAAAGAGAACCCTGGTTCTCTTATGGAGTGGCTTAGGTCTACCATGTTGACGTCCGGAAACGGACGCCTGTCTACCTTCATGGCAAACTGTCCGAAAGTTAATCGGCCTGCTTCTATCGCCATCTGAATTTGTGCGCGCAGTACTTTGCAGTCGTTGGTGGTGTGCGTGAACGTATGATGCCATTTGCAGTATGGCCTCTTGTTCATCTCCTGTGCCGTAGGGATCTTGTGGCCTTCGGGTAGCTTCAACTGTTTCTCTTTCAGCAGCAGATCGAAGATCTGTTCAGTCTTGGTCACGTCGAAGTCCAACCCTCTTGGAGGCCCTGGCGGATTCACCCATTGGCAGGATACAGGTACTGGCGTCCGAGTCCACTCGGCTACTGCAACTTCCTGATCTTCCGAGAAATCTTCATCTTCATCGGCATTGACCAGGCTGATCGCGCGCTTGAACTTGTCTTGGTACAGTTCTGGATGGCGCTGTTCATATAAGGTCAGCCTGCTGACCAAGTGCGTCAACGAGTTGTACTCGACTTGGAATGTCAGGTCCTTGAATGACGCTGCAAGGCCTGCCACGGCCAGCTCGACTGCCTCCTTCTCGCCGGATGAGCCGAATAGCATCGGTTCTTGACGGTTCGAAACGTTGGATGTACTCGAAACTGTCTCTCCTCGCTTCTGCCGAACCTGAGCTAGCTCGGCAATACCAGCTTCAGTACCTTCTGAATGGTACTGGGTGTGGAACAGTTCCTCCAGCTGCTTCCATGATTGCACTGAATTTGGCTGCAAAGAGGTGTACCACCCGAAAGCTGGACCGGTGAGGGATTGCGAGAAGCACCTCACCCATAACTGATCTGATGCTGAAACCATGCCCAGCTGGGCCAGGTATCGGCTCACGTGCTCGATGGAGCTTGACCCTTCTGACCCACTGAATTTGTTGAAGTCCGGGAGCCGGTACTTAGGTGGTAGTGGGATCAGGTCGAACTCATTGGGGTACGGCTTGGAATAGCCGATTATCTTTTTCTTCGGCAAGATGCCGAACTGATCTCTCAGGACTGCGCTGATTTGATCTGCGGTGGAGGTACTGGCGGCTGAGCTTTCCTGGATTGGTGCAGTGGTGTACTTGGCTAGCCATGCTTGTTTCTCGCCTTCGCTCCTAGACTCCCGCCGTCTGCAGCCGTTCTTCCCGCCGAACAAGTGCTCCTGCTCCAGCAATCCCTCCTGGTGGAGCCTGGATCGCCTGCGTCCAGTTGTTGCAGTCCGGTACGTACGTGCACACGTATCCGTGCGGGATTTCCTTGGGCGGGTCATGTAAGAATTGATAGTCGCCCGGATCACCCCCATCTTTGTAGACGACGTATGCCGGTGAGCCTTGTTGCTGTGGAGCCGCCGTTGCGTACGGCGAGGCGGCCCGGTGTGGAGTTGCATCTCTCCCCGGTGAGTCCCTAGAACAGGTCCTGAAGGGGAGTACCGACGCTCCATGATTTCTTGCACCACACGGAGCGCAACGCGCTCCAAAGTATTCACCAGGCTCTCCGAGTGCCGATGCAGTGAATGGGCCACCACATAGTTGATCTCTTGTCGCAGGGCTCTGGTACGTTCATCCGAAGGGAGAGACAGATCTACCCCTTCGAGGACGCCTTGTGGCGTGAATCCTTTGAATCTGATACCGTGTGAACGGGTCTTCTCAAAGGAGCCGATGAGTTCGGCTTCAACGATGGCCTTCAGCTCATCGTACTTCTTCTTATCATCAGGAGGAAGCTCCTCGTACGTGATCTGTTCTTCCGCCATGCCGATGTTGACGTGGATGTTGTAGAAGATGTCCCACCGGGCGTGCCAGAATGTGTTACCCTCCAAAACCCCCCGACGGGTTTCGGTTAAGCAACACGAAGAGCCGGGAAGCTCCCAGGGCCGCTTAGTGGATCCCTGGCACCTCGCGTCGTCCCGCAAATCTTCGGCGCGCGTCCCGGCGGTTGCTAGCGCGTGCCACCCGACCTATACCGGTCGGGAAGGTGTTAGTGCTTCGATTGTTCCCGCATGGTAGACACGTGCACATTAAATACGAGCCTTATCGGCTCTCGGGTTTCCTCGTGGATCGGCTCAAAGAGCTGATCGCCCCATGGTCCTTGATGGATTAGCAATGGCATAGGGATCCCGCTTGATCGAGACAAAGCTAAAACGATCCACGACAGCTTGGGGTTTTCACCGCATAATCGGAACGTCCTACGTGCGATCGGGCCTAGCAGCTACGAGAGACGATGCAAACTACCCCTACGTGAGGCCTAAAAACCAACATGTGTTGATCCTCGGAACATCCCTCGCAGGGACGGTAAACAACGCCTAACGCACCACCGGATCGTCCGACCCCAAGCATAAGGCCTAACTATGCGAGATATTAAACTAATCCTTGCGAGATGCAAGGAGCAACTATAACGGATCGGATCTACTAAGCATGATCAAGCAAGATGCTGCCCTTACGTCTAGATCGACGTAAGGGCAGCAAGGTGTCTAGGGACGGCATTGCCACGCAGATACGCACGTGAAAGCACCAATGCGAGCCCCTAAACACCTAAGGATAAATAGTACCGCTCGCCATCAAAAAGGCTTCAAGCACGAGCAGTACAAAGGATAACGAATAAACTTACGCTGCCTAGATCGCAAGATGCGATCTAGGCAGCATGGTGCTTACCCGGGAGAAACCCTCGTATGAAAGGGGTGGCGATGCGCCGAGATTGGTTTGTGTTGGTTGAACGATGATTGTCCTCCTTTTCCGATAACCCTAGATACATATTTATAGTCCAAGGGACTTTCTAATTGAGGCGTGCACCTAACCGTGCACGGGCCAGACTCTATCTCTTTACTCTAAATTACAACGCGATCTAATATGTTACAGATACATGAGCAATTAAGCCCGAACTCTTAGCGCAAGGCCGCTTCAAAGATGCTCCACGTGTGCGTCCTTCAAGTTCATCTTCAATTACGGCCCACCTCCTGATTTGGCCAGAATCGGGTGGTAACAGAACAAAAGGCGTGAAACCTTGCGAGATCCTAATTCCCATGGCAAACTAAGAGCATCTCCAGTCAAGCCCCAAACAATGTTTGGCAGAAGCACCGGATTGAACATTCGGAGAACGCCGCCACGTGGTATCATTTTTGAGAAGCGTCTGTTCCCGGCCACGTTCCCAAACAAAATTTAAATTAAATTCAAACAAAAAAGATAATTTTTCATTCTAATTTCTTATATATTACAAGGTTTTGAATGAAATTCGTTCAAACTTAAACCTAAAGTGAAACTAGTGGCGGTTGCGGCGGATGCTGCAGCCTTAGTATTGGAGGATGTTATACTCTTCTTGGTCCATGACGTTGGGACTTGCTTCGCCGTCGTCACGCGTGAGGTCGACGAGCGGCTTGCCGGAGTAGCGGATGGACATGGGGATGACGCCCTTGATGTTCCCCTCCCAGACGATGTGGTCATTCAACGACTCCATCTAGGCGGTGTTGAATTCCGATGTGTCTTCGGGATCATCGCTGCTAGCAATGAGAGGCTGTTGGCGGAGGAGCGCCGCTATCTTCGTGGAGGTGTCGGCCTCCTCATCCTCCGCCTTGACCTCAACGTTCACCTCCGGCTTCGGGCGGCGAAGGCCGCTGTTGCCGTCGGACGCCGCCTGTCGCGTCGGCTCACGGATCATGATGTCGCGGCTGCACCTCCTCGCAGGCGTTGTGTACTCCTCCTTCACCTCGCGCTTGGGCACGACGTAGGGGGAGACGTGGCAGGGCGAAGGCACGGAGCGCACTGGCCCTGAAGAAATGGACCCACCAGACGTCTTGGTCGGTGGCCACCCAGGTGGGATCATCCCGCTCCTCCAGCTGAAGTTGGCGGCGTTAGTCCCAGGTGAGGGCGCCGGAGGGATGCCGACGCTGTTGACGGCCATCTTCCTGCCGCCGCTTCTGAGCAGGCGCATGTCCGTCGACACCAGCTAGCGCGCTTTGTACATCGCCCACGCCTCAGCGATGATGGCGCTTTCATGGCCAAAGCCATTCATGGAGAGGACGTTGTGGCACCTGCTTGACATGCTGGATTTGGAGGTGGGCGAGGGGTTTTGAGGGCGCGCCAAGGGAGAGGGCGGCGAGAGTGTGGGGAGAGTGGCGAGAGGATGATGGCGCCTTTTATTCGGAACAGGTAGGCGAAGAGGCGGGGGCAGTGGTGTGCATTAACGCACGAATAGACACATCCCTGTGCCCTGCGAAAGCTGCGTGTCTATTAACGACGCTTTACAAGAGGTAGGTGACAGTTATAAACCCGCGCGGCCATACATCCGCGTCACTAACATGACATGCCCGACACTAGCTACGCCTCTCCGCGTTGCATCCGACACCCGACAACGATCTCTGTGTGGCGAAGATGGGGTCGAGGTGGCAGACATCGTATTGGGCCATACCCGACTGAAACGGGGCTTTGGGAGGTTAAATGTCCAACGCATCCCAAATCTCTTTAGAGAATGCTTCGGAGCATCTAGTGGTGATGCTTTAAGTTTCGGTTCTCTGTCATTGTAAATTTTATTTTTTATTGTTTTGCGAAACTGTCACTATAAACTTTACATCCCGTGACGAACATCTACATCGAATAAGGCGATGATCAGATATATTCAGATATTTTATCGCATATCTTGGACCGGATTTCACATCACCCCTTGTGTGATGATGAAGTGACAAGAGCGTCGCGGCCTGAACAGGAACTGTGGTACAGCGATGAGCACATAAAGCGCATTGAAGGACCAGACGAGTTATCTCGTAGACAGGTGCTCTGGTTAGGCTTGTCGCTCTTGGCGCTGATGCCTCGATCGATCAGGTTCACTGAACTGAAGTGAACCCTCCGCTGAGCTGAGCTGAAGAAAAACAGGAGGGCAAAATTAAGGCTTGTGCCACGGATGGCATAGAGACGGCCGGTAGGGTCGAGTACCCTTCTGGTGAGTAACATCATGGCCAGATCAAATATTTGTAGTACTGTTCAAAACGATTGATCTCAGAAATATTATACTTCCTCCGTCCCATAAAAACATGCCAAAGATTTGTCTGAATTTAGATATATCTAGACACCAAATATTACTCCCATACATAGATACATTTGAATTTTAACACATTATCAACATATTTCATGGCATGGAGGGGTAAAGTGCTCTGCAGATCCATCGGTTGGACAGACGCCCATACCATTTCATTTCATTCTATTGCGGGTGTAGACATTATGGCCACACAAACACGCGCGCGCACGTAATGCCACTTTCTTACTGATAGTGGCTGTCTGCGCATGCCTCCTTGTCTTGAGTTAGCTCCATGACCTGCCTGATACCTCAATCATTTTGCTTCCCGTGTCTTGGCGCGCCAGCCAGCTTGTCGCTGTCCCTGCTGCTTGCTGCTATCGGACTGACGCGTTTGATTGGGAGCAACAGAAAGTCGTTCAGCTTGTTTTTACATGATCGACCGGAAGTCCGCACTCGTCTCCGGCGCCGAGCTAGCGCCAGAGGCACGATGCGTGGCGCGGCCTCAATTTCCCCAAGGAGGCAGATTGCGTCCATCTCCACCGCGCGCGTGCCAGAACAAGACGATTGATTGGCCGGTGATGGAGGCGGGCAACAAAAGCGTTTGTTGACAAGATCTAGACCAGATTAACAATCAGCTGTTTGTTGAGAAGGATCAGTGCCCAGATCAAAGCATCAGGTTTTATTGGTAGATAGATGGCCAAGTCATTAGCTAACATTTGCCTTTATAGATTTGTGTGTGGTACGCGCTGACGCTGTGAAGATTAAAAACCGGAGCTGGCTGTAAGTGTTGATTTCCTCCTTCGACTGAAACCTCTTGTTCCCACTGAGACATACGCGAGGAACATGCTCTCTGATCAGACTCGTTTGGCTCTACCGACATTCGCTGGGATGACACTGGACTACACATCTGTCTTCGTTCGAAATGCTGCCATGCCAGCATATGGCGAGCCAGCTTTCCTGCAAGGCGGAGTGCCAAAGAGGACGAGGAACAGTTTCGATGTAGCTGTGCTTCCTCAGGGAAATGATGTGCCACAGGATGTCTGTGCTTTTGACCGTGAAATGAAGTATTCACTGCCTTACGTCGGGAGTAGCTCAGACGGATTGATGGACAGCCTTCTGCTGAACGGTGTCATGCAAGATGGGGCAAGTACGTAATGGGGTGTATGACATGTTTATATTCTGTTGATGTAAGCCGTGTCTATGATTGGGTGCATGTTGGAGTCTGGATTTATAATAACTACCTTGGTCATATGACTTCTGTTATGGTGCTTATACTAAGTGCATGATTGTCCTACATTGTACTTATACAATTGCGCAGTTGCGCTGTGTTAGTGCTGCTCCTTTTTGCTTTCTGTGAGCTCATCTGAAATCTAGATAGATCTAGAGAGATCTATACCAGATTGACAATCATTTTGTATTTACTCAGCTGTTTGTTGAGCAGGATCAGTGGCCAGATCAAAGCATCAGGTTTTGATTGGTAGATGGCCAAGTCATTAGCTATTCCCTTTAATTATAGATTTGTGTGGTACGCATAGACGCTGAAGATCAAAAACTGGAGCTGACCGTATCTGGGAGAACTGAATCTAAAAAAGATGACGATTTGCGCACTGGGTTTGATTCCTGGTTTTGCTTTACCAGGTTGGCGTTACTGGAACCAACCATTAGCAAGCCTCTTGAGTTTCTAGGAGGAAGTCGGCATCAGAGCTGTTAGCATATCCTTTTCGTTCGTACATGCTTAGCGATGCACTTCTTTGCAAGTAGCGACACACTTGCGGCAAGTTCATGCTCCAGGGCCAGTCTGCTTCGCGGCTGATGACTTCCCAAGATTTCCGAGCGCAAAATCTAGTGCGCAAATTGGCCAACTTGCCTTGATGTGGCTGTCATGGAATCATGGATGGTCCTCCGAATGATTGTCGCCAGGGCAGTGGATCGTGGATGCTTACGCAGTGACGAAGACCGCATGTCCTTTTGCATTGCGTTTTAAGGTTTCCGCCAAGTGGGTTCGCAGTTAACGCAAGGTCTAACTCTAATTTCTGAATTATTGTCGCCATGAGAGTGTTGTTATGCAGTGACAGAGACACCATGTCCAGTTGCATTGTGTTTCCGGCAAAGTGGCCTCACACAAAATCTTGCTCTAACCTTGTCTGGTGAGAACAATATACTACTCCCTTCGATCTAAAATAATAATCTAAAACTGAATGTATCTAGACGCATTTAAGTGTATAGATTTCCTCAGGTATTCTAGATCGGAGGAAGTAGTATAATTAGTGCAATCCTTTATTAAGAATAAAAAGTGGAAACCTTGCGAGATTTAGGACCTGACGACATCTCCAATGAGAGGGTTGCTCCGGTGCTACCCCTAAACCAAGTTGAGGGTTATATTTGGTTCTTTTTTTTTCCTTGCGTTGGGCCTGCCAAAATCCATATCCAGTCCATGTATATCGATTTGTATTGATAAGATATATGTACATCACATTTGAAAAAAAAGAGGTCACGTGACTAGTTAATGTTGCCCACCTGGTGCATGCCTTCTATTTCGGTACACACACTTAATCGTAGGTACGCAGAAAAAATAGGTACAACACAACACAACACAGGCCATACAGGCTTGTATAGGGATATACGAACGGTGGACCTACACTGAAATTACGATCGTGCCCCCGCTTACGAACATGTATAGGAAGATCTCCACCTTTATTGTGATTGACGCGTCCAGAATTTTTCCAGGGGAGGAGTGCTCCAATGACCCAATGCAAACGGACCAAACATGTCTGTTTTGTTTGTGTGGACAACAATCCTAACCCAACGGCCAATGCAAAGTGACTGACATGACATGTATGTGCCGACGCACCAAATCCCGAGAGGAGGAGTGGGACGACACCAAGGACTACCTCGCATACCTGGCAGAGCAGGCCAAGGAAGCGGGCACGATGAACCAGCTTCCTCTCGTGCTGGAAGGCATGGACGAGGAGGAGGCAATGAGGCTTGCCTTGAAGGTCTCGCAGGAGCAACCACTAGCGCTACCTTGCTATGCAGTGGCGGTGATGCCTGTTGGCCTGTCCGAGAAGGAGGCCCTAATGGTGGCCATGGAGGCATGTTGCGTGGCGCCACCACCATCGTCGTGGGATTAGTGGCCTGAGCATGCCTCTGCCTATTCTCCACCACGTCCAACGGCGTACCCGCTACCTTTCTGGGCAGCCAATTGCCACCAGCGGCAATCCCTCCTCGATCCTCCACCGCCGGTCCACCATATGCCCGCGCCGGCACCCAACTAGCCATGGCCGATGCCAGAGATCATGAACCTCATGTGGGACAGCAAAGCTGACCTGTAGAATAGGCCCGAGTAAAAAAAAAGACCCGTTAGCTTCCAATGTTTTTCTATTTTTTAAATCTATGCAAATGAACAAAAGAGACGGAGCGGCTGATTTTAGTGTCCGTGACCCGGCGTGAATTGATCGAAACGGACACAAATAATGTTCAAAATGAGTCAGGTGGAGATGCCCTAAATCCAACGGCAAAGTAAGTTTCGGTTCTCTGTCACTCTGAAAATTTACATCCCGTGACAAACATCTACATCGAATGAGGCGATGATCAGATATTTTTATCGCATATCTTCGACCGGATTTCACATCACCCCTTGTGTGATGACGAAGTGACAAAAACGTCGCGGCCTGAAAAGAAGCTGTGATACAGCGATGAGCACATAAAGCGCATTGAAGGACCAGATATCGTGTAGACAGGTGCTCTGGTTGGGCTTGTCGCTCGTGGCTCTGATGCCTACGTACCGGTGGATGGATCCCACTCGCCTCAGATTCAGTGAACTGAACTGAACCCGCCGCATTCGGAGTAGCTCTTATTCTTCTGAAGAAAAACAGGAGGGCAAATGCTTGTGCCATGGATGTCATAGAGACGGCCGGTAGGGGCGAGTGCCGTTCGGGCGAGTAACATCATGGCCAGATCAAACATCCGTAATACTGTTCACAAGGGTCGATCCCTGAAATATTATACTCCGTACAGAATTGCACTGAGAAAGAAGATGAAGTGCTCTGCAGATCCATGGGTTGGACAGACGCACGCACCATGCATGCCATGGCCTTTATTTTGGTGTGCGTGCGTGTAGACGCCATGGCCACACGAAGCACTCGCACGCAGATGGCGCCGTTTTCTTATTGCAAGTGTGCATGGCTCCTTGTCTTGAGTTAGCTCCATGCCATGATAGGCTGATCACCCACCTCAATCATACGCTTCTCGTGTCTTGGCGCGCCAGCTTGTCGTTGTCCCTCCGATGGCTGCCGCTATCGGACTGACGTGTCTGATTGGGGGCAACAGAAAGTCGTTCCCTGCGTTTTTGCATGATCGAGCGGAAGTCCGCGCTCGTCACCGGCCGGCGCCGAGCTAGCGCCAGAAGCGTATGATGCGTGGCGCGTCGAAGCCGTGGCGCGGCCTCAAATTCCCAAGGAGGCAGATTGCGTCCACCGGCGCCGAGCGCGTGCTGGCCGGCACGAGTTGCTCCTGTGACACCACGGCAGCTACAGCGACAGCGGCTCGTCGGTCGGCGCCGCCGGCCTATCCGCTCCGTTTCCAGCGGCGCGGCCGCGGACGCAACCGGGAGACGAAGACGGCACGGCGCAACCTCGGCCAGACCGCGATTAGACGATCGACTGGCCGGCCGGTGATGGAGGCGGACAAGAAAAGTGCATGTCCGACGTGTTGCGTGCTAGGTGAGGTGCATGCATGTACCAGTAGCACGGTTGCCGTGTGGACTGGATCGGACACCCGGGACCCGGCCTTCTGGCGTCTGATCTGCTTGCCGCTGATCCATCGAGCGGGTTTTTATACGTCGATTGCGTTTCCCTCGGTTGGGTAGTCGACTCGATCCACAGCAACGGCACTACAGACATGGTCGTGGAGTGTTTATTTTTCTGTCGTCGAATGTGGCTCCGTTAATATACATATAATCAACAAGATATTGTAGCTTGTCATATATTCATATAGCTAACCACAGAAGCATAGCCTTCTGCAAACTTTGAGAACACCGGCGAGCGATGGAGCACGTTAAGATTATTGTGGAAACCGACCATGCCAAAAAAAATGCCATGCAACTGCCTTAAGAATAAAAGTCCATCCCTCCACATACTTGTTATATTGGTACTGCCATCCAAAAGGAATTTCCGCTCCCAATGTATGAAATCTATGATGCTGACAATTCCCGAAAATCCTCTTACTTCGTTGATCGACATTAGTAGGGCAGGGTTGGCAATATTTGGCTCTCTCAAGTAAAGACCACCGAACACCGTAATGACAACTCGATAGAATCTGTACGTCGCCTCCAGGCATGTGGACTCACTCATTCGCAAGTACTTATAAAGGAGATCACTAGCCACTCTGTACACAAGCATACGAACAACTGCAAACACTCCTCATAAGAGGTGAAGCCTAGCTTACCAGTGTCATCGGACGCATTGACGGAGGGAGCATCCAAATAATGGGTGTACACACTTGTCTAAAAAGCATAGTTTAGTCATGCTTTCTAATTTATTTGATGTAGATTGCTCTATATATCTGAACTATACAAAGTTTTTCTCAAAAATAATGGGTGTACATTTGTACACCCATGTCCCCATGTAGCTCTGCCCATGACCGGGCCTGCATCCGCACTAGGGGTCGTAGTTTCTCACGCCTAGAATAGTCAAGAACAAGTCTCTTGACATATGATACTACCGCCCGAACATGGCCTCCGTGAAGACCAGCTTGGTGGGGTGGAAGTAGCCCCGATACACCCGATGGCCACCCTCTCGATCGTGCAACATGTTTCCACTGCAAGGACTCGTCGAGTCTCTGTGCACCGGTCACTGCATCTCAGTGTGCTCGTAGATGAGGGAGGTTGCGGCAACCATGAGCCCCGAAGAGGCGTCTGACTCGTCTTCTGAGTAGCTGTCGAGGACGTCTTTGAAGAAGTCGATCGACTCCCTGATGTTCATATGTGGGGCCAACAATTATGGGTCAATGGCTTAATTATTTAAATCAAATAGCGAAAAATGTTCCGAGATTTCTTACCAGGAAATTGCAAACAGGTTGTGGGCGTTGTGACCAGCGGCCGTTACGAGCGAGATGGAGGTTGGGTAGGTGCTATGTCGAGGCCTGCAAGGGCACTTGAGGCTGCCACCAAAAAGTGTCCTCCAGCGATGTGTGGACCGAACAAAACTATAATGGCGAGCGGCAGGGCATGTGCTGGACAGAACGCGAATGGGTGAGGTGGGTTTGCTGCCCCACTATGACCAGCCTAAGGACTAGGTATTCTCAAGAAAGGGATTGTGTGGTGCGTGGGAGATAGCGAGATGATTGATGCTTGGAATGGCTGGTGGATTCCAAGAGGCACTAAGAGAAGACCTGTCGCAGCGCGGGGCTTATCGATCATATCCACAGTTTTTTTTGAAATCGGATCATATCCATAGTTAGTGAGGTCATCAACCCCATCCAAGAGCTGGGATGAAGAACCAATCAGGGACAACGTTAAGGCTGTGGATGCTTGTTGTTATATGTATATATTTGTCTATTGTAGTTTCCCCATATGTTAGGGGTTTTCACGCATATGCTGCACTGCATACGTACTATATATCGCGACCTTTGGCTCTCAGTAATACAACAACTATATTTCCCTAACATGGTATCAGAGCAAAATTGATCCTCTCCTCTCCCGTACAGATCTCTTTCTTCCCGGCCGATCTCCCGACGATCCGTCCGCCTGCTCTCCCGTGCCGATCGCGCCGATCCGGCCGCCCCCATCGCGACGATCCGGCCGCCAGTGCCGCGCGTCCGCGTCCGCGTCCTGCTGCCCGAGATTCCCAGCTCTGCGTGCCCGCGTCCTGCTGCCCGCCAGTGCCGCGCGTGGCCCCTGCTATTTCCCTGCCCCGAGCTGATTTCTCTAGCCCCTGCTCCGAACTGATTTCTCTGGCCCCTGCTCCGATCTGGTTTCTTTTCTTCATCCGCTCGCAGCTTCACTGCCTGCCTGCAGTTGCCTTGATCCAAAAAAAAAAAAATCAAAAAAAAAAGAGAAAAAAAAGAGAAAAAAAAGAGAAAAAAAATATTACTGTCGTCGGCTGTTGTTATCCGATGTCTTCTTTCGCTGATCCCGCCTTATCTTTGGGCCTTCCTTCGGTACTTGGTCTTTGTCCGCTGCCCCCGTGTATGACGCCTAGCCATTCTTCATCGCCGTTTGCGGCCTTTTCACGCGGCTCTTCCCGCGCTTCACCGACTCCGTCTACGTCGGCTCGCCGCTCTATACCGACTTTCGCGGCCTCTTCCCGCGGCTCTGGTCGCGCTTCGCCGATTTTGTCTCCCTCGGCCTGCCGCTCTACATCGACTTTTGCGGCCTCTTCATGCGGCTCTGTCCGCGCTTCGCCGACTTCGTCTACGTCGGCCCGCCGCTCTACATCGACTTTTGCGGCCTCTTCCCGCAGTTATGGCCGCACTTCGTCGACTCCGTCTACGTCGGCCTGTCGCTCTACATCGACTTTCGCGGCCTCTTCACGTGGTTATGACCGCGTTTTGCCGACTCTGTCTTCATCGGCGTGTTGCTCTCCGTCGCCCCCTTTGGTGGCCTCTGTGCGTGTGGGTGATAGCTCCTCGTCGGCACCTGATTATACGTCGACCTCTCCAGTCGCGCCCCTCTCTGCGCATGAGATAGCGCAGCTTCACTGCCTACTTGATGCTTGGGATTCTAGCTTACGTCAGCAGCCTCGCGGTCCGAGTCTCCGCCCTCGTCCTCATTGCACCTACTGTGGCAAGGTTGGCCACACTTCCTCCACCTGCTGGACGCGGGATCCCAGTTTACGTCAGCAGTTCCAGGCTCGTCGCCAGGCTGGCTCTTCGAGATCTTCTGCAGCTTGCACTCTCCGATCGGGACATTCTCGGGGTCTTCGTGGTCCGCTCGCTACTACGGACTCTTCCTCGCCGGGCGCTGTTGGTTCCGTGGACCGGCTCTTCCGGCACTCGCGCGACCACCTCTTTCTACACGGTCGGTACGTCCTCGTGGTATCCGGATTCCGGAGCTTCTTTTCATATGACCTCCGAGTCTTCTATTCCGTCTCGCTCTTCGGTCTCTTATTTCTCCTGTCCGTGTTGTCACGGCTGATGGTACCTCTATTCCTGTTTGTAGTACAGGCACCCTTTCTACTCCCTCTTTCTCCGTCCCTGATGTTTCTCATGTTCCTCGCCTTCAGATGAACCTTTTCTCTCGCTAGCCAGCTCACCGATTCTGGTTGTCGCGTCATTCTTGACGCCGAGTCTTGTGCGGTTCGGGATCGTCGCACACTGCACCCTGGTTGGAGCTGGCCCTCGTAGCCGTTAGTCTCCGGGGCTTTGGGAGTTAGATCAGGCTTCGTGTTCCTTCCGCCGCCACTTCATCCGCCAGTTCTCCTCCGGTTGTTGCCTCCGTCACCGGCTCTTTTCAGCGAAGTGGCATCATCGTCTTGGTCACCTTTGTGACTCTCGCCTCGTCGTCTTTGGTTCATCGTGGCCTTCCGGGGTCCGTCTCCGGAGATGGGTCGTTACACTTGTCGGGGTTGTAGGTTAGGCAAACACATTCAGCTTCCCTATCCTACTAGTGTGTCTGTCTCTCGGCCGACCGTTCGATTTAGTCCATTCGAGATGTTTGGGGTCCGGCTCCCTTCGCTTCGAAAGGGGGCCATCGATACTATATCTTATTCATTGATGATTTTTCACGGTACACCCGGGTGTTTTTCATGCACTCTCGCAGTGAGGTGCTCTCTATTTATCGGCGTTTTGCGGCCATGGTCCGCACTCGGTATTCCTCACCCATTCGCGTGTTTCGTGCTGATTCCGCTGGTGAGTATATCTCCCGAGCACCTTTGTGGTGTCCTTGCCGAGGAGGGCACCCTCGCTCGGTTTTCTTGTCCCGGCGCGCATGCTCAAAATGGCGTCGCCGAGCGTAAGCATCGTCATCTTCTTGAGACCACCCGTGCTATGATGATTGCTTCTTCTCTTCCGCCACATTTCTGGGCTGAGGCTGTTGCTACGTCGGTCCACCTCATTAACATTCAGCCTTCCGCTGCTCTACAGGGTGGCATTCCTCTCGAGCGTCTCTCTGGTGTTTCTCCAGACTACTCGACTCTCCGTTCATTTGGTTGCGTTTGCTATGTCCTTCTGCCTCCTCACGAACGCACCAAACTGATCGCTCAGTCTGTTGAGTGCGTTTTTCTCGGATACAGTGATGAGCATAAGGGCTATCGCTGTTGGGACCCCGTTGGTCGTCGGATGCGCATCTCTCGTGACGTCACATTTGATGAGACGCGTCCCTTCTATCCTCGCCCCACCTCGGGTACTTACCCGGTGGATGATATCTCTTTTCTTCTTTTTCCGGATGCACCCCCGCTGTCCCTCCTCCCCTCCCTCCTACTTCGATGCGCCCCTTCGGCGCCATCCTCTCGTTCGTCCAGTCCACCTAGTACTCCTTGTTCTCCGGCTTCGGCTCCTTCCGATGTTGTCCCTTCTTCCTCTTCTTCTGATGACTTGTCTTCTTCAGATGAGCTTCCCCCTTCACGGCCTGTTCGTCAGCGTCGTGCTCCAGCTCGTTACTCTCCTAGTCACTATGGTCTCTCTGTCGTTTCCGAGCCGACTTCTTATCGGGATGCCGAGCGTCATCCTGAATGGCAGCTTGCCATGGCCGAGGAGATTGCTGCGCTTGAGCGCACTGGCACTTGGGATCTTGTTTCTCCCCCTTCTGGTGTTCGTCCCATCACGTGTAAGTGGGTCTATAAAATTAAGACTCGCTCTGATGGATCTCTTGAGCGCTATAAAGCGCGTCTTGTGGCTCGTGGTTTTCAGCGGGAGCACGGCCGTGACTATGATGAGACTTTTGCCCTCGTGGCTCATATGACTACCGTGCGTACCCTTCTTGCCGTTGCTTACGTTCGCCGCCGGTCCGTCTCCCGGCTTGATGTTCAGAATGCTTTTCTTAATGGCGAGTTGAGTGAGGAGGTTTACATGCAGCCTCCTCCTGGGTATTCTGTTCCCGATGGGATGGTTTGTCGTCTTCGACGTTCTCTCTATGGTCTCAAACAGGCCCTCGTGCCTGGTTTGAGCGCTTCGCATCTGTCGTGACCGGCTGCTGGTTTCTCTCCTAGTCTTCATGATCCAGCACTTTTCGTTCACACTTCTCCTCATGGACGTACTCTTCTTCTTCTCTATGTCGATGATATGATCATTACCGGTGATGATCCCGAGTATATTGCCTTCGTCAAGGCTCGTCTTCGTGATCGGTTTCTTATGACTGATCTTGGTCCTCTTCGCTATTTTCTTGGCATTGAGGTTTCCTCCACTTCGATGGCTTTTCTATCTCTCGGGAAAAGTACATTCGGGATCTTCTTGCTCGTGCTCGCTCTTGGGGATGAGCGCACAGTCGATACTCCTATGGAGCTTAATGTTAAGCTTCGTCCTATCGATGGTGATCCTCTTCCCGATCCCACCCGTTATCGTCATCTTGTTGGGAGTCTTGTTTATCTTGCTTGTCACTCGTCCCGATATTTCTTATCCTGTTCATATTCCGAGTCGGTTTGTCTCAGCTCCTACCATCGTTCACTATAGTCATCTCCTCCGTGTTCTTCGTTATCTTCGTGGCACGATCACTCGTCGCCTTTTCTTTCCCCGTTCCAGCTCTCTCCAGCTCCAGTGCTATTCGGATGCTACATGGGCGAGTGATCCTACGGATCGTCGTTCGCTTTCTGCTTACTATGTGTTTCTTGGTGGTTCGCTTGTTGCTTGGAAGACGAAGAAACAGGTCGCAGTTTCTCGTTCGAGTGTTGAGGCTGAGTTGCGGGCTATGGCTTTGTTGATTGCTGAGGTGACTTGGTTACGGTGGTTGCTTGCAGATTTTGGGGTCTCGTTACGACACCCACTCCACTTTTGTCCGACAAGTACAGGTGCTATCGGTATTGCGCGTGATCCGGTCAAGCATGAGCTGACCAAGCATATCGGTGTTGATGCCTTTTACACACGTGCACGAGTACGGGATGATGTTGTTGCGGTTCATTATGTGCCTTCAGATTTGCAGTTGGCGGATTTCTTTACGAAGGCACAGACTAGAGTGCAGCATGATTTCTTACTCTCCAAACTCAGTGTTGTGGATCCACCATGAGTTTGCGGGGGGGTGTTAGATGTATATATTTGTCTATTGTAGTTTCCCCATATGTTAGGGGGTTTTCTGCATATGTGCACCTGTACATGTACTATATATTGTGGCCTTTGGCCCCCTGGTAATACAACAACTATATTTCCCTAACACTTGTGATATCCTCTTGGTCCCACTCAGGGCAGATATGGAGTATTGCGGAGTCCCTGGAATTTTAGGCCCAAAGTCCATGGACTATGGAATTCCAATTCCAGATTTAAGTATTGGGTGGCTTGGCACTATGATAGCAAAGGGAGTTTTAGCGTTAAATCAGCTTATCACCTGGGTGTAAGCCTACGAGATGTAAAGCTGCAATGGGATGCGAGTGCCTCGTCTGACTGTTGCAAACCCCTCGACTTAATGGAAAAAGATATGTGATAGGAATGTGCCAGAAAAGGTGAAAATCTCTGTATGGAGATTTGCCCACAACAGCTTGCCAACACCGATGAACATCAAAAGGAAGAGAGTACGTGGAGCTGTATACTCGATTCCCTATCTGCAATCGTCTGGATGAAGACGGTGGAAACTTCTTTTGAAAATCAAGTTTGTCAAGCAAGTCTCGAGGAACCTGAACATGAAGGATAGTAGGCTGGAGGTCTCAGCATGTTTGGATGCACGAGCTGTTCTCGAACATATTTGGAGCTGCAGCATGGGCGGCATAATTTTTCACAAGTCCAGAAACTACAACAATGCTAGAATTCTCACAGGTAAGATACATAACACTAGATTGATCCAGAGCTGGAAGCACAACTGTCGGCATCTTTGCTGTCTTCATCTTCAGCAAGCTCGGCAGTGGGCGCGCCAGAGGTGCGCTACGACACATGCATGAAAATGGAAAGATCAGCTAAAATAAGAAGCATATAGTTTATGAAAAAGCTCTCAACTTCTCATATGTTCTTGAGTGTAGATAATGATGCAACTATAAGTTACAGAAAGCCAACAATGTGTGTTCTGGTACACCCAATCGATACAGATTCTTCTGAGCTTTTAGCAAGAAAGACCATCTATATTGTGCTGATCCTCTATCTCAAGCAAGACAGCAAGTGGGTAAATTCTTCGTGGAATGCCAGTAGAATATCCAACAGCAGTATCAAAAGGAAAAGCGTGTGTGGTATCCTAGATCTTACAAATTTTTTCTTCCAATGGAATAGCATTGAAGGTAATAGATTCAGGAAAATAAGAAATATGTAAAGGTTGATGTATCATTATGATGAAGTTAAGGTCATTGCGCAAGGCAGATTTTTTTTATTTAGAAAGAAGCACGTCAATGTTGAGGTAGATAGACTAGTTGTGCGTAGAATGTCTTAGTATTCAGTAGTACATTATTACTATCATCAGAATCTAATAAGTAATGAGTGACAGGAAAACAATACCAAATATTGCTCTTTCCACAGTTTTTTTATAGAGGCAAAATCTTTGCCTACTGTAATGATACAGCAGAGAGCAAGATAATTACACGATAATTAAAGAAGAAACGCTAGAAAGCGCCATAGGTATTTGTCGCCCGTTTGGGGCTTTTGTACATTCAAAGTTGGGCACTTGATGCCTTTCGTCTACAAACAAGGCTTCAAGCAACCCATGCTTTGAAATGTATGTGCACTGCGAGCATGTAGCGCATGATTTGCATGTTCTAGTACCAAAATGACGTGGAGTCCAAACTTTTCCAGCGACATCTTTCTTCGCTGTACCAAAGAATGGACTAGCATTTTGACCTCTCCGCTTGCAGTGTACAGAGCAGACACATGAATTTATAATATTGCTACTCAATTCCATAGCCTAATTAGGTAGCCCCTAAGCCTGCATCTGGGAAGAATGGGACTAGCATTTTGCCCTCTCTGGTGTACAGAGGGGATCCATCAATTTATAATATTGCTAGTACTAAATTTCATAGCCTAATTAGGTATCCTCTAAGCCTGCATCTGGCAAGCAGGAGGGCTGATTTCTACTGACACTGCAATGGCATTAAGGTAGGGGGAGACACTAAACTCACCGCCCTCTTTGGTGCATTCTGTTGCTCCTGCTGCTGGAGTTTTTCCTTGTCCCACAGGTACCGTTGGTAACCCCACTCAATCCGCTCCTCCTTCCGTAGCTTGCTTAATGCGTACACCTCAATGTCTGAAATTTCCCTCCTTTTAGTCTTAGCTTCCTGCAAATGCAATCCCAAGTACACGAATATCAGGAGATCCCCAATGTCAGCCACCTGAATATATATTTGTAACCTGTCTGGCTTGAGCAGTTGAGCCCTAACTTGTGAAAGTGATGAATATTCAGCGGAGCAGTACCTGCGGTTTCGACACTTGCTCCCCAGCAGCAGCAGCAACCCCCGCATCCTTTTTACCATTGTCTCCGAGCTGGCCGTCGGACGGCTTAGCAGTGCGGCTCTCGCCGTGGTACACCCACACCGTGTAACGAGGCTGGAAGCCGTTCTTGCCCAGGTGAATCTGCATGTCGAACTTGGATCGCGTTCGAATGTTGCGGCAGCACGCGCAGGGGCACGGCACGTCGCGGCCCGGCGGCACGCGGCGGAAGGCGCGCTCCACGAACTCCGTCGCCTTGTCCGCCCACTCGGGGGTGATTGAGGTCCTGCTCTGACGGCACGTGTACATCCAGCTGCGGTCTTCCGCCATCGTCGCCGACCCGCTCCCTGCGTTGGCACACGTGATGATTTCAACTCTAGATCTGGCATTGACGGAATTGAAATGCACAAATTGCAACTAGAGCGCGCGGTGGAACGGACAACTCGTGGTGTGGTGTAACAGCGAACTGACCTGAGTGCTGGTCGGTTTCGTGAAACGCGCGACCTCCGTGAACAGCAGGCTCGGACGCCGGGGGGCGGGGGGCGGCGATGAGTGGCGGCGCGAGTGAAGGGGGTGGAAGCGGCGCCCTAATAGGAGGGTTTTGTGGGAAATGCAGCAGCCGGTGGTATGCCGACGGGCGGTGGCGGGACGTCCAGGGGAAAAGACCGTCGGCAACGACGGCGCGGGGGAAGTGCTAACCTGGGCGGCTCGTGGGCCAGTCCTATACACCGACCAGGTCGGTGCCTACCAGGCACCGCACACCCTGGTCGGGTATTGGGGCTGGCCCATTTACGTTTCGTTTTCGTTTTATGTTTCTATTTTTTGAATTTGTTTTTCTGTTTTATTTTTTGTTTCCTTTCCTTTTCTATTTATTTTCTTTGTTCAAAATTAAAAAGGTTCAAATTCGAGAATTATTAAAATGATAGAATTGTTTAAATGTGAAAAATGTTCAAATTACAAAAAATTTCAAATTTGTAAATTGTTCAATTACAAAAATTGTTCAAATTCGAAAATTGTTCATGTATAAAAAATAAAAAAATTCGAAAATAATGTTTTCCAAGTTTTAGAAAATATACAAATTAAGTATATGTATATTTAAAAAATGTTCAAATTTTAGAAAAGTTTAGATTTTGAAACAAGTTTAGTTTTCCGAAAAAAGTTCAGATTATTTTTTTGGAATTTCAAAAACCGTAGAAAAAGTAGAAAATAAACAACAATGAAGAAGAAAAACGAAAAAGGAACAAAAAAAATACATGGCTGGGCCGGCCCAACACCCACCCTAGGGTGTGCGACACCCGGTCCGCACCCACCAGGGTGGTGTATAGCACCTCCCCGGCTCGTGCGGGGTGCCCCACAACCCCAGCGACCAGGTCAGGTAGGCTAGATCGCGATCCATTCGCTCAGGTACGATTTTTTCTCTTTTTTCTTCTCTTTTTCTGTTACTAATATTTTTTCTTTTCAAAATCTAACATTTTTTAGGAAATTATTTTTCAGACTTTTTCAAAATATTAACATTTTTAAATTCAAAAGTTTAAATTTTGAACAGTTTTATATTTTGAACATTTTTTGAAAATTATTTTTAAAAAAAATTGAACAATTTTTATGTTTGAACATTTTTTGGGATTGAACATTTTTTGACATTGTGCATTTTTTAAATTTGAACATTTTATGAGATTAAACATTTTTGAACTGTGGATATTTTTTGGGGATTGAACATTTTTTATATTTGAGAAAAAAATATTTTTTAAAAATATTAAATAAAATTAACATGAAAACTTTTAAAAATATCAACAATTTTTTTTAAATCTTAATATTTTCAAATCTAAAAAATAAAAAGAAACAAAAGAGAAAAGAGAAACATAAAAGAAAAAGAAAAGAAAAAACGAAAAAAGAATCAGAAAACGAAGTACACCGTGAACTGGGCCGACCAGGTCGGCCCATACCGTGCACGGAGGATTGTGCGGCGCGCGATAACGGCCGACCTTGTCGGTGTATAGGGATTCCCCTGCGTGGCGCCTTGAGGATTACCGTAGGGGGGTGCTGTACGCCGACCTGGTCGGCGCGGACCTGGCGCCACACACCCCTAGGCGGGTTGTTGGGCCGGCCCAACATTCCCACTCTTCCTTTTTTTTTTTTTGCTTTTTCATTTTCCTGTTCTATTTTTCTTTTTACGTTTTTCAAAAGCTGATTCTTTTTAGACTCGATTTTCTTAAATTATTTTAGTTTTTTTGAAATTTAAATATTTTCAAAATTTGAACATTTTTCAGATTGGATCAATTTTCAAAATGGAATAAATTTTAAATTGGAAATTTTTTTAATTGGAACAAATATTTTCATTTTTTATATATGAACAATTTTCGAATTTAAACAATTTTTATACTTGACAATTTTCGCATTTATTTTTTTTATACTTAAACAAATTTCGAATTTGAATTTTTCTCGAATATTTGAGATAAACATTTTACATTTAAAAATATATTTAAATTTTAAAAAATAATCTTAAGAATGAAAAAAGAAACAAAAAATAAAAAACTGAAAAGAAAAAGAAACAGAAAAAACAGAAATAGAAAAGAAACAGAAAAGAAAAAAATACATAACAGAAAAAATAACTCAAAAAAAAAACGGCTAACTGGCCCAACATCCGAACTGAGCCGGCCCGTACCGCGTGGGGGTGTGCGACGCACGGTACGCGCAGACGTGATCGGTGTATAGGAAATCCGTTACCGCAGTGCCTATTGTTTGCAAGGCCTGACCGGCCTGGGCCTGATTTGCTGCGACTACTACTTGGGCCTATCTTCTCTTCTGTAGTCTGTACCTGTTCCAGCGGAAACTGCAACGACCATTATCCTGAAAAAGAAAGAAATACGCAATGGCAATTGATAGTGCTGGATAATAACCAGTTACGGCGAGTCGACTCGCTAGAATTCGTTTAGGTAATGTGTTAGCTTTGCTCAAGAAAAAAAAAGGTAATGTGTTAGCTCGGCTCGCTTTGTTATTGTGACGAATTCAAACATCCACTTGCTTGTGTAACTAGCGAGCTGTCTCGTTTAGCTGGAGAAACTTGTTGCACAAATGAATTGTGCACCTGAGTACACTCGATGTGACTACCTGTAATAGAAAAACACGCATCTATACAATTTAGGGGATTACTAACAAAAACACAAAATAAAATAATCAGATGTATAAATCCCTTGTCATAGTAAACGAGGAGTATAAGAAAATAATTGTCCAGATAATAATAAGAAACAATATTAGATAAACCAACTTTTTTTTTAACATGGGCAAAAGTATCGCGTCATCTTAACTAATTAAGAAATGAATTGCCCTCACATTTTTTTGGTTTTGTCAAAACAGGACACGATTTTTGGGGCCAAATCTTTCTGTGATGAGATTAGTAGTATGTTATGCGGGTACCGGTGGATATTTGGGCAGTCCAAATACCAAGAATATTTGCATATATACATGAACAAAAATACCAGTGTTGTACAAGTACAACATAACAACAGATGCTCGGGTTGCACAACGAGTTTTGGTAGTCGTCGGCAATATGCAGCGCAATACTACAACAATACACTGGAGAGATTGAGAAAACACAGATGGCTATTGTAGGAATCTATTTGCTGCAATCTCATTGGCCTCGTCGGGAGTTCAGGAGTGACAAGTGCTTGACCCTGCCCTAACAACGGCGTCCAACTGGGGCAAGAAATCCTGCCGAGCAAGCCCAGAGCCCGTAGCCTGGCGCCTGCGTGAAGATCCGCACCTCTCCCCTGTCCACTAGGTGAGGTACCTAGATTGTCGGCACCAAAAAGTGCCGGCAATGGTTTTTTGAGGCAGAAAAAATTGTTGTATTTAATCCCGTGGAGATAGGTCTTTGCCGGCACTTTCAGGAAAATGCCACCATAAGTATTTTAAGGTACTTGGAAAAATGCCAGTAATAACTATTTCATGCACTTACTAATAAGCAGGGAAAGAGTTTTGCCGTCACTTTCAGAAGGTGCCATGGAATCTTTTGCCGGCACTTTTCAGTAGATGCCGCAGAATCTTTTTTTCAGCACTTTGCTGAAGATGCCATCCAAAAAATTTGCCGGCAGTTTCAGAAATGCCTCTAGAAGCTTTTTTTTAGGCCTTTAGTTCTGGTGCCGCTGATTATTTTGTAGGCATTTTTTAATTTGCTGGAGTGCTAGCAAACATCATGCAATCTAGTAGTCAAGCAACATTAACACTCAATTTATTTAACAAATATTTCCAAGAAATCTAGCAGTCAATCAACATTTTGAAACATCCATCATGGTTCACAATCCAGACAATTAACTTACATGATCAACATGGTTCACAATCCAGGAAACATGACCATAGGGTTCACAATCTAGAAAACCATTAGATAAAACACACAACAAGGTTCATCTAATTTGTCTGACCAACATGGTTCATCAAGACTTTGATTACATCATCTTGGCTTTTGACTTGAAGTTTGAGGTCACACATCATCCCGGCTTCCATTTAAATTGGCTTTTGACTTGAAGGTGAAGGTTCTCCTCCTCTTAGTTATCTTACTGACAGGGTTCTCATTTTTCCTATTTTTTTCCCGATTCGGTGCTTGTTCCTCCAATGTCCGCACCCTACCATCATATTTAGAATGAAGGCGCAAGTTCTTGTCCATGCTGCTCATAATTTTTGCATGAGTCAAGTCCACATCTTCAGACTGACCTACAAGAATGCTTTGTGTCACAACTAGTGTAGCTAGATGGAAAACATGGTTGTTTCATGTGGTCATGGCAAGTGAAGCTAAATGACATTACTGATCATGGCAAGTGAAGCTAAATGGCAGTATTGATCATGTGCAGTACAAGTGATAATTGACATTCTCCAGAGGCAAGTGAAGATTTAGTAACAGGAGAAGTGAAACTTACATTTTGCCTTGGACATTGGACTGAGTGTGCCTCAGCATGACCTAGTAGTGTCATTCTCCCCTTTGCTTGTGGTAACTTTGTGGTTCTCTTCAAGACCATGTTGATCATAACCTCAATCTAATCTTCTGTGTCTGCATTCTGAACAGTCCCAAGAGCTACTACTGATTCACTGGTTGGTGAAGTTAATGCAACATCCATCCCTTTTGTCACCTTGACTATCCATTTGTTCTTTCTCTTCTTCACCTCATTGATTTTCATCTTGTTTTCTTGTGCCTTCTCGAGTTTAACAGATTTAATGATCTTATTCACACTTGATGTCTGCAGATAACATATTTTATTATTTTATCATATAAGTCTCAATTATTGCATCAACCATTTAGTCGGTACAATTGCAGGAGTAATTTCTAACCTTTGCCTCTAGATGCTTGTAAGTTGTCTTTGATTGATTTCCTTCTACTTGATGGCTAAACATTCCTTCTTGACTATACATTGTTTCCTAGCTATAGACAGCTTCCTGGCTATTGATAGCTTCCTGGCTATACACTCCATCCTAGGTATAGATTGCTTCTTATCTAGGTTATGTTCTCATGCTTTTAGGTGGTACCTTCAATTACCAATCTTATCACAACATTAATATCACCATTACAAATATACCAATGTTAGCAATATATACCCTAGAGAGTGATATTTAAATGGAGGTTGTAGTGTGAGGACGAAACAAGTTAAGTGAAAAGGAGCAAGGGGTTTATTGCAAAACTACAGCAGTATAAGCTGACTCTTCCTCTCCGTCCCGGACTTATCCGTCCATTTTGTCACACGAGCTAGGGTTTGGAGCTAAGGAGACGCAAAGGCCTCGCTGTTGGGAAGGAAGGGAAATCCCGCCGGAGACCACGCCGGTGACCACGTTGGCAATAGCAACTACAAAGGTACAATCACCATTCGAAATCTTGGACAAGTACATTCCCAAATCTTGTTCACCGGTGAATCTAGATTATTTTGATCCCCATTCGAAATCTTACTCTAGTACTTTGATCTTGCCGGTGAAAGCTGATATATTACTTTGATCCGCCAGTGAAATAGATATATGTTACTATTACAGATAGTAGAATATACTGGTTAGATGGGGGTACCACCCGGTTATCCATTCCCTGTTACAGAAAAATGAACGGAGTTTAGTGCTTCAGGAATAACTCGGCCAGATGGGGATGCATGTAATAGGATTCATCAAGCAGTATATCGATTGAACATCAGCAATTTATTGCTTTAGTATGCATGTCTTTGTTTTCAATGTTTAGATGCATGTATTTGTTTTGCATCACCAGGTTGAGAGATGCATGTCTTTGTTTTGAATGATGTACATAAGGTTTCAAAATAATGAGAAAATAGGACATGCAAATGTAGCCCACCCTCTTAGTTGTGCGTTACACAGGAGTGCACAAATATAGTTCCTTTTATAATGGAATTTCAGTTAAAATACATTACTTTTATATTTTAGTTTCTTTTAAATTAATAGCTAGTCCTGGTTTTGGTTGTGAGATGCATGATAATATTCCAATTCCAATGCATGGTGAACCTATAGTTAACTAAACCTTGCTTAGATTCACTTCTCACATGATCTACTGTCTTTATATTATTAATTATCTTCAAATTTTTAGATGGGATCCACTGAAGAAAATCCAATAGAAATAGATAGTGATACAAGCTCTGACAGTGGTCCAAGCTATTTCAGTGGTTCGAGCTCTGATGACTCTATGTCTGATTGTGATTGTCATGAAAATATGACATTGAGAGGTATGAAAAGGATGGTTAGCTAATTTTTTTTTTACTAATGTAGGCTTCCATTACATAACAATGAAATGTCTCTTTCTTACAAATAGGATCACTTGTAGGTGGGAGAAAGGATTTTGATGAGCACTGCATATATTTGAACATGACATGTACTTGACAGCAGATCAAGTCACTTTCCTTGAAGAGCACTGCTACAACTTTCCATCAGAGGCATTTCAGTACTATGTTTACAGGATGACCAAATCAACAGTGGTCAAACATAAATGCAAGATGGTAAACATAGAAAACATATACCTTTCTTAACCTGGTAACATAAAAAACTTGTAACTGATTGGAAACATTGTATGATTGACATGATATTGGAAAGAAGTTCACAGATATGTACCTGGAAAGGTACCTAGTCAATGCTAGAGACAATGCTACTACAGTTGCTCTTTAGTACACAGACAACACTGCATGCTTCAATGTCAAAATGAAGATGGCAAATGGAAAATCAAAGAATGCAATCATTACAAGTGGATGGTCAAAAGCTATGCAGACCTATGACATTAAAGAATGAGCTATTTGTCTGTTTGATTTCTTCATTACCAGGAAGGGTAAGATTGATATGATGATCCACAACATGCATGAACACTTTGATTCATCCTCCGAGTCATCAGAGTAAGTGCTAAACTTTCCTGAAGTAGTATAATTGTCTGTTATCTGTGAAATGTTAGTAATCTATGGACTGTTAGTTATATCTAAACAGTTATCCTGAAGTAGTAAGTGTTGAACTATGTGGATTGTAATAGCTAGTAAGTGCTGCTGGACTGCTACTGCTTTCGATGCTACTAGAGGACATTCTATATAATATGTAGCTAAGTAGTAATCTGTGGACCTTTTATATGGTAAGTAATATGTGGCTTTTCTGAAATGTGCTAGCAATTTTACAATTGAAGGAACTTTGTCGTAGAGTGCCTCAATAGTTCAGCAAAATGCGTGGAAACAACTGTATTGCAGGCACTTTCAGGTAAATGCTAGCAAAAGGAATTGTCGGCACTTAACTATATGCATGTAATGATCATATTTTAACGGCAGTTGGAAAAAATGCCGGTAATACTATGCATTATCGGCACTTTTGGAGAAATGCCACAAAAAATGGAGGCATTTCGTTAAAATGCCGGTAATACTAGCCATTGCCGGCACTTTTGAAGAAATGCAACAAAAAATACTGGCGGCATTTCGATAAAATGCGGATAATAATAGGCATTGCCGGCACTTTTTGTAAAGTGCCGCTAAAAAGATGGATATTAATGACACCGGTCAAAAAAATGCCGAAAAAGAGTACAAATGGAGGCACATTTAAAAGTGCCGGCAAAAAAGTGCCGGCAATTCTAGCACCGGAGGTAGTGATCAGAGACGAGGCGCAGAGGTAGCAGAAGACGGAACCACACCGCGAATCACATGAACACACCAAGATTCAGCGCATTTCATAGTACAGAGCCCCAGACATTGCTATGTTCGATTTTCAATTTGACATCCAGTTGGCAGGAGGACATTAAAGAACATCTGCGTCTATCGCTATAGGTCAAGTCTAAAATGCTTTTAAAGTCAGTCAACTAATGGGAAAAATGGCTCAAAGGAAACTGCAGCTACGAAACTACCATGATTCCTCGCTGGGAAAGGGATTAGACTCTGAGGCGGCCATGCGGAATTGTGAGACAGTGCAATCAAAATCTTAAGGAAGCCTGAAGATTTCGCAGATGCGAAACTTGCAATTGCAAGTGAAAGCTAATCTTACCCGCAAAAAAAAAATCGAAAGCTAATCTAAGAGCGATAGCAGTAAAAAAGCTACCAGGTTCTATTCATACTATCTTTTTTTTTATAATAAACACTTTATTATTTACTAGAAAACATTACATCTAGCCTCTCCATAATTAGAACGCACACATGCGTACCAATCAACAAGTTACAACTAAAACTTTAGTTCTCAAATAGTACACAAACAAACTGAAAAAGATAAAAAAGGCGAAGGAAAATTGATCCGCAAATCACGCTGTCATCCATGTTGGGAAAAATATCACTCGCTGGATCCTTCAACGTGTAGACACCTCATAAAGAGGTTGCAATATTCCGCACGTTGTAGAGGTGACCACAAACGGAGCATAATTTTACATCGGTAGATGACCTCCATAAGAGAAGCATTTTATTGTTAAAAACCTTGCGTTCCTACATAGCAAAGCGACCATATAATGGCAATCGCTCACACCCTAAGTAGTTTGAACCTAGGATCTACACCATTAAGCCAGTTGTTGAATATGTTCGTAACACCGGTGGATATAAGGTAGAACCTATCTTGATGGTTGACCATATAGATCTAGCAAATTTGCGTCGAAAGAATAAGTGTTTAATAGTCTCGTCATTCTGACATAAGACACACTTTTTACTTTCCTACTAATTGCATTTCGCAAGGTTATCTTTTGTAAGAATTACCCCCAACGGAAGGTACCACACAAACACCTTAATCTTAATTGGCATCTTCATCTTTCAAATTTTCTTATTATTATGGACCAGAACGGCAGGTTGAATTAAAGCATTATACATAGAAGCAACTGAGAAAAGTGCCATTTTCAGTAAGATTCTATCGAAATACATCAGAACCCTGTGTCAGATTGATATAATCCATACGTAGTAACAAGTCATTCCACAATGGTTGTCCAGGTCCAATGTGACTTCTCCTGAACAACACATTCGGTGGAGAAGTTTCTAGCATATTGGCGAATTTATCACCCTTATGTCGAACAATACTGTATAATGTCAGATATTGTTCTCGAAGCATGGCATTGCCTAGCCATTTATCCTCTCATAATATAATCTTTGATCCATTCCTAATGGAGAAAGACCATATGGGAAGAAGAACTTCTTCGTCACCATATGACCAACCCAAAAATGACAATCCTGGGTTTCCAATACATCCGGTACAACACATTCTACCCAATGTACTTTATCCTAAGGAGGGTTGTTAGATATCGTCCTCAGTTAATAGCTTGAACATCCATTTACCAAGTAAGACCCTGTTTTTGATCTCAAGATCTTGGATTCCAAGACCTCCTTGATCTTTTGGGCGGCAGAGACCACACTCCAGTTGGTTAGTCGATATTTCCTTTTCTCACTATCCCCTTGCCAGAAAAATCTTGATCGAAAATAATCCATTTTTTAAGACTCCTTTAGAAAGTTGGAAGAATGATATCATGTACAGTACCATATTGTTGAGTAATCAGTTGATAAAAACAAATATTTATCCTATGGATAGTAATTTTCCTTTCCAGCTACTTAATCTAATTTGTAGGCTCTCCTCCACCATTTTCCATTCGGCATTTGTGAGTCTCCGATAATGAATAGGAATACCCAAATACCTAATCGGGAATCGGCCTTGACCGCAACAACCGATTAAATCAGCATACATGTCAACCTGGTCTTGAGCCTCGCGAAAACAATACAACTCACTTTTATGGAAATTTATTTTCAGACAAATAATTGCTCAGATGTCGAATGTATTAACTTCAGGTTCATTGCTTTTTCGATATCATGTTCCATAAAATAATGGTATCATCCGCATAATGAAGAATGGATGATCCACCATCAACTAGATGTGGAATCACACCTTCAACTTGGCCATCAGACTTAGCGCGTTCAATGATAACAACGAGCATGTCAACAACTATATTAAATAGTATTGGCGATAATTGATCCCCTTGTCTAAGCCCCTTCTTGGTCTGAAAGTATTTGCCAATGTCATAATTGTCTTTCATTGGAAACACTTTCTCCCAAGACAAAGCTATTAATCAAATCACGCCACTCATCGGAAGAACCTTTCATCTAGAGAGTGTGTTGAAGAAAAGAACATTTAACCTTACCATATCTCTTCTCAATTTTTTTTAATATGACCCCATTAAGATTTTCGCGGTGTAATTCATGTACTATCTCATGAAGGGTATTCGTAACAGAAAACATAATTTTTTTAATTAACACACCCCGGTTGCCCATATCTATCTAGGAGTAATGCAGTAACGGAGATAGTTTTGGTAACGTACCCTCGTAGACCGAAAGCGGTTAACGTTCCGCTAGAACATGGTTGATGTAGTGGTACTTTGTCACCGACCTCGGGGTCGTGTAGAAGTCCTCTGTTACCACCATAAGTACTACAATTGCAGCATGATACGTCTCATATCTATAATTTCTTATGTTCCATGCTACTTTTATGACAATCCTCACATGTTTTATACATACTTTACATCATTATCATGCATTTTCCGGCACTAACCTATTAACAAGATGCCGAAGTGTCAGTTGCTGTTTTCTGCTGTTTTTGGTTTCAGAAATCCTACATAGGAAAGATTCTCGGAATTGGACGAAATCAACGCCCAGGGTCTTATTTTTCCACGAAGCTTCCAGAAGACCGAAGAGCATACGAGGTGGGGCGACGAGGCGCCCACACCACAGGGCCACGTGGCCAGGGTGGGGCCCGCGCCGCCCTATGGTGTGGGGCCCCTGTGCCCCCACCGACGCTGCCCTTCCGCCTACTTAAACTCTTCGTCGCGAAAACCCTATTACCGAGAGCCACGATACGGAAATACTTCTAGAGACACCGCCGCCGCCAATCCCATCTCGGGGGATTCAGGAAATCGCCTCCGGCACCCTGCCGGAGAGGGGAATCATCACCGGAGGGCTCTACATCACCATGCCCGTCTCCGGATTGATGCGTGAGTAGTTCATCCTTGGACTATGGGTCCATAGCAGTAGCTAGATGGTTGTCTTCTCCTCTTGTGCTATCATGTTTAGATCTTGTGAGCTGCCTAACATGATCAAGATCATCTATTTGTAATGCTACATGTTGTGTTTGGCGGGATCCGATGAATATGGAATACTATGTCAAGTTGATTATCAATCTATCATATATGTGTTGTTTATGTTCTTGCATGCTCTCCGTTTCTAGTAGAGGCTCTGGCCAAATTGATACTTGTAACTCCAAGAGGGAGTATTTATGCTCGATAGTGGGTTCATGCCTCCATTGAATGCAGGACGGTGACGAGAAAGTTCTAAGGTTGTGGATGTGCTGTTGCTACTAGGGATAAAACATCAATGCTTTGTCTAAGGATATTTGTGTTGATTACATTACGCACCATACTTAATGCAATTGTCTGTTGTTTGCAACTTAATAGTGGAAGGGGTGCGGATGCTAACCTGAAGGTGGACTATTTAGGCATAGATGCATGCTGGATGGCGGTCTATGTTCTTTGTCGTAATGCCCTGATTAAATCTCATAGTGATCATCATGACATGTATTGAATCTTTATTTGTCAATTGCCCACCTGTAATTTGTTCACCCAGCATGCTATTTATCTTATTGGAGAGACACCACTAGTGAACTGTGGACCCCGGTCCATTCTTTTACATCTGAAATATAATCTATCGCAATCTACGTTCTTTGTTGTTCTTCGCAAACAAACATCATTTTCCACACCATACGTTTAATCCTTTGTTTTCAGCAAGCCGGTGAGATTGACAACCTCACTGTTACGTTGGGGCAAAGTATCTTGATTGTGTTGTGCAGGTTCCACGTTGGCGCCGGATTCACTGGTGTTGCGCCGCACTACACTCCTCCACCAACAACCTTCACGTGGCCCTTGACTCCTACTGGTTCGATAACCTTGGTTTCATACTGAGGGAAACTTGCTTCTATGCGCATCACACCTTCCACTTGGGGTTCCCAACGGACGTGTGCTTCACGCGTTATCAAGCTAAATTTCTGGCGCCATTGCCGGGGAGATCAAGACACGCTGCAAGGGGAGTCTTCCACATCCAATCTCTTTACTTTGTTTTTGTCTTGCTTTACTTTATTTTATTTACTGTCTTGTTTACTTTATATTAAAAATACAAAAAAATTAGTTGCTTTACTTTCTGTCTTGTTTACTTGCTCTATATCAAAACACAAAAAAATTAGTTGCCTGTCTTTACTTTATTCTATTACGTTTGCTTAGTTTACTTTTATTACTGCTAAAATGAGTAATCGTAAAGTTGAAGTTCGTTCTTTTAAGCAACAAGGTGGAGAAAGTTTTAAAGATGATTGGTATAGAATTAGTAATGCTCATCATAGGTGCATTAAGAAACACTCCACTATTATCCTTCTTAGGAACTTTTATGTTGGCCTATGTAGCTGGAATAGGTATGTTCTTGATACTCTTTCGGGAGGTAATTTCCTGGGTACTCCTGCTTTAGAAGCTAGTTGCATCATTGAGAGTCTAGTTGGAATACCACCTGTTAATGAAGTTAAAATTGAAATCTCTCTTGAGGATGTCATGAAAAAGTTGGAAGCCATAGAGAAAAAAATTCCAAGTGTTGAGACTAAATTGGGAATATTACTTGATAGTACTGATAAACTTGATAAATCCCTAGGAGGAATTAATGAAATAATTGCTATCCTAGAAACTTGTGTTATCCATGATAATCAAACCAATAGGATTAGTGAACTCGAAAAAGCTATGGGAACCTTGAGTTCGACTTTTTCTTCTCTTAAGTATAAGGAGAAAGCTTATGTGGGTAAAGAGCAAAAATTCATGTATGTCTCTAAGGTGCCTAAACCAAAGAATTATTATAGGCCTAAAATTGATAAAACCCTTGGTACCACCATGGGAAATTTAGATAATGGAGCATCTAAGGTACCCTCTGCAACAAGTTGTGTTTGTAAGACAAATTATGATGTTGATGCTTCTTCTCTTGATGTTAGTTGATTTGCACTTTCTGCGCCTAGCTGAAAGGCGTTAAAAAAAAGCACTTCTTAGGAGATAACCCATATTTTATTTTTACTACTTTTTTGTTGAGTCTTGGAAGTTGTTACTACTGTAGCAACCTCTCCTTATCATGTTTTTTGTTCCAAGTAAAGTCTCTATGGTAAAGTTGATGCTAGATTTGAATTACTGCGCAGAAACAGAATTACAGTCTGTCACGAATTTGCGTAGATCTCTCTGTAGAAAAATCAAAACAATCTGCCAATTTACGTGCGTGATCCTCAGATATGTACGCAACTTTCATTAGTTTTGAGTTTTTCCGTCTGAGCAAGTTAAGTGCCTCAGAAAAATTCGTCTTTACGGACTGTTCTGTTTTGACAGATTCTACCTTTTTATTTCGCATTGCCTCTTTTGCTATGTTGAATGGATTTCTTTGTTCTATTAACGTTCAGTAGCTTTGTGCAATGTCCAGAAGTGTTAAGAATGATTATGTCACCTCTGAATATATCAATTTTTGATTATGCACTAACCCTCTAATGAGTTTGCTTTAAATTTGGTGTGGAGGAAGTTTTCAAGGGTCAAGAGAAGAGGATGATACAATATGATCAAGAAGAGTGAAAAGTCTAAGCTTGGGGATGCCCCCGTGGTTCATCCCTGCATATTTTAAGAAGACTCAACCATCTAAGCTTGGGGATGCCCAAGGCATCCCCTTCTTCATCGACAACTTATCAGGTCACTTCTAGTGAAACTATATTTTTATTCCATCACATCTTATGTTCTTTACTTGGAGCGTCTGTTTGTTTTTATTTTTGTTTCGGTTTGAATAAAGTTGGATCCCACAATCCTTGTATTGGAGATATTACGCTCCGCTTTTTCATATGGAACACTTGTGTTCTTAGTTATGCTTTAATGTTCATGGCGAAGGCTGAAAATTGCTTCGTTGATTGCTATTTGGTTGGAATCAGAAAATGCTTCATATGGTTTGGAATAACTTGATACTTGGCAATTGTTTTGAGCTCTCATAGATCATGTTTAAGCTCTTGCATCATCTAGTTTAATCTATTAGTGGAGAACTACTATAGAGCTTGTTAAAAATTGGTTTGCATGATTGGTCTCTCTAAGGTCTAGATATTTTCTGGTAAAGTGTTTGAACAACAAGGAAGACAGTGTAGAGTCTTATAATGCTTGCAATATGTTCTTGTGTAAGTTTTACTGTACCTGTTCATACTTGTGTTTGCTTCGAACAACCTTGCTAGCCAAAGCCTTGTACTGAGAGGAAATGCTTCTCGTGCATCCAAACACCTTGAGCCAAAACCCATGCCATTTGTGTCCACCATATCTACCTACTATGTGGTATTTTTCTGCCATTCCAAAGTAAATTACTTGAGTGCTACCTTTAAAATTTCATTCCTTTGTCTTTGCAATATATAGCTCATGGGAAAATAGCTTAAAAACTATTGCGGTGATGAATATGTAGCTATGTGTTCTAGTTCTTATAAGTTGCTTGTTGAGCGGTAACCATGTTTCTGGGGACGCCATCAACTTTTTACACCTTTGTTGAATATCATGTGAGTTTCTATGCATGTTCGTCTTGTCTGAAGTAAGGGTGATTATCATGATCAAATGGTTTGAGTATGCATATGTTAGAGAAGAACATTGGGCCGCTAACTAAAGCCATGTATCATGGTGGAAGTTTTCAGTTTGGACATTCATCCTCAATCTCTTATGAGAATATTATCTGTTGTTGAATTCTTATGCATTAAAGAGGAGTCCATTATCTGTTTTCTATGTTGTCCCGGTATGGATGTCATAAGTTGAGATTATTCAAAAACGAGAAATCAAATGCGATTTATCTCCTTGGACCTTTGTACGAGCGGCATAGAGGTACCCCTTTGTGACACTTGGTTGAAACATATGTTATGCAATGATAATCCATGTAAATCCAAGATAATTAGGACAAGGTGCGGGCACTATTGGTATTCTATGCATGAGGCTTGCAACTTGTAGGAAGTATTATGCATAACACATATGAATTATTACTGCCGTTGACAAAATTGTTTCTATGTTTTCAAAATAAAAGCTCTAGCACAAAAATAGTAATCCATGCTTCCCTCTGCGAAGGGCCTTTCTTTTACTTTATGTTGAGTCAGTTAACCTACTTCTTTCTATCTTAGAAGCAAACACTTGTGTTAACTGTGTGCATTGATTCTTACATGATTACTTATTACACTTGTTATATTACTCTATGTTGACAATTATCCATGAGATATACATGTTACAAGTTGAAAGCAATTGCTGAAACTTAATCATCCTTTGTGTTGCTTCAATGTCTTCTACTTTGAATCTATTGCTTTATGAGTTAGCTCTTATGCAAGTCTTGTTGATACATGTCTAGAAAATACTATTCATGAAATTTTTTGCTATATGATTCAGTTGTTTAGTCATTATCTCTTTGTTAGCAATCTATTGCTTTGAATCACTCCATTCATCTCATATGCTTTACAATAATGTTGATCAAGATTATGTTGGTAGCATGTCACTTCATTATTGTTGTTATCGCTTACCTACTCGAGGGCGAGTAGGAACTAAGCTTGGGGATGCTTGATACGTCTCAAACGTATCTATAATTTCTTATGTTCCATGCTACTTTTATGACAATACTCACATGTTTTATACATACTTTACATCATTATCATGCATTTTCCGGCACTAACCTATTAACAAGATGCCGAAGCGCCGATTCTCTGTTTTCTGCTGTTTTTGGTTTTAGAAACCCTACAAAGGAAATATTCTCGGAATTGGACGAAATCAACGCCCAGGGTCTTATTTTTCCACGAAGCTTCCAGAAGACCGAAGAGCATACGAGGTGGGGCGACGAGGCGCCCACACCGACGCTGCCCTTCCGCCTACTTAAACTCTTCGTCGCGAAAACCGTATTACCGAGAGCCACGATACGGAAATACTTCTAGAGACACCGCCGTCGCCAATCCCATCTCGGGGGATTCAGGAAATCGCCTCCGGCACCCTGCCGGAGAGGGGAATCATCACCGGAGGGCTCTACATCACCATGCCCGTCTCCGGATTGATGCGTGAGTAGTTCATCCTTGGACTATGGGTCCATAGCGAGTAGCTAGATGGTTGTCTTCTCCTCTTGTGCTATCATGTTTAGATCTTGTGAGCTGCCTAACATGATCAAGATCATCTATTTGTAATGCTACATGTTGTGTTTGGCGGGATCCGATGAATATGGAATACTATGTCAAGTTGATTATCAATCTATCATATATGTGTTGTTTATGTTCTTTCATGCTCTCCGTTGCTAGTAGAGGCTCTGGCCAAGTTGATACTTGTAACTCCAAGAGGGAGTATTTATGCTCGATAGTGGGTTCATGCCTCCATTGAATCTGGGACAGTGACAGAAAGTTCTAAGGTCGTGGATGTGATGTTGCTACTAGGGATAAAACATCAATGCTTTGTCTAAGGATATTTGTGTTGATTACATTACGCACCATACTTAATGCAATTGTCTGTTGTTTGCAACTTAATACTGGAAGGGGTGCGGATGCTAACCTGAAGGTGGACTATTTAGGCATAGATGCATGTTGGATGGCGGTCTATGTTTTTTGTCGTAATGCCCTGATGAAATCTCATAGTGATCATCATGACATGTATTGAATCTTTATTTGTCAATTGCCCACCTGTAATTTGTTCACCCAGCATGCTATTTATCTTATTGGAGAGACACCACTAGTGAACTGTGGACCCCGGTCCATTCTTTTACATCTGAAATACAATCTACTGCAATCTCTGTTCTTTGTTGTTCTTCGTAAACAAACATCATTTTCCACACCATACGTTTAATCCTTTGTTTTCAGCAAGCCGGTGAGATTGACAACCTCACTGTTACGTTGGGGCAAAGTATCTTGATTGTGTTGTGCAGGTTCCACGTTGGCGCCGGATTCAACGGTGTTGCGCCGCACTACACTCCTCCACCAACAACCTTCACGTGGCCCTTGACTCCTACTGGTTCGATAACCTTGGTTTCATACTGAGGGAAACTTGCTTCTATGCGCATCACACCTTCCACTTGGGGTTCCCAACGGACGTGTGCTTCACGCGTTATTGCAGCACGTCATAGTTTCGCACACATACGGTGCTCAATAGTTTCTTTCAAAAACTATGCAAACCGATTGGGGTGGTGAATATGAATAACTCAACAGTTTCTTTCAAAAATATGGCAATCCACATGCTCAACAACAAAATGGCTCTGTTCAACGTAAACATCGTCATATAGTTGAAGTTGGCCTCTCTCTTCTTGCAAATGCATCGATGCCTCTTAAGTTCTGGGATGAAGCTTTTCTTACAACCACCTTTTTGATCAATCTTCTTCCTAGCAAAGTCATAAACTTTGACACCCCTGTTGAATGTCTTATTCATACCAAACCCAACTATGATTCTCTTCGTGTTTTTGGTTGTGCCTGTTGGCCAAACCTCCGACCTTACAACAAACGCAAACTTGCTTTCCGTTCAACACGTTGTGTGTTCTTGGGTTATAGTTCCCTTCATAAGGGTGTAACATGTATAGATGTGTCCACTGGTCGCATTTATATTCGTGATGTGGTCTTTGATGAACATGTGTTCCCTTTTACCACCCTGCATCCTAATGTCGGTCGTCATCTTCGTCATGACATTCTTTTGCAACCGCATGATACACCTTCTGACACACCTACTACTGGGGATGCACAAATTAATGATTACATGCCTTTTCCTATTATAATAGTGGTGACTAATCATGACCAGGATATTCAAGATGTTGATGCTCCAAATGATAGTACTCGGACTACTGATCACACTGATGAAAATTACATCGAAAATGACCTTGAAACGGACTCGGGAGAGTCCCAGGAACATGCGCCTCGCAGCGCTACACGACAATCCTGACGCGTGATCCCATGATGATCATGGATCCTCCTTGGATCACGAGCCCGTGCCATCCCATAAAGATGCGCCTGCGTCAGCTTCTGCTCCGACCAGCCGTCGCATCGTCGTGCGCCCCCAGGGTGGGAACCCGCCATCGCCACCTGCCACGCCCCGGGCTGGGGCCAACCCAACCTCGCCTTCTGCGCCCACCTCCCCCGTGTCGGCCGACGTGGTCCATCCGGAGGCCGCCACGTCCTCTCCTGTTGCTGCCACCCCCCGACAGCAGCAGCAACGCCAACAACGCTGGTTCTTCTGCGCCCGGATCTTCTGCGGAGCTTCGAGTGCTACTCCACCTACATCTGGAGTGCGTACTCACCTCCAACATGGTATTCAACATCCAAAAAAATTTAAAGATGGTATTGTGCGCTATGGTCTTCTCACTTCTGAGGAGAACGTCGCACTCTCACGGAAGCACTTGATCATCCATAATGGCGCCATGCTTGGAAGGAGAATTTGATGCACTCCTCAAAAATAAAATTTTGTATCTTGTCCTTCATAGCTCTCAGAAGAATCTGATTTACTTCAAGTGGGTCTATCGAATCAAGAAACGTTCTGATGGCACTATAGACAGGTATAAAGCTCATCTTGTTGGAAAAGGATTCAAGCAATGGTTTGGCATTGATTATGAAGACACCTTCAGCCCGGTTGTTAAAGCAGCTACTATTCGCGTTGTTTCAGCCTTGTCTGTCTCTCAAAGCTGGACCCTTTGGCAACTAGATGTGAAGAACGCGATTTAAAATTTGTGTTCTGGAAGAGGAAGTTTATATGTGACAACCCCCTGGATTTGAGAATCTTCATGCTCCTCATCACATCTGCAAAATTGACAAAGGTTTATATGGTCTCAAGCAAGCCCCTCGTGCTTGGTTTTCTCGTCTGAGTTCCAACTTCATAACCTGGGTTTTATTCCATAAAAGACGACACATCTCTTTTCCTTATCACAAGTCTGATATTATGGCTTATGTCTTGATATATGTTGATGACATCATTGTTACCAGCTCCTCTGACCAGGCCATTGTTGTTTTGCTCAAGGACCTCAATGCTCATTTTGCCATCAAGGATCTTGGCGACCTGCACTTATTTCTTGGCATTTAAGTGAAACGTACTCTGCATGGCCTTGTTCTTACTCAACACAAATATGCATATGATCTTCTGGAAAATTTGGCATGATTGGTTGTAAGGTGCACCCATGCCCATGTACTCCACCGAGAAGCTATCGCTCGCTGAGGGGGAGCCGTTGAGCAGTGAGGATAGCACAAAATATCACAGCATTGTGGGTGCGCTCCAATATCTCACTTTGACTCGCCCTGATTTATCATTCTCTGTTAACAAGGTTTGCCCGTATCTTCATGCTCCCATGATTTCTCATTGGACTGCAGTAAAAAAGAATTCTTCGTTATGTCTCTCATACAAGTTGGCTTGGGTGTACGTTCCAAAAGTCACATTCCACTTTATTGAGTGTCTTTGCAGATGTAGACTAGGCTGGAAGTCTAGATGATCGAAGGTCTACAAGAGGTTTTGCCATCTTTGTAGGATCAAATCTTGTTTCATGGAGTTTCATAAAACAACCGACAATTTCCGGATCAAGTACCGAGGCTGAATATAATGCACTCACTAATGCTACAACTGAACTTATTTGGGTTGTTGCTCTTTTGCAGGAACTTGTGTAAAACTGAAAGAAAGACCCTGCCTTTGGTGTGACAATTTTGGTGCTACCTATTTATTTGCAAATCCGGTGTTCCATACTTGTACCAAGCATATTGAAATTGATTTTTATTTTGTTCGTGAACAAGTAACAAACAAGCAGCTAGCGATCAAGTTCATATCAAATAAAGATCAAGTAGCTGATGGCTTTACAAAGACTCTTCATGTGACAAATCTTCATGAATTTTGACGTAATCTAAACCTTCACCAAAAGTTTAGTTTAAAGGGGCTGTTAGACATATGTAACATCTAGTATTATACTGTATGGAGTAGTACTCCATCGGTATAATACCCCTTATGTATAGTCACGGTAGAGGCTCTTTGTACTCTATATAAACACGCAACACAAGCTAGGGAGAGGCATCGTTTCCGCCACATTAACACTTGGAACCAAGGAAAATACCAGCATTATGCCGGACAAATCCTTATCTTCTTAAGCTAGCGTCTTTTTTTTTTGGAACTTCGACAAATTGGTACATATGTTTTCAAAAAAAAAGCACCGAAATGGAAGTACAACACGGCCACGAGAAATGTTTGTATTAGCCTAATAAAACTGAAGATCCTTATCCCATGCGGGAACTCCTTAAAACCAAGGCTCCTACTAATGAGTAGCCGTGACACAAAACCTGCATCCTGGCACTCTGGACCATTCGCTGAATCAGCAACAGTAACATGTTGCTACATCATGACATATATCATACAAGGTGACATCCTCTTGGAGTAATGTATAGTAGCGAAATGAGAGAAACTCAACCAAGTCCAAACATCCAAATTCTTTCAGTTCCAACCAGGAAAATGACAGTGTCACTTGACAAGAAGTAAAAACAGTTGGGCATGCATGCTCATATGTTACCCGATCTTCCGCGCGCTACATGCATGCATGTTACCGACTAATCCCAGTTGTACTCCACTAACTCATCCTCGTCCCACACGGCCTGCTGGTTTAGGACGACCTCCGGCGCCGGGGGCGGGTCCAGGGGGTCCACGGGCGGCAGCTGCATGGCTTGGTCGACAAGGTTGGGGTGAGCCTGGTGGAGATGCGCCATGGCGAAGGCGAGCCCGGCGTCGTTGCACCTGCATGGCTCCAGCCCTGTTGCTCCCACCTGGCCCCTGTAGCTGGGCCTCCCGCACCGGTAGCAGAACCTGAAGCGGCACCTTTAAACACACCACGACACATATATAGTTAGCACACATCCAGCGAATATCATATCAGTTACAGATGGAATTAAGCCAAGCACGAACAAGACATGTTCACAAGGCCGGTTGATGATACCATCAAGAAAAACACATACGGAGTACTAGAATCAAGAGAAACAAGCCATGATTAAAATAAACAAGAGAAACAAGCCATGATTTAAATAAAGCGCAAATGGAGCTATGCTATAGTGATAAAACACCAAACCGCCAACCATACACGACCAAGTTACATTGTATGTCGATGGACCCTAGAATATGTGCAGTCAACTTTATCCGAAGTTAAGTATTGATGTCCGGGTGTAATTGGCAACTTGATATTAATATATATTCCTTTGTTTAGAAAAAAGTATTGATGTGTACCGTGTTATTTGGACTGGTCGAATGAAATACTGGTATCATCAGAATTGCCGAGAAAAAACCCCCCACGGCACTACCGGAGTATGTGTGAACAAAGCCCAAAGTTGATCACCGGAGAATGTCTTAAAAGCTAACTGACAATGCACCTGTTGTACTGATGGAGTATATGCCTAATTGCAACATGCAATATGCAGCTGATCAACCTGGCTACACTTCCGTTGACTGCATAGTATGCATTTTCAAATACACCTAGTATGCGCTAAAGATAACTACATGACCGAGATGGTGTGAAAAGTAGAAGACGATGCCAATGCCAAAATGAAAATAATGTACAACTTGTCATAATGAAGTGATCAAGACATCGCATAGTATATCTCCTATGAGTTGGCTGAACTTGTCTCAAATCCTAGTCACATGTTTGATTTTTTGATACATACATGGGCTCCATGTATAATAACCAGTTAAGTTTTGCTTAAAAAGTACACACCATCAAATTGCAACCATAGAGAACACGCGACTAATTTGACTCAGACTTTATAAGACAACTGTGAATTAATATTAATAGAGCATAAATAATAATAAAGCACAGGAACTTGATGTAAACATGAGACGCGGGAGCATTACCTGCATGTCATCTGGTTGCATCCGTCGATCCTCTCGACGTACATCTTGCAGCTCGGGCACCGCTTCCACCGGCTCTCGCGCGCGAGCTGCCTCACGAGCATGGCGTCGGGGCCCCTGGCGCAGTCGTGCTGGCCGAGGCCGGCGCCGTCGTCGGAGCTCCACTCCATGCCGCAGGTGGCGCACAGCGCGTACCCGCACGCGAAGCACAGCGCCCTGGCCGGCACCGCGTCGCCGCTCGTCTCCAGCGGGATCCCGCACCGCCTGTTGGGGCAGTAGGCGCGCCGGCCCGGCGCGATAGCGCTCTCGGTGAGCCGCGCCCCCCAGTCGACGAACGCCCCGTAGTCGATCGCCTTCTTGACCTTCTCCGGGTGGAGCTCGCCGCGGCCGGCGCCGGCGCCGTCATCGCCGCCCCTGCCGCACGTCGGTTCGGGGCACGGGATGGGCAGCTCGCTGGAACGGATCCTGCCCTCCACGTACGTGGTCATGCACGGCGCGCAGAACTTGTGCTTGCAGGGCAGCCCGTGGAAGAGGTCGAAGACGGGGAGGGTGTCCATGCAGATGCCGCAGTCGAAGGTGGGGACCTCGTCGTCGGCGAGAGGGGGCACCTTGGGCGCCCTCGTCGACGGGCCTGGCTCGTCGGGCTCCACTTCGGACGCGGTGACGCCCCACCTCTGGCAGAAGTTCGGGAGCGAGAATTCCGCTCCTTGACCGACCGTGGCGGCGGCGGGGTTGCAGGGTTCAAACCTCGGGATGCATTGCTCCAACGACTCGTTGAGGCCCTGCATCTCCTCCACCCGCTCATCGTCGCCTTCGTCGTCGGGTGCGCCCATGGACTCGTACCAGCGGTTGTTGTGCCCTTCTTCCATGCCGGCGAAGATGAACGCCGAGTCGGCGTCAGCGAGGAGGGCACGCCGCTTGGTGCAAACGGGGCCGTCGTTGGCAGGGGCGGTCGGCCTTGGCAGCCGGGCGGTGGCGCAGCGCCGTGCCGACCGGACGACGCTGGCGGGCGGAGGGGTCTCGCCTGCTTCAGCAGAGGCTTCTTTTCCGTCCCCCGGAACGGTCTGGGTCGACGAGGATCCGGCGGCGTCTTTGGGGAGGACGGTCTGCCTCGCCGGAGTAGTGGCGAAATCACGGGGACCAGGCCTCTTGAATCCAGAAGTGGCGCCTGTGCCAGCGCCGCGGTTGGACGCCAGGAAGACGACGTCCTCGCTCTCCGCCTCGGGCCTCGCCAACGGTGGGGCGAGGCCGCCATTGCTTTCCCTCAGCGCGGTAGCGAGCATCTCCCGGACTTCGTCATCCAGCAGAGCTTCGAGCCCCCCCGGAATCCCCGCCAGCGATGTGGCGAGGCCGCCATTGCTTTCGCTCGCCATAGTAGCGAGCATCTCCCGGACTTCGTCATCCGCCATATCCTCGACGAACCCCGGAATCCACGAGTCGTCGAGGGAGACGGCTCCGCTCCCCGCCTCCTGAACGCTCTCGACGGCTCCTCCCGTTCTCGCATAGAGCGAGTACTGGCCGACGGGGGCCTCGGGGCTCAGGGCGGCGTAGGGTGGGGTGCCGGCCCAGAACCTTCCGCGCGCGGTGGTGTTGGCGCGGACGCCGGCACGGGAGGAGGAGGAGGAGGGGAAGTCGCCGAGCGGCATGTTTAGGGCAGCCTGGAGGGAGGGGCGGCTGAAGTCGCGCAGCTGCCACTCCTCCATCTCCATGAGATCCTGCATGTACATGCGGTGCGCCATCTCCTCGTCGGCCGCAACGGCGGCGGCGCGGTTCTGCCGGTCCGCCTCCTCCTCCTCCTTCACGGGGGCCGCGATGGCGGCGTCGATGACCTGCCGATCCGCCTCGACCTCCGCCTCCTCCTGCTCATCGATGTACTTGTCGTAGACGGGAGCATCGGCGGCGTCGCCGGCGGCTTTAGCTTCCTCAGTTGGCTCGGGCTGGAGATCCGGAGGCTGGGATTTCTCTTCCTCCATTGCGCTTGACGATCCTTGGCTAGCTGGATTTGGAAGATATTGGGTTGCAGTTCAGGGGAGGAGTTTGGAAGGTTCTGGTCGGTGTTGAAGAGGCATGACCTGCACAGTACGAACGAGACAGCGTATATAAGAAGGTTTCTTGCGCGGCCCGTTTCGTTGACAACTGTCAATCTGCCATTAGCTCGTATATTAACGGATCCAAATTTCTCTTTCAAAAACAAGAAATCGGATCCAAATAAATCAGACGTATGAATGCGGAACTTGGATAGAAATTAGCATATCTTGGTCGTCACACGTACTGCACGCGACTTGCGCTTTCGTCCGTCACGACCCCGGCCCGCGTCTGTCTCCGCGGTCGACCGCGGATCAACTCTACTGTCACGTCACACCAACGCGTACCGACCCCTTCCTCGTGGCCGCCCCGCTAAATACATCCCTCCGTTAATTTTCCGTCATTTTTATTGCAGTATAATTACAAAAATATTAAAATACATGTTTATTTAAAACAATTTGTTTCCAGACATTCGTGAACAAACAAAACGGGTTGTTTTCAAGTCTAACAAACTCCATTATAGTATTTTGTTTCCAATTAAGAACAAAAAAAATTACCCTAGAAAGGAAAAAAAGAACCCGGCATTTTTCACCGTCTCTCATGGTATCGCCCTCATCTCTACGACCTCCCTCACGCACAAACAACTTAGAACCGTTGTAGATCTGGGCATCCCTCTGAACCAGTTTCTCCCGACGAGAATTTATATGCATCTACTACGTACTATTTCCGACATCAAGGCTTAAAGAGGTGAAATTAAAAGCAGATCTGGGAGTATCATACCTCTAGAAGAAGCTTGAGGGCGAATATGACTAGCACGGTGGTTGCTTGTCGATTGGGCGACAGGGCGGTGGCTTGGAAGGAGAACATCCACAACAAAGTCAGCCGCAACGGCGGGGATGGCCGGCCTGACGAGAGGTGGAGATCATGGCAGGCAAGAGAGGGGGGTTCATGAGGTTGGTTTGTTGACCTAGGTGCTAGTGGCGGCGCAAAATAGGTGGGCGGTGTTGGAATATATAGGGGAAAGCTAGGGTTGGTAGATTCGTTGGACGGATCACAACCTTTGAATCAGATCTTAAGTGGATCTTTGATTGGGTTAAACCATAAGTACTGTGGTAGCCACAAAAATGGGCTTGGCCCAAAGTGGGATAACATTAAGCTCAAGCCAAAAATGGGTAATAATGGTTACTCGATACTAAATGGGTTGAACTACCAAACTTGGCACAACTCAAAATGGGCCGGGTTTATTGGATAGACTTGTACAAGAATGGGTTGGCTTTATATTGGTGTTGTGCAAAAAATGGTTGACTTGACCATTAGAGTTTGAGTACGCCACGCAGGTTTTTCTGAAAGAAAATTATATATAACACGCCATCTCTCACATAGTATATATTGAGACTCTAGTGGATCAAAAAGTAGAGACGAAATAGAGACACAAGATGAAGGGTGGGGTCTCTTCTTTGTTATACAGATCTCCGAAGAAAAATAGATGTACCATTATGGTGTCTAATAACCCCGACCCTAAGTGCATGGGATCGATGTAGCACATCTCAATGTGGAACTATTGGGCATCGAACGACAAGAGCAAACGGTAAAGCAATTTATTCTCTCAAACTAGAGTGTCACATTCTAGGTACCTATGCACTAAATAATTAGAACATGCAAATAGTGATTCGTTGTTTTCAACTTTATGTCAACAAAGTAATGTTTGTGAGGAATCTCGAAGATATCCCAATCCTCTACAGTGCAAGTGGACAATGCAAATGTTTTACTCTTATGGTACCAATCTGTATGCTGAATTGTTTAGCTGCAGATATGGCAAGTTTCCTATTAGGTACTTGGGTATTCCGATTGAGACGTACAAATGTTGAATAAAAATTGGTGAAATAGCGATTACAAAATAGATTAAGTAGCTGAAAAGGCAAACTATTATTTTTGGAAGGAATTTTCCAATTAAGAACCAACATTCCTTGCTCCTAAAAAAGGGAATAAATAGAACTGACATGTTTCACCGTCTCTCATGATATCATCCTGTTGCCTGCCAAAACCCACCGGCGAGCAGTGGTTAAGCAACACGAAGAGCCGGGAGGCTTTCAAGGCGGCAGCGGGCCCTGGTCCCTCGACGTCGTCCCGCAAATGCTCCGGCACACGACCTGGCGGCTGCAAGGGCGTGCCACCTGACCTATACCTGGCCAGGAAGGTGTTGGATTGCTTTGATTAGTTCCCTGCATGGCAGACACGTAAACATTAAATACGAGCCCTATCGTCTCTCAGGTTGCCCTGCGGATCGGCTCAAAGAGCCGATCGCCCCATGGTTCATGTTGGATTTTCAATGACATGGGGATCCTGCTTGATCATAACAAAGCTAAGCCAATCCACGATAGTTTAGGGTTCTCACCGTACGATCGGAACATCCTACGCGTAGTTGAGCCTAATAGACACGAAAGATAACGGAAAACTAGCCCTAAAAGAGGCCTAAAAACCAACATTAAGTTAATTCCCGGAACATCCCTCTTAGGACTAACAAACCATACCTAACGCACTACCGGATCGTTCAACCCGTTTGTAAGGCCTAACCATACAGATATTAAACTAATCCTTGAAGAACAAGGAGTAACTATAACAGATCGGATCTACTAAGTAACGAACAAGCAAGATGCTGCCCTTACACCTGGATAGGTGTAAGGGCAGCTAGATATTGAGGGACGGCATAGCTAAGCAGATATACGTAAGAAAAACATCTATGCAAGCCCCAAAACATCTACGATAAATAGTGCTACTCGCCATCAACAACGCTTCAGTACGAGCAACACAAGGTAAACGAATAAACGTTGTGCTGCCTAGATCGCAAGATGCGATCTAGGCAGCATGGTGCTTACCCGGGAGAAACCCTCGAAAGAAGGGTGGCGATGCGCCTGATTTGTGTTTGTTGTGAACGTGATTGTCCTCCTTTTCTGATAACCCTAGATACATATTTATAGTCCAAGGGACTTTCTAATTTGGACGTGCACCTAACCGTGCACGGGTTAAACTCTATTTTTAATCTAAACTACGATGCGATCTACTATATTACAGATACACGGGCAATTAAGCTCAAACTCTTCGCGCAAGGCCGCTTCAAAGACACTCCGTGCGTATATCTTTTAAGCCCATCTTCACTTACGGCCCATCTCCTGATTTGGCCAAAATCCGGTGATAACACATGCCCCCCTGGTTTTGTTAATGATAATTTCAAAACCACTCTGTTTTTCCTTCGAGGGGTCATGTCGTGGCAGAGCAGAACCGTCGCAGTATTCTTCATCATGACACCTTGCCTTCTCACCTTCTCTGCACGATTTGACGGTTTTGGCACCTCATCCTCGAAAACTGCTTAAGCATTAAATCTCTGCTATATCCCCTTTTATTTAGCCACTTCTTGCAGTTTCCGTCTCCATCCCCTTGCTCCGAACCAGCCGTCAGCCAAAAACCCTCTCTGCCACCATGTCTTCTCCTTCTTCCTCGTCGAGCCTCTCCGTCCAGTCCTCCCCGCTCCGGGAGCCGACGCCGGAGTGGGACCCGCAGGAGGCCCACGCGGCCAACATCCGCCGCGCCATAGCCGACGGGGACGAGTCGAGCCACGACTTCTCCGTCTGGTCGGAGGACGACCAGTCCTCGACCGACGGGGAGAGCGACCTCCGCTTCCTCGCAGATGGGGAATCGGAGGAGGAGAGCGACGACGACCGCTTCTCCTGGGGCGATTTCACCTCCTCCGAGGAGGTGAAGGAGGAAGAAGAGGAGGAGGACGACACCTCCTCCGACGAGCCGCCGGCCAAACGCCTCTGTCCTTGGCCGGGCAACCTCAGCGACTTTGACAGCGACGACGACGACGCTGACGAGGAGGATGAGGATAATGAAGGTCCTGCCGGCGGTCGCTACAGCAGCGACGACGAGCTGGCCGGGAGCAGCGCCGACGGCGGCGATGACGACGATGAGGGCAACAACGGCCCCTAGCTAGGACCTTTAGCATAGAACTAGGAGTAGCAGATGGGGCAATGTATCCCCTAGTTCCTTCTTTTGAGAGCAATCAGCTCTTTGTGTAAGAAATCTTGCTATCAATGAAAAATTTCCTTCAACTTGATCTTGCCGATTCCTTTTACGCTATTTTAGCCGATTTCTCCCCTATCTTGATTTTGCCGATTATCACCTTGGTCGATGCTCAATGAGCCGATGGCAATGCATCAGCCTTTTATAATGAATTGCAAGACATGTCAACCTAGTCATCCCCTCAGATGGTAACTTGCAATCCTTGAATTTCAGATCAAACTTCCAATCGAACAGGTCCAGCACACAGCCTTGAGACCCCTAGATCTTTGGACTTCAAAAATCATCCGATCGTGATGTTTGGCCTGACGGCAAAAAATTCCTGAATTAACGCCTCCAGGAAAGCTTCCAGGACCATAGCCGAAACAACTCGACGTTGAAGCTAATACACCTGCATAACAGGTACCATTTGCTCACAACTTTCCTTGTGATGTTCTGTTCCTTTGCAACAACAAACTGGTCCAGAGCCTATTAATGATAATGGCTCCCTCTTCAAACTCCTCCATCAATTCTAGTGGTTTCCTTCTGAAGGAACTCACCACTTTCCAATACGGTTGGGATGCAGAGCTAGCCAATTTTAACCGAAATCGGCTCCCAAGAGCAAAGGATCTCCAGGGGCAGCTGCCCCCCGAGCTTCAATCAGGGCGAGGACGGTAGCGAAATAGATGGCTGCCAGGACAACTTTGGAGGGAAACACCACTCTAGGCTCTGGTTATCCTATTAAGTACAGTAATCCTGCTCTTGTAGACTTCCCCCGAAGATGATATCATCCAGGACGTGCAATCCAGCTGACGGAGCTCCAACTTGGACACCTCCGGGTACACCACCATGTAGAACTAGCCAGATATGTCACCATCGGCTTCCACGAAGGGTCAGTCCTTCACTCCCATCACAACAAGATAGGAAAGCTTATGCACTAGGAGTCGATGTACCATGAGGGCTCAGCAGGACCAGCAAATCCCTTCTTTGAACCAAGAAGCTTCTCATGCAATGGCTCTCTAACTCCTCCTGGCTCAATTCTTGTGTTTTGCTGCTTAGATCGGCTCACCATCCTTGACGATGACTCTGCAGTTGAAGCCCTGGCCAGTCGTGACGTTGCCTGTCTTCGAGTCATTTTCCTTTACTGAGGCCTGATCAAGTGGCAGCTTAAACACTGTAATTCTAAAGTCGATGTCCGAGCATCGGCTGTGCTGAATTTTTTTGTATTTTTTGTATTTTCGATTTTTTATTGGCCGATCGATTCATGAATCGGCTTCCCCTGGGTACATACTTCATGGTGTATTGTACCTCTCCGTGTGTATGCCCCCCGAGCCGAATCCTTCAAGTGATTGAAGATATCGGCTTATCAGCCAATTCAAGCTTATCTCACCACCCACCATGCGAAATAGCACATCAGTAAACACGGGTGGTGGGAATAGTTTTAGCCGATTACTAGAATCGGCTCCCCTTGCAGTTGGTGATCCAACTTATTTGCTGATAAATGTTGGCCATGGCTTATCCCCAGGACCAATGTCGATCTCTTCTAGTCCATCGACTGCTCGTAAACCCATATCTCAGCTTTCCATTGCCTGCCAAATCAACGATGAACACAGGCAGAAGGTAGGTTGAGGCTAATTGTGGCCGATTGCTAGAATCGGCCTCCTTTTCCATTGAGATGTTGAATGGGGGTTTACAACTTCTTGGCTCTCTGCTACGACGACGTGGCATGTTTGAAGTGAGAACCTTGTTTCTTATTTTTTGGGGCCGATCGCAGGAATCGGCCTTGCCACGTACGTCCATAGACTCGGATCTTGCTACTCTGTCAGGCCAGTGGATAAGACCAGCCTCACCCCGTTTTTTGTAGCTTCGATGCGCTCACAGTCATTGATGCGCGTAAATGTACACGTCCGTTGGGAACCCCAAGAGGAAGGTATGATGCGCACAGTGGCAAGTTTTCCCTCAGAAAGAAACCAAGGTTTAATCGAACCAGGAGGAGCCAAGAAGCACGTTGAAGGTTGATGGTGGCAAAATGTGATGCGGCGCAACAACAGGGATTCCGGCGCCAACGTGGAACCTGCACAACAAAACCAAAGTACTTTGCCCCAACGAAACAGTGAGGTTGTCAATCTCACCGGCTTGCTGTAACAAAGGATTAAGCGTATCGAGTGGAAAATGATTGTTTGCAAGAAAATAGTAAAACACAATTGCAGATGAGATTGTATGCTATGTAAAGAATAGGACCGGGGTCCACAGTTCACTAGAGGTGTCTCTCCCATAAGATAAAAGCATGTTGGGTGAACAAATTACGGTCGGGCAATTGACAAATAGAGAAAGGCATAACAATGCATGTACATGATATGATAAATATAGTGAGATTTAATTGGGCATTACGACAAAGTACATAGACCGCCATCCAACTGCATCTATGCCTAAAAAGTCCACCTTCGAGGTTATCATCCGAACCCCATTCGAGTATTAAGTTGCAAAGCAACAGACAATTGCATTAAGTATGGTGCGTAATGTAATCAACAACTACATCCTTAGACATAGCATCAATGTTTTATCCCTAGTGGCAACAGCACAACACAACCTTAGAACTTTCTATCACTGTCCCAGGTGTCAATGCAGGCATGAACCCACTATCGAGCATAAATACCCCCTCTTGGAGTTAAGAGTAAAAACTTGGCCAGAGCCTCTACTAATAACGGAGAGCATGCAAGATCATAAACAACACACAAACAATAGATTGATAATCACCATAACATAGTATTCTCTATCCATCGGATCCCGACAAACACAACATATAGTATTACAGATAGATGATCTTGATCATGTTAGGCAGCTCACAAGATCCAACAATGAAGCACAACAAGGAGAAGACGACCATCTAGCTACTGCTATGGACCCATGGTCCAGGGGTGAACTACTCACTCATCACTCCGGAGGCGATCATGGCGATGAAGAGTCCTCCGGGAGATGAATCCCCTCTCCGGCGAGGGTGCCGGAGGCGATCTCCTGAATCCCCCGAGATGGGATTCGCGGCGGCGGCGTCTCTGGAAGGTTTTCCGTATCGTGGCTCTCGGTACTGGGGGTTTCGCGACGGGGGCTTTAAGTAGGCGAAAGGGCAACGCAGGGGGCCACACGAGGGCCCCACACCCTAGGTCGGCGCGGCCAGGGCCTGGGCCGCGCCGCCCTATGGTGACGGCCCCTCGTGGCCCCACTTCCTTAACTCTTCGGTCTTCTGGAAGCTCCGTGCAAAAATAGGACCCTGGGCGAAGATTTCGTCCAATTCCGAGAATATTTCCTTACTAGGATTTCTGAAACCAAAAACAGCAGAAAACGACAAGCGGCTCTTCGGCATCTTGTTAAAAGGTTAGTTCCGGAAAATGCATAAATATGACATATAATGTGCATAAAACATGTAGGTATCATCAATAAAGTGGCATGGAACATAAGAAATTATCGATACGTTGGAGACGTATCAGCATCCCCAAGCTTAGTTACTGCTCGTCCCGAAGCGGGTAAAACGATAACAAAGATAATTTCTGAAGTGACATGCCATCATAATCTTGATCATACTATTTGTAAACATATGTAATGAATGCAGCGATCAAAACAAAGGTAATGACATGAGTAAACAAGTGAATCATATAGCAAAGACTTTTCATGAATAGTACTTCAAGACAAGCATCAATAAGTCTTGCATAAGAGTTAACTCATAAAGCAATAAATCAAAGTAAAGGTGTTGAAGCAACACAAATCAGCGGTTGCTTTCAACTTATAACATGTATATCTCATGGATAATTGTCAACATAGAGTAATATAACAAGTGCAATATGCAAGTATGTAGGAATCAATGCACAGTTCACACAAGTGTTTGATTCTTAAGGTGGAGGGAGATAGGTAAACTGACTCAACAATAAAAGTAAAAGAATGGTCCTTCAAAGAGGAAAGCATCGATTGCTGTATTTGTGCTAGAGCTTTTATTTTGAAAACATGAAACAATTTTGTCAACGGTAGTAATAAAGCATATGAGTTATGTAAATTATATCTTACAAGTTGCAAGCCTCATGCATTGTATACTAATAGTGCCCGCACCTCGTCCTACTTAGCTTGGACTACCGGATCTTTGCATGCCATGTTTCAACCAAGTGTCACAAAGGGGTACCTCCATGCCGCCTGTACAAAGGTCTAAGGAGAATGCTCGCATTTTGGATTTCTCGCTTTTGATTATTCTCAACTTAGACATCCATACCGGGACAACATGGACAACGAGATAATGGACTCCTCTTAAATGCATAAGCATGTAGCAACAATTATTATTCTCATATGAGATTGAGGATATATGTCCAAAACTGAAACTTCAACCATGATTCATGGCTTTAGTTAGCGGCCCAATGTTCTTCTCTAACAATTTTGCATGCTCCAATCACTAAAATGATAGATCCTTCGGATCAAGACGGACATGCATAGCAACTCACATGATATTCAACAATAGTTGATGGCGTTCCCGAGAAGCATGGTTATCGCACAACAAGCAACTTAATAAAAGATAAAGTGCATAAGTACATATTCAATACTACGATAGTTTTTAAGGCTATTTTGTCCCATGAGCTATATATTGCAAAGGTGAATGATGGAGTTTTAAAGGTAGCACTCAAGCAATTTACTTTGGAATGGCGGAGAAATACCATGTAGTAGGTAGGTATGGTGGACACAAATGGCATAGTAGTTGGCTCAAGGATTTTGGATGCATGAGAAGTATACCCTCTCGATACAAGGTTTAGGCTAGCAAGGTTATTTGAAGCAAACTCAAGGATGAACCGGTGCAGCAAAACTCACATAAAAGACATATTGTAAACATTATAAGACTCTACACCGTCTTCCTTGTTGTTCAAAACTCAATACTAGATATTATCTAGACCTTAGAGAGACCAAATATGCAAATCAGATTTTAGCAAGCTCTATGTATTTCTTCATTAATGGGTGCAAAGCATATGATGCAAGAGCTTAAACATGAGCACAACAATTGCCAAGTATCACATTATCCAATACATTTTAGAATTACTACATGTAGCATTTTCCAATTCCAACCATATAACAATTTGACTAAGAAGAAACTTCGCCATGAACATTATGAGTAAAGCCTAAGGACATATTTGTCCATATGCAACAGCGGAGCGTGTCTCTCTCCCACAAAGTGAATGCTAGGATCCATTTTATTCAAACAAAACAAAAACAAAAACAAACCGACGCTCCAAGTAAAGAACACAAGATGTGACTGAATAAAAATATAGTTTGAGGGGAGGAACCTGATGATGTTGTCGATGAAGAAGGGGATGCCTTGGGCATCCCCAAGCTTAGACGGCTTGAGTCTTCTTAAAATATGCAGGGGTGAACCACGGGGGCATCCCCAAGCTTAGAGCTTTCACTCCTCTTGATCATAGTATATCATTCTCCTCTCTTGACCCTTGAAAACTTCCTTCACACCAAACTTCAAGCAAACTCATTAGAGGGTTAGTGCACAATTAATAATTCACACATTCAGAGGTGACACAATCATTATTTACATTTCTGGACATTGCATAAAGCTACTGGACATTAGTGGATCAAAGAAATTCATTCAATATAGCAAATATGGCAATGCAAAATAAAAGGCAGAATCTGTCAAAAACAGAACAGTCCGTAAATACGAATTTTAAAATGGCACTAGACTTGCTCAAATGGAAAAACTCAAAACTAATGAAAGTTGCGTACATATCTGAGGATCACGCTCGTAAATTGGCAGATTTTTTCGAATTCTCTACAGAAGCCTGTGCCCAGATTCGTGACAGACAGCAATGCTGTTTCTGCGCAGCGATCCCAAATATAACATCAACTTTGACATAGAAACTTTACTTGGCACAAAAACATGATAATGAGAGGTTGCTACAGTAGTAAACAACTTCCAAGACTCAACAAAACAAAAAATTGCTGTAGTAAAAACATGGGTTGTCTCCCATAAGCGCTTTCTTTAACGCCTTTCAGCTAGGCGCAGAAAGTGCAAATCAAGTAACATCGAGAGTAGAAGCATCAACATTATAACCAGGGGTATTGGGAGTTTTCTCAACCAAGCATAGTATATTGGATACATAAGTTTTAGCATCTCCCTTTTCATTAGTCTTGGGCTTGCTACTCTCATCGAACAAAGGAACAAGCCAATCATAGTTATTTTCTAGTGCATCATTCATAGCTAGGAGTTTACATGGTATTGGTGCTTTGATCTCTCCACCATCATTAATATTATTAGTGTATCTTATTCTATCTATGTCCATTTTTTCAAGGAGACCAACAAAATTAGTATGAGAACCTAGCATATTAAATTTAGCAAAAACCTTTCTAGCCTCTCTTGCTAATCCCCCAAATTCTCTAAGAAGAGTTTCTAGAACAAAGTCTTTCTTTTCCCCTTCTTCCATATCACCGAGTGTAAGAAACATGTGTTGGATTATAGGATTGAGATTAACAAATTTAGTTTCCAACATGCGAACTAAAGCAGACAGCAGCAATTTCATAGGTAGGTGCAAGTTCTACCAAGTGTCTATCTTCAAAATCTTCGAGTAATACTAACATGATTGAAAAATTCTTCTATATTATTTCTCCCAACTATGGACCCACGTCCTACCGGTATGTCTTTTGTGGTAAAATTAAAAGGAAACATGATGCAATAAGCAAAAAGTAAACTAGGCAAACAAAGTAAAGACAAGTAACTAATTTTTTTGTGTTTTTAATATAGAGAGCAAGACAGTAAATAAAGTAAAACTAGCAACTAATTTTTTGTGTGTTTTGTTTAGGTGCAGCAACAAAGTAGTAAATAAAATAAAGCAAGACAAAAACAAAGTAAAGAGATTGAGAAGTGGAGACTCCCCTTGCAGCGTGTCTTGATCTCCCCGGCAACGGCGCCAGAAAACAGGCTTGATGCGCGTAAATGTACACGTCCGTTGGGAACCCCAAGAGGAAGGTATGATGCGCACGGTGGCAAGTTTTCCCTCGGAAAGAAACCAAGGTTTAATCGAACCAGGAGGAGCCAAGAAGCACGTTGAAGGTTGATGGTGGCGAAATGTGATGCGGCGCAACAACGGGGATTCGGCGCCAACGTGGAACCTGCACAACAAAACCAAAGTACTTTGCCCCAACGAAACGAGTGAGGTTGTCAATCTCACCGGCTTGTCTGTAACAAAGGATTAAGCGTATCGAGTGGAAAATGATTGTTTGCAAGAAAATAGTAAAACAAAATTGCAGTAGATTGTATGCTATGTAAAGAATAGGACCGGGGTCCACAGTTCACTAGAGGTGTCTCTCCCATAAGATAAAAGCATGTTGGGTGAACAAATTACAGTCGGGCAATTGACAAATAGAGAAAGGCATAACAATGCATGTACATGATATGATAAATATAGTGAGATTTAATTGGGCATTACGACAAAGTACATAGACCGCCATCCAACTGTATCTATGCCTAAAAAGTCCACCTTCAGGTTATCATCCGAACCCCATTCAGTATTAAGTTGCAAAGCAACAGACAATTGCATTAAGTATGGTGCGTAATGTAATCAACAACTACATCCTTAGACATAGCATCAATGTTTTATCCCTAGTGGCAACAGCACAACACAACCTTAGAACTTTCTGTCACTGGTCCCGGTGTCAATGCGGGCATGAACCCACTATCGAGCATAAATACCCCCTCTTGGAGTTAAGAGTAAAAACTTGGCCGAGCCTCTACTAATAACGGAGAGCATGCAAGATCATAAACAACACATAAACAATAGATTGATAATCACCATAACATAGTATTCTCTATCCATCGGATCCCGACAAACACAACATATAGTATTACAGATAGATGATCTTGATCATGTTAGGCGGCTCACAAGATCCAACAATGAAGCACAACAAGGAGAAGACGACCATCTAGCTACTGCTATGGACCCATGGTCCAGGGGTGAACTACTCACTCATCACTCCGGAGGCGATCATGGCGATGAAGAGTCCTCCGGGAGATGAATCCCTCTCCGGCAGGGTGCGGAGGCGATCTCTCGAATCCCCCGAGATGGGATTCGCGGCGGCGGCGTCTGCGGAAGGTTTTCCGTATCGTGGCTCTCGGTGTGGGGGTTTCGCGACGGGGGCTTTAAGTAGGCGAAAGGGCAACGCAGGGGGCCACACGAGGGCCCCACACCCTAGGTCGGCGCGGCCAGGGCCTGGGCCGCGCCGCCCTATGGTGACGGCCCCTCGTGGCCCCACTTCCTTAACTCTTCGGTCTTCTGGAAGCTCCGTGCAAAAATAGGACCCTGGGCGAAGATTTCGTCCAATTCCGAGAATATTTCCTTACTAGGATTTCTGAAACCAAAAACAGCAGAAAACGACAAGCTGGCTCTTCGGCATCTTGTTAATAGGTTAGTTCCAGAAAATGCATAAATATGACATATAATGTGCATAAAACATGTAGGTATCATCAATAAAGTGGCATGGAACATAAGAAATTATCGATACGTTGGAGACGTATCAGTCATCCAGATTGATTCCAGAGAGCGGCTCTTGGTCATTTGCTTCCCAGATGTTCATGGCAGCCAAAGAGATATCGACTGAATCATCTGCATGAACAACCTCCACTTCATCTCCATCCCATTGTATGATGCACTGATGCATTGTGGATGGAATGCAGCAGTTAGCATGGATCCAATCCCTTCCTAGCAGAACAGCATAAGTACTCTTGCTGTCGACGATGAAGAAGGACGTGGGGATGGTCTTTCGGCCGACAGTTAAGTCCACGTTCAGAACACCCTTGGCTTCTGACGGTTGGCCGTTGAAATCTCTTAGCGTGACGTTGGTCTTGATCAGATCTTCAGTAGAACGTACCAAACGTCGTAACATGGAGTACGGCATTATGTTGACTGCTGCTCCCGTGTCAACCAGCATCTTGCTGATAGGCTGCCCGTTGATATAACCCTTCAGGTATAGGGCCTTCAGATGCCTATAGCTCCTTTCTCGTGGCTTCTCAAAGATAACTGGCCGTGGCCCGCAATCAAACTGTGCCACTGATACTTCCTCGTCTTTTGGAGCACAAAACTCTGACGGGAGAACGAACACCATGTTTGTGTCAGTCGATGTCCCTGCATCGGCTTTCTTCTGCTTGGGTCGCCACACTTTCTTCGGTGGGCGAGCTTCTGTCTCTAGTGTTTGCTGAATTTTCACGGCCAGATCGGGCCGTGCTTTCCTCAACGTGTACAGGTACTGCGCCTCGGCTTCTTCCAAATTTCTGAGCCGTTGTACTCTGCGCTTTTGGGAGTGGCTGAGCCCATCCGGACACCACCTTGGTCGGTGATATCTATCTTCTTCTTCTGACTCCTCAAAGTCTTCCTCTTGGGATGACTCAGCTCGTTTGTTCTGAGGTGGGAGAGGTCCTATACGCTTGAACACTGAAACTTCAATTGTTTCCTTCCTCTTCTGCTTACATTCTGGGCAGTTCTCGATTGTAGGCAATCGGCTCATTCCTGAGTCCCAGCAGTGTTTGAAGAAAGGACAATTCCAATGCCTGTCCACGTCCTCTTGCTCCCTTGACCTCCCTCTGGCGTGACGCTCATACCCTTCGTATCGACGGTATTTCCTGTTGTCTGCATCAGACCGACGATATCTATCATCATCTACGTCGTAGCGCCGACGTCGGTCGTACTGCTGTTCATATTTGTTAAGGAGGTGCGCGGAAAGTGGTCGTTGATACCGCACGCTTATCACCTCTTCTTCAGTCAAATACCGTCTGTCATCATGCTGGGGCCGGTCACGTGGATCGGCCTCCTTTTTATCTTTGCCGCGAGAGCGACTGCTCTCTGGCTTATCCTCGTCATGGCGATCTGCAAGCCCTGCCATATTGATATCAAACGAGAAACCTGGCTCACGCCCTATGCATTGGCTGAGATCGACCATGTTGACTTCCGGAAACGGCTGCGTATCAACTCTCATGGCAAACTGACCGAAGAGTAATCGGCCTTGTTCTATTGCCATCTGAATCTGCCCGCGTAGGACTTTGCAGTCGTTGGTGGTATGGGTGAACGTGTGATGCCATTTGCAGTATGGCCTGCCGTTCATCTCTTGCGGCGTGGGGATTTTGTGGCCTTCGGGTAACTTCAGCTGTTTCTCCTTCAGCAGCAAATCAAAAATTTGCTCCGTTTTGCTCAAATCGAAGTCGAACCCCTTCACCGGCCCTGGTTGTTTCACCCACTTGCGGGACACGGGTTTTGCCCCCGAGTCCACTCAGCTACGGCGACCTCCCCGATCTCTCGCAGAATCTTCATCTTCGTCCTGTCTCGATCCGGGCGACGCGCTTGTGCCCGTCCCGGTACACTCCGGATGGCGCCGTTCATATGCTGTCAACTTCTGAACCATGTGCGCCAGTGAATTGTACTCGGCTTGGAAGGTCACATCTCTAGGCGGCGCTGATAGTCCTGCTACCGCCAGCTCGACTGCTTCCTTCTCAGTTAGGCGAACCGAATAACATCGGTTCCTGATGGTCCTGAACCTCTGGATGTACTCAGATACCGTCTCTCCTCGTCTCTGCCGAACTTGGGTCAGATCGGCAAGGCTAGCTTCCGTAGTTTCCAAATGGTATTGTACATGGAACTGCTCTTCCAGCTGCTTCCACGTCCGAACCGAGTCTGGTAGCAACGAGGTGTACCACCCAAAGGCTGGACCCGTAAGAGACTGCGAGAAGAGCCTCACACGTAGCTCGTCTGAAGCTGAGACCATGCCCAACCGTGCCAAGTATCGGCTCACGTGCTCGATCGAGCTGGTTCCTTCGATCCACTAAATTTGGTGAATTCAGGGAGCCGATACTTAGGTGGCAGTGGGATCAGGTCGTAGTCGTTGGGATACGGCTTGGAATAGCCGATCATTCTCTTCTTCGGCAGGATGCCGAACTGGTCTCTCATGATTGCGGTGATCTCATCCACCGTAGGAGCTGCAGAAGCTAATCGTTCATGACTTGTATTGGTGGCATATTTAGTTAGCCACGCCTGTTTCTCAGCATCTGCTCCAGAACTACTTCCTACTCCCGCGACTCCTCCTGCCGTGGCAGTCCTTCCTGCTATAACCTGGGTCATCCAGTTATTGCAGTCCGGCACGTATGTGCACACGTATCCATGTGGAATTTCCTTGGGCGGCTCATACAGGAATTGGTAGTCGCCTGGATCACCTCCAACCTTGTAGACGACGTACGCCGGTGAACCTTGTTGCTGTGGAGCTGCAAACGTGTGTTGCAGTGGTGGCCTTGTGTAGAGCGGTACCTCCCCTTGATGAGTTCCTAGAGCAGGACCTGACGGAGAGTACTTGTGCTTCGTGACTTCTTGCACCACATTGAGCGCGACACGCCCCAGAGTATTCACTAAGCTCTCAGCATGCCGATGAAGAGAGTGAGCAACGGCATAGTTGACTTCCTGTCGCAGGGCTCTGGTACGTTCATCCGAAGGGAGAGATAGATCTAGCCCATCTAGTGCGCCTTCGGGTTGGAACCCCTTGAACTTGATCCCGTGCGAACGGGTTTTCTCAAAAGCGCCGATGAGATCGGCTTCCAAGATTGCCTTGAGTTCATCATATCTCTTCTTATGCTCAGGAGGCAGATCTTCATACTTGACTGGTTCCGCCGCCTGAGACGCAGATGACGACATGGTTGCTGCGGAAGATTGTCTCGATGTCCCACCGGGCGTGCCAGAATGTGTTGCTCGCCAAAACCCACCGGCGAGCAGGTGGTTAAGCAACACGAAGAGCCGGGAGGCTTCCAAGGCGGCAGCGGGCCCTGGTCCCTCGACGTCGTCCCGCAAATGCTCCGGCACACGACCTGGCGGCTGCAAGGGCGTGCCACCTGACCTATACCTGGTCAGGAAGGTGTTGGATTGCTTTGATTAGTTCCCTGCATGGCAGACACGTAAACATTAAATACGAGCCCTATCGACTCTCAGGTTGCCCTGCGGATCGGCTCAAAGAGCCGATCGCCCCATGGTTCATGTTGGATTTTCAATGACATGGGGATCCTACTTGATCATAACAAAGCTAAGCCAATCCACGACAGTTTAGGGTTCTCACCGTACGATCGGAACATCCTACGCGTAGTTGAGCCTAATAGACACGAAAGATAACGGAAAACTAGCCCTAAAAGAGGCCTAAAAACCAACATTAAGTTAATTCCCGGAACATCCCTCTTAGGACTAACAAACCATACCTAACGCACTACCGGATCGTTCAACCCATTTGTAAGGCCTAACCATACAGATATTAAACTAATCCTTGAAGAACAAGGAGTAACTATAACAGATCGGATCTACTAAGTAACGAACAAGCAAGATGCTGCCCTTACACCTGGATAGGTGTAAGGGCAGCTAGATATTGAGGGACGGCATAGCTAAGCAGATATACGTAAGAAAATCATCTATGCAAGCCCCAAAACATCTACGATAAATAGTGCTACTCGCCATCAACAACGCTTCAGTACGAGCAACACAAGGTAAACGAATAAACGTTGTGCTGCCTAGATCGCAAGATGCGATCTAGGCAGCATGGTGCTTACCCGGGAGAAACCCTCGAAAGAAGGGGTGGCGATGCGCCTGATTTGTGTTTGTTGTGAACGTGATTGTCCTCCTTTTCCGATAACCCTAGATACATATTTATAGTCCAAGGGACTTTCTAATTTGGACGTGCACCTAACCGTGCACGGGTTAAACTCTATCTTTTAATCTAAACTACGATGCGATCTACTATATTACAGATACACGGGCAATTAAGCCCAAACTCTTCGCGCAAGGCCGCTTCAAAGACACTCCGTGCGTATATCTTTTAAGCCCATCTTCACTTACGGCCCATCTCCTGATTTGGCCAAAATCCGGTGATAACACATCCTCATCCCTACCACCTCCATATCTCGCACAAACAACTTAGAACCGCTAAAGACTTAGGTATCCCTGTGAACCAATTTCTTCCAATGAAAATTATCTATGCGTCAACTACATGATTTCTGACATCAAATCCTTTACAAGGTGAAATTAAAAGTAAATCTTGGAGTATCATACCTCTAGAAGAAGCTTGAAGGCGAATATGACTAGTACGATGGTTGCGTGGCGATTGGGTGACAGAGCGGTGGTTTGGAAGTAGAACATCCACAACAAAGTCAACCGCAACTGTGGCGATGGCCCGCCTGACGAGAGGTGGAGACCATGACAGACAAGAGAAGGGCATAAATGAGGTTGGTCTGTCGATCTAGGTGCTAGTGCCGACGCACAATAGGTGGGTGGTGTTGGAATATATAGGGGAAAGATAGGGTTGTACAACCTTTGAATCAGATCTTAAGTGGACCTTTGATTGGGTTTAACCGTAAAAACTATGCCAACCATAAAAATGAGCTTGGCCAATAGTGGAAGAACATTAGACTCAACCCAAGATGGGTAATACTAGTTACTCGATCCTAAATGGGTTGAACTATCAAACTTGGCACAACTCAAAATGGGCCAGATTTATTGGATAGACTTATATAAGAATGGGTTAACTCTATATTGGTGTTGTGACAAAAATGGTTGACTTGACCATTAGAGTTTGAGTATGCCACGCAGGTTTTTTGAAAGAAAATTATATATGACACGCCATCTCTCACATGGCATATATTGAGACTCTAGTGGAACACGCCAAAAAGTAGAGACACATGATGCATGGTGGGGTCTCTTCTTTGTTACATAGACCTGTGAAAAAAATAGATGTACCATTGTGGTGTCTAATAGCCTCGACCCTAAATGAAGGGGATCGATGTAGCACCTCTACATGTTGAACTATTGTGCATCGAACCACAAAAGCAAACGGTAAAACAATTTATTCTCTCAAACTAGAGTGTCACAATTTTAATTATCTATGCACTAAATAATTTGAACATGCAAATGGTGATTCGTTCTTTTCAACTTTAAGGCAATAAAGTAATTTTTGTGAGGAACCTCGCAGATATCCCAATCCTCTAAAATGCAAGAGGACAAGACAACTGTTTTAATCTTTTGGCTAAATTATTTGGCTGCGGACAAGCCTAGTTTCGTAGTAGGTACTTGGGTATTCCAATTAATTATGAGAGGCATACAAGTGCTGAATGAAAATTAGCGGAATAGAGATTACAATTTAGATTAATTAGCTGGAAAGCCAAACTTTATTATTGGAAGGAAGATTGGTTCTCAGTAACAATATTAAGTAACATGGTACTGTACATGATATCATTCTTGAAGCGGCGATTGTCGGGATGGAGAGCTTGACCCGGACGGTATGAAGAGCCTGAAGCGTCGACCCTTTTGATGACAACAACGAGGTGCGGCATGGTTAGCGGTGGTGGATCAACGACGAGACGTGGTCGGCGACGTTGAGGTTGAGCTCGACCGCCGAGCTTGGATGTAACTGGGGGAAACTATCTCGGCGTGTCGATTGAAATTTGGTTAAGTCCAAATAGTGCTAGCGGACTCTGACCTGGTACGCTAATAGGTTGTTCGTCTCGCTTGGTGTCCACTCGGCAAATATATTGGAAGCGAGCGGTCATGGGTGCACACGACTGATAGATCCGTACTGGCCACGCGTGGACAAAAGAGCCCACTGCGGGTAATTTATAATCCCGCATGTGCTTACCATGGGTGTGCTGCCAGTAGGGACATACACATGTACAGTTTCAGCATGCTACAAATAAGAGCAGTTGCCTGCCGTAAATAGGATGCGAGCCTAACTCTACAATGTTTTCCCTACTACTGCATGATATGGAACCACATGAGCCGACTTACATGATTGTTGTCATATTTCTATTAACCTATTAACCCTATGGTGGATCTTTTGTTTATGCGATGAGTTATGCGATGCAATTTTCAGTATGTGCTTGATTTATTTCTATAAGCATATATTATCCCACTAGTCGGAAATAGCTTATAGAAGGAAAGTAGTGGGAGCGCACTTTGAAAAGACAAACGCCACTAGTATTTAGACTAAATACCAGCGACGTGAAATATTTTAGAATGTCGTGGATATTTTTGTACCTGCAGCATGGAAGTAGATTTGATCGCTGCCGCTATGTTGGGCCCCAATAGCATGACCCGCAAAAAAGGCGACATGGATCATGATACGTCTCAAACGTATCTATAATTTTTGATGCTACATGCTTGTTTTACACCAATTCATATATGTTTTGCTTACACTTTATTGCACTTTTACATGATTTCTGGCACTAGCCTATTAACAAGATGCCACAGTGCAAGTTCCCTATTTTCTGTTTTTTAGTATTTTAGAAAAATTGTACATGAAATATTCTCGAAATTGAACGAAACAAAAGCCGAAGTCAATATTTTACCGAAACTAATACGAAATCCAGATGGGGGTCGAAGATGCGCCATAGGGCGGCCACACCTGCCCTTGGCGCGGCCAAGCCTGGCCCCGCGCCAAGGCATGGTGTGCCCCCCCAGGCACCCCACCGACCTAAATCATCCGCTCATTTATACATCTTCTCGGGAAAACCCCGGATACCCGAGCCTCCATCCACGAAAAGTTCCGTCGCGGCCGCCATCGCAGAACCCATCTTGGGGGTTCTGAAGCTCTTCCCGCCACCCTGCCGGAGGGGGGAATGATCGCTGGAGGCATCTACATCGCCATGCCCGCCTCTGAAGTGATGTGTGAGTAGTTCATCCCTGGACTATGGGTCCATAACAGTAGCTAGATGATTGTCTTCTCCAATTTGTGCTTCATGTATAAATCTTGTGAGCTGTCCTACATGATCAAGATCATCTTTATGTAATTATACATGTTGTGTTTGCTGGGATCCGATGAATATTATATATTATGTTGAGGTCGATTATATATTCATGTCATATGTTATTTGTGATCGTGCGTGCTCTCTGTTGCTAGTGGATACTCTGACCAAGTAGATGCTTGTGACTCTAAGAGAGGGTATTTATGCTTGATAGTAGGTTCATGCCTCAAGTTTTCTTAGAGAGTGACAATAACTTCTAAGATTGTAGATGTGTTGTTGCTACTAGGGAGAAAATAACAATGTTTTATCCAAGGGTAATTCTATTGTTTACTTTACACACATCGTTTAATACGATAATCTATTGGTTGCAACTTAATACTGAAAGGGGTTCGGACGATAACCGGAAGGTGGATTATTAGTCATACACACAGTTGGATTACGGTCTATGTATTATGTTGTAATGCCAATCAAATCTCATAGTAATCATCTTGTCATATATGATCGATATTCTATCAATTGCCCAGCTGTAATTTGTTCACCCAACATGCTATTTATCTTTATGGAGAGACACCTCTAGTGAACTATGGACCCCGGTCCGTTTCCTTTACACTGATAAATTCATCTACTTCAATCTTGTTCTGTTTACTTACTGCAAACATCTCTTTTCACTCGATACGTCTAATCCTTTGTGTTCAGTAAACCAGTGAGATTGACAACCTCACTGCAAGTTAAGGAAAAAATATTTTGGTTGTGTTGTCTGCAGGTTCCACGTTGTTTCTGACGCCGGTAGTGCGCCCTGCCACTAGTCAGCTAGTAACACCTTCAGAAGTCACGCCTTTCTCCTACTGGTCGATTAAACATTGGTTTCGTACTGAGGGAAAATTTTCTGTTGTACTCATCACACCTTCCTCTTGGGGTTTCCCAACCGCTTTCACAACAACGCAGCAAGATTGTCTAGCGCCATCATCGGAGCACCATCAGACCACAATGCCAAGCAGCCCATACGGGGTGTACCTGCAGCGTAACCTTATGGGCCACGCCGCCAGCGAGACCCAAATAAACCCTACCCTAGCCCGTACGACCCCCACTCCTCACTCACACCTCCTCCCCCACTCTATTTCTCTCACTCAGGGGCGCGAGCCGCCACCCATCGGTCCACCATCCTATCCCCGTCCCCGTCCACACCTCCGTCCATACTTCCCCACCTCCGTCGGCGTGGCCTGCTCGCCTCTGTCCGCTCCACAGCTGGTGATTTTTGGGCCTCCTTATTCTCTTCTTGCTAGATTAAATTGTTAGTCTAAATTGTAAAACTGTTAGTCTAAATTATAAAATTGGTAGTCTAAATTTTTAGTGTAGAATGTTAGTCCGTAGATGATTAAAATTGTTAGTGTAATGTAGTATAAAATTGCTAATGGTACATACAATAGTGTGCAGAAGATTAAAATTGTTAGCGGTGTATTGTATAGTAGTGTAAAATAGTTAGTACAATGTGCACAATCTAGTAGTGTATCGTTCTATGAGTTCAGAGTGTTCAGAACTTCTTATGTGTCATAATATGACTTGGAATAAATTGATCCTCGTGGTTCCTTCTTGTGATTGGTTATATGTTCTTTTTGGTTCTACTTGGTTGCAACGGCCGATGATTATTCTTTGGTACCATATAATGAAAAAAGGTGTCCATAAGATCTTGTCATATGTCCAGCCACATTGCTTGCGGCACTCTTTTATCCCTATGTGTCTTTATATAAGGCTTTACAACTATGGCTACTTTACCTTTCTTTGAATTGCAAATATGACTTTGATCTAATTGTTAATATAACCAACCATACAGAAAATAAATCCTTGAGCAAACTGTGTCCAAGATAGGTGCGAGGATAAGAAGTTTATCATAGTGTTCATGGATGACCTTGAAACCCGTTGCGCCTCTAAGTCGTTGATATATACTTGTTTTCACTTGTGACTTTGATCTAATTGTTATTTCTTTCTTACAATTATGCCCATGCTATCCCCTGAACTACAAGTTTTGGGGCGCACCTCGGCCTCAATCTTCCTCTTTCACCGGATGTGGCATCTTGTTTTGGGAAAGAGCTGGTTCGGCCCATTAGATGGGGCATTGGTGAGGGAAGACACACTAAAATCTAACTGAGAATTGGGTCCAGGGAGTGATTCCTTGCACATTGTCAACTCTTGTTCCCTTGCCTACACATATTGTTACTGTCAACTTTTAATTGATGAGAACATAGGGTTGTGGGATGCTAATCTTGTCAGCGGCATATTTGATGAGGAAATGGCTTCGAAGATCTTGCAAGTCCGCCTCAGCCGCCATGGTGGTGACGATTTTGCTTCCTGACCTCATGCCAAATTTGGTATATACACCGTCCGCTCTGCATATAATTTGGCACGATCTGAATCTTTCTTTGCATCCCTAAGCAACTCTGGTTGGGGTCTTAGCTCTGTGGCTGTTGATGAAAAGAGGTTATGGAGAAGCTTTGGAATGTGAAGGCGCCAGGGAAAGTGAAGATCACCTTGTGGCGGCTGGCACATGATTGTCTCCCCAGTGGTCACCAACTATGTAATCGACGTATACTTGCTTCAGATGCTTGTGTGTTCTACGGCCAGGAGGAGAGGGCCGAGCACACGCAGTGCTCTTCTTTCAATATGGCATGGAAGTGTGGCACGCAGTGGAAGATGAATTCACGGTCAAGCTGGGACGAAATGACTTCACCATGCCGAAGACATGGCTCTTTGAGTTCTTGGGTCGATCGAGTGACCAACACGCTATCACATTGTGACATGCTAGCATCTTTGGGAACATCGAAATACAGCCCGCAATGATGAGAAGATTAACACCCTCTGAGCTTAGTCAGGCAGATCAAGGCTTATATACACATGATTTTGGTGCATCTATTCAAACAACTGCTATCCAAAGTCGTGAGACCGCAACAAGGTCTTGTTGGTCTTCGCCGCTGGATGGTACGGTTTTCATTAGTGTCGATGCAGCATTGTTCTCTTCTTCGAATCAGATAGAGGTAGGCATCATGATCAGGGACAAGATCGGCAATTGTTTGGTTGCTTGCAACCAGTGCATTGACCCTTTCTCGAGACGAAGGTTTGAACAAAGTCATCCTTGGTAGTTCTTTTCTCCGCAATTCTGTCCCGGATTATATCTGGTCTGAACTTTGTAATGTTATTGGTTAATTAATGAAGCGCCGAATTCTTTAAAAAAAAACTCGGTTTTGCTACTATGATGTTGCAATTATTTATTTCTCGATTATTTACCAGGCAACGGTTTCAAGTCCCGATTACCATCCACACATGTGTTGTACACTTGTACTTGTGCATATAGTTGCTTATCGGTCAAGAGTAGTATCCCACCAGCCGCAGAGACCAGATACTAGCGACCTCTGCAAGTGATCTCCATCTTCTCCATGAAGAAGCTCACACAAACTTTCCAAGAAAGGAATAAAGGCAACCCAAGTATTGCACGAGGCTTGCGACTATGGAGAAGCCCTCCCTCTCTCTTGGTACAATACAATAACATATATACTCAGTCACCTCACTCTGATCCATGCCTCATCTCGCTAGCAAACCGTTTTGATCAACGCACGCACATATCCAGTCAGATTTCTATCATGATTAGCGGTGGCAGCAGGAGAGGATGCTACAGCTGCAAGGAGAGCTGCCATCGGCACTGCCTACCTCCCCACTCTGCGAAATGCCTCTGCCTCTACCTTGTACTGTCGCTGACCTTCTTGGTCCTTGTCGCAGCCGTACTGCTCGTGGTCTTGGTCACTAGGCTGAAGAAGCCGACCTTCATCCTGCAGTCCATACAGATGGACAAGTCGTTCAGCCTCCGGCCATCGCCGTCGAACCGCAGCAACGGCGACAACAACGCGACATCGTCCTTGTCATCGTCGTCATGCTCGGTGGCGTCGCTGCTGTTCGCGGCGCAGAATCCCAACGGGATCGGGATAAGGTACAGTGCGGCGGACCTCGGCGTGGCCTATGCGAACGAGCCGGTGGGCGCCATGGACGTGCCGGTGTTCTACCAGCCGCCGCGGAGCAGCAACGTGACGGTGCTCATGCACGCCGTGTTCGAGAAGTCCAACGTCAGCCGGCTCGTTATCAGCGAGCTGTCCTCGCAGAGGAAGCTTGTCGAGATCAGGATCGCCGGGAGAATCGACGCCACGACGCACATCATGAACTTCCCTCTGCCGAAAGTGCAGGTTCAGGCTCCACCATAGTCCATACTTGTTCCGTCTTCAGAAGTTTTCTGGAAGATATGTTTCATCTTCAGAAGTTCAATTCTTCTCAAGTTCAGTTAAGTTTGTCTAAATTTGGTGCTGTATTTGTGTTGCAGTTTACGCTCGATTGCACGATAGCAACGAACTACACCGATATAGTGCAGCGGGAGGGGTTCGAGTCTTTAACTACAAGCAAGGTATATTGACGGACAGTTTCTAGTTTGCGGTTGTTACTTAACCTGTGCAAGCTTTCTATCAGAAGATCAGAACTCAGAACTCAGACGTGTGATATGTTTGCAGGCTCTCCAACTATCTGCACTGCCTCACGTCTCACAGAAGTGCTTAATAAAGCTTGACTTGAGGTCGAGAGGGAAGAAGACAAGGCTTTCAGATTTAGGATGCTGATTACCTAGAATTTAGCAGATTCATGTACATAGCTAATTTTCTTTTTGTTGATTGTTGGTCGGGATAGCGTACCAGGCTTGCGCTTAGTATGTAGTACTATCACATAGTCACATACCTATTTTACACTTAGAAAACATATTCTTTGCGCAATATGGTTGAAATAGGCAACTGTCTGGAAATGAAGTGCAATGTAAATGTATTGAACGGTGGTGTGAATGTTGGATGAACTTGTAAGCAACTGGCTTCAAATATGATGTGTTCAGCACATAAATCCCATTTTCCCTACCCGCTTTAGGCAATTTGAGTGTCTTTTTTGGAAAAGTTCCACCGATTTATCAATAATCAACGAAGTTCAAAGAATGATTAAAGTAATAAAAGTTGTAGATATGTATTTGGATAACCAAAGGATAACTACAAATGCCGGAGCACGCTGAAGGAGCGCCGCCGCTCTAGCACTTCCAATACCGGAATTGGGCAGACCTTGTCATAGTGGAGCTTCTTGTAGTACACAGACGAGAAGTCGTCGTGCTAAGACCTAAAGGACCAACGCACTAGAGCAACAATCATTGCTAAAGATGAGAACCGTTCATTGGAAGAGTCAGACCTGAGACCCCACCAACGAACACGAAAAACCAGCCAAATCCCATGAAATTGTCCGGACACACAACTTCATGCGCTAGACACCACTGGACTGAGGATATGGCATGGAGGACATTATTCTAACATCATGATGTCGTCGCACCCTCACCATCCCGAATAACACACGAAACTACAAAATGTAAAGGAAACCGCCCGTCAGCCATGGTTGTGATCCGCCGCACCTCCAAGAGGCTTGCTGGGGCTGAGCAAGTCTGGGGTGGGGATGGGATGCGGAGTGGGGGGGGGGGAGAGACACTAGTAGCAAATAGCTGATAGAAAATACACTAGTAGCGCACCTCTAAAGTTCCAAGCCACCAATATTTGCCCGAAGTACCGGCGGCATGCCAAAAGTCGTACACCACTAATATTTACTTACTAGCGGCGTATCTGGAAAGTGGGTCACCACCAAATTAGTTGGCCCTAGTGGCTCGACCCACTCCCAAAACTTGATGGCATGGCCCAATCTGCCACACCATTGGTATATTTTGTATCAGTTGTGTAGCGTAGTGGGTACTTCCTTCCCTACCAACGACGCCAAAAACCACTTCTTGATGGCAATAAAACTATATATGTTTACCAATTCGTTTGGACTCCAAGCGCAGAGTGATGCAACAAGCGTTTATTTTTCCTGCATGGGCGACTCGAGGGTTTATGTCGAACTCTGTAGGAAAAAAGTGGTTCTATCCACTATCGTGTTCAAACAACTTTGCAAAAGAAATAGTTTTATGTCCTCAACTCTGCCAAAGTGTTTGTCAGACACAATGATGTGTAACTAATACAAAACAATATAAAATAAAGCAAATATGAAGTGCAATATATATTTTTTATATTAAAATTTAATAAGAGTGAAACTAAAAGTGCAATCAAAGTGAACTGGAGTGTGTTTCTTTTTTTGTGAACCATGCAGCAGAACTGCGTGTATAAATATTAAGAAGAGAGAAAAAGGCTAAAAAGGGCAAAGAGTACAAAGCAGAATATAGTCTTGTGAAACTTGACCTGACCAAAAAGAGGAAAAGGGAAAACACACACAGCAGCCCTAGCGACCTGACGCCTACATAGTGAAACGACCTTTAATTACTTGCTATCGACCACCGCTTTACTTCTGATTGTATCTGATCAATGAGTTTCTTAATTATATTTTAAAACAGTTCGTGTTTCATGATTTCACTTGATCTCTCTCATAACATATTAGCATGGATAAAGCACTGAATAATAAGTAACAAGTGATAGCAAACTTTATTATATTGCTGATAAGCATTCATATGGGATCACGTATCAGTAATACTTCCTTGGAAAGGAAAAATTCTCAAACCAAGTTTAATATAAACATTAAGAAGCGAGGCTAGCTCATTTGGTTAGGGAAGTGAATGTACAACCCAGCCACCCAGGTTTAAGTCCCCAGGAACGCGAATTTGGGTTCTTATTATTTAAAAAACAAAATCACTGTAGGAGCTTCTCCTACCGTATTCCTTTCAAAAAAAAGTTTAAGATAAACATAAGAACTTTGACATGAAGTGTGTTAACATAATGCCATCTTGAGCAAACAAGGCCACATAAAATGTCACTAGATAAACAATATCATAAGTAATCATTTATCTCCAGATAACCAATGAAAGGGTAAAAACCATATTAGTAAACGGGGAATTGTTGTCACAGTTCCATGCATACTACCAAATTACTCCATCTAATTAACACCCTCCTCATGGGTTCTTGCCTACAAGTTCGATTATAACATAACGTACATGAACGGGGTAACATATTCATCTACAATACATCACAAACAAAATAACAACGTCATCTCATTACTCATGTCATAACAAAAGATGCACCATCAAAGCGATACAAATATGGCCATAATCATGTAGGCAACTTACAGTGAGGTTGTCAATCTCACCGGTTTTGTGGAACACAGAGGATTATATTTATCGAGTGGAAGGAGATGTTTGCAGTAATAAAAGAGAATAGAGCTTACAGTAAGTAAGCAGAGCAGGGTTGCAGTGGTTGAATTTATCAGTGTAAACGAAAAGGACCGGGGTCCATAGTTCACTAGAGGCGTCTCTCCATAAAGATAAATAGCATGCTGGGTGAATAAATTACATCTGGGCAATTGATAGAATATCAACCATACATGACAAGATGATTACTATGAGATTCGTTTGGGCATTACAACATAATACATAGAACGTAATCCAACTGCGACTATGACTAATAATCCACCTTCTGATTATCATCTGAACCCCTTCCAGTATTAAGTTGCAAGCAACAGATTATCGTATTAAGCAATGTGTGTAAAGTAAACAATAGAATTACCCTCGGATAAAATATTGTTGTTTTCTCTCTATTAGCAATAGCACATCTACAATATTAGAAGTTATTGTCACTCTTTCAGAAAACTAGAGCCAGGAACCTACTATCGAGCATAAATATCCTCTCTTGGAGTCACAAGCATCTACTTGGCCAGAGTATCTACTAGCAACGAAGAGCATGCAAGATCATAAATAACACATGACATGAATATATAATCGACCTCAACATAGTATACAATATTCATCGGATCCCAGCAAACACAACATGTAGCATTACATAAGGATGATATTGATCATGTAGGGCAGCTCACAAGATCTAAACATGAGGCACAAATTGGAGAAGACAACCATCTAGCTATTGCTATGGACCCATAGTCCAGGGATGAACTACTCACGCATCACTTTGGACGCGGGCATGGCGATGTAGATGCCTCCGGCGGTGATTTCCCCCTGGCAGGGTGCCGGGAAGAGCTTCAGAACTCTCCCGAGATGGGTTCTGCAATGGCGGCCTCGATGGAACTTTTCGTGGATGGAGGCTCAGGTCTTCAGGGTTTTCCCGAGATCTCGATTAAATAGGCGGAGGGGCGATGTCGGTGGAGGCCAGGGTGACCCACACCACCCCTAGGCGCGGGCCAGGGCTAGGCCGCACCTAGGGCTGGCGTGGCCGCCCTGCTGCCCCCTTCGACTCCCCTCTGGACTCTATCTTTGTTATGGTAAAATATTGACTTTGGTTTTGTTTCGTCCAATTCCAAGAATATTTCATGTACAATTTTTCTGAAATACGAAACAACAGAAAACAGGGAACTGGCACTGTGGCATCTTGTTAATAGGTTAGTACTGAAAAATGTATAAAATTGCAACAAAGTATGAGCAAAACATATATGAATTGGTATAAAACAAGCATGGAGCATCAAAAATTATAGATACGTTTGAGACGTATCAAGCATCCCCAAGCTTAACTCCTGCTTGTCCTCGAGTAGGTAAGTGATAATTTTTTTAGGTGATATGAAACCAACACAATCTTGACCAAGCATTGTAAAGCATTGTGAGCTGGGATCTAAATACTCTAAACATAGGCATGATATATGTAATTCAATAGAACTTAGCAACTATGTTATAATATAAAGAGTAACTCAAACAAAGGATCATGAATAATAGTGCATTGAAAGCAACTGTTTGTTTATGAGCATAGAGTAAACAAAACAAAGTGGTACTCAACATGTCCTTTATGAAGTAGCAAAACATAAATGCTAGGACACCTTCAAAGTTCAAGGGTGACTAGATACAAGTAATTTAAGAACAAGCAATATCACAATCATGAATGAATCAATAATAATTTTGGGACTATGCACATTGCACTAAGAATGACAACTATGCTCTCTTAATTGGTGCATAAAGTAGAATATGAAGACTCAACATAAAAGTAAAAGAGAGACTCTTTGCAGAGTAAGCAAGATAAAAAAGTTTTGTAAACCTTCCAAAAAGTATGGTACTTATTAGTTTTGAGCTCTCATTGCCCCTATCATAAGCATCTTGAATGGTTAAAGTTAATGTGATGGCAAATATGAGCTATATGCTTGACAAATCACAAGTTGAAAATCTCATGCCCCTTGAATATGAGTACCTAAACCTAATGCTACTCAACTTAGGTCCCCAATAAATTCTTGTCATTGCAAGTATACATGTATCATCGAGAACCGCCAACGGGGTACCTCTTGCCCGATGATATGGAAGCACTCTTGTAGGAGCAATCCCATGCCAAAATGACAAGACAAACACACAATGAACATCTCAGCAATCTTTTATTTACTATAGGTATAGATTTTTATTGAAAATGATTCATAGAATGCTCACTATGGTTCGTTGTAAATTTCCACCATGAATGATGCATGGCTTAGATTAGCGGCCCACGCGTTTCTCTAACTCATATACAAACTCTATGAACTTACAAGTTTTCATTTTATTTCGCACCGCTAGACATCCATAAGCAAAAGAACATGACATCATCTAAATATGAGTAAGTGCAATGTTGAAAACGTTCCCCGTGAAAGCATGCATGGTTATGCTAACTCCCAACTTGCAATTTACAAACATATAAACTTCATAAGATAGTCACAATGATCAAGTTTATTAAGTGCAAGAAATTAAATGTGCCATCAAGTTCGTGAGAGCTTTACTGACTAATTTTCTCATGCCAAAATTTAATTTGGAAGATAAATAAAAATATGATGAATATACTTGAAATAGCGATAATGCTACTAGGTAGATATGGTGGACACTGATACGTCTCCGACGTATCGATAATTTCTTATGTTCCATGCTACTTTATTGATGATACCTACATGTTTTATGCACACTTTATGTCATATTCGTGCATTTTCTGGAACTAACCTATTAACAAGATGCCGAAGTGCCAGTTCCTGTTTTCTGCTGTTTTGGTTTCAGAAATCCTAGTAACGAAATATTCTCGGAATCGGACGAAATCAACGCCCAGGTTCCTATTTTTCTCGGAACCATCCAGAACACCCGAGAGCCGCCAGAGGGAAGCCACGGGGGCCCCACACCACACCCCGGCGCGGCCGGAGGGGGGCCGCGCCGCCCTATGGTGTGGTGGCCCCGAGCCCCCTCCGAGGCTGCCCTTCCGCCTATTTAAAGCCTCCGTCGCGAAAACCCTATTACGTTGGACGAAACCCACAGAAACCTTCCAGAGCCGCCGCCATCGCGAAGCCAAGATCTGGGGGACAGGAGTCTCTGTTCCGGCACCCTGCCGGAGCGGGGAAGTGCCCCCGGAAGGCTTCTCCATCGACATCGCCACCATCTCCACCGCCATCTTCATCAACGCTGCTGCTCCCATGAAGAGGGAGTAGTTCTCCATCGAGGCTCGGGGCTGTACCGGTAGCTATGTGGTTCATCTCTCTCCTATGTGCTTCAATACAATAATCTCATGAGCTGCCTTACATGATTGAGATTCATATGATGATGCTTGTAATCTAGATGTCATTGTGCTAGTCAAGTGAGTTTTACTTATGTGATCTCCGGAGACTCCTTGTCCCACGTGTGTAAAGGTGACAGTGTGTGCACCGTGTGGGTCTCTTAGGCTATATTTCACAGAATACTTATTCAACTGTTATGAATGGCATAGTGAAGTGCTTATTTATATCTCTTTATGATTGCAATGTGTTTTGTATCACAATTTATCTATGTGCTACTCTAGTGAAGTTATTAAAGTAGTTTTATTCCTCCTACACGATGTAATGGTGACAGGTGTGTGCATACGTGTTAGTACTTGGCGTAGGCTATGATTATGATCTCTTGTAGATTATGAAGTTAACTATTGCTATGATGGTATTGATGTGATCTATTCCTCCTACATGGTGTGAAGGTGACGAGTGTGCATGCTATGCTAGTACTTGGTTTAGTCGTGTCGATCTTTCATGCACTCTAAGGTTATTTAAATATGAACATTTAATTGTGGAGCTTGTTAACTCCGGCATTGAGGGTTCGTGTAATCCTACGCAATGTGTTCATCATCCAACAAGAGAGTGTAGAGTATGCATTTATCTATTCTGTTATGTGATCAAAGTTGAGAGTGTCCACTAGTGAAAGTCTATTCCCTAGGCCTTGTTCCTAAATACTGCTATCACTGCTTGTTACTGTTTTACTGAATTACTACTGCTGCGTTACTACTGCATGTTTACTTCCTGCAATATTACTACCATCAACTGCACGCCAGCGAGCTATTTTCTGGCGCCGTACTACTGCTCATATTCATTCATACCACTTGTATTTCACTATCTCTTCGCCGAACTAGTGCACCTATTAGGTGTGTTGGGGACACAAGAGACTTCTTGCTTTGTGGTTGCGGGGTTGCATGAGAGGGATATCTTTGACCTCTTCCTCCCTGAGTTCGATAAACCTTGGGTGATCCACTTAAGGGAAACTTGCTGCTGTTCTACAAACCTCTGCTCTTGGAGGCCCAACACTATCTACAAGAATAGAAGCACCCGTAGACATCAAGCTATTTTCTGGCGCCATTGCCGGGGAGGAAAGGTAAAAGGTACTCACACTCCGGATCTCGGCTACTAAGCTATTTGCCGGCGCCATTGTAAGTACTCGAAGCTATTTCCTTTAGACTCTGCAATTGCGACATTTGGTTTCTTGTTTACACTAGTTAGGCATAATGGACAACAATGACCTTCTTATTCTATTTCCTGATTTAAGACATGGATGGTTTGATGCGAAAATTAAAAAACCCATGGAACATATTAATATGAATGCTTTGAACACTATTGTTGCTAATGCTATGGAAAATTCTAAGCTTGGGGAAGCTGGCTTTGATGAGCATGATATTTTTAGTCCCCCAAGCATTGAGGAGAAAATTTACTTTGATGATACTATGCCTCCTATATTTGATGATGAGAATAATAATGATAGCTACTTTGTTGAATTTGCTCCCACTACAACTAATAAAATTGATTATGCCTATGTGGGGAGTAATAATTTAATGCATGAGACTCATGATAAGAATGCTTTATGTGATAGTTATATTGTTGAGTTTGCTCATGTTGCTACTGAAAGTTATTATGAGAGAGGAAAATATGGTTGTAAAAATTTTCATGTTACTAAAACACCTCTCTATGTGCTGAAATTTTTGAAGCTACACTTGTTTTATCTTCCTATGCTTGTTACTTTGCTCTCCATGAACTTGTTTATTTACAAGATTCCTATGCATAGGAAGCATGTTAGACTTAAATGTGTTTTAAATTTGCCTCTTGATGCTCTCTTTTGCTTCAACTTCTATTTCTTGCGAGTGCATCATTAAAACTGCTCGAGCCCATCTTAATGGCTATAAAGAAAGAACTTCTTGGGAGATAACCCATGTGTTTTTTTTACTACAGTACTTTGTTTTATATTTGTGTCTTGGAAGTTGTTTACTACTGTAGCAACCTCTTCTTATCATGTTTTTGTGCCAAGTAAAGTTTTTATGTTAAAGTTGATGTTATATTTGGGATCGCTGCGCAGAAACAGCATTGCCTGTCATCGCGAATTCTGGCACAAGTCTCTGTAGAAAATTCTAAAAAATCTGCCAATTTACGAGCGTGATCCTCAGATATGTACGCAACTTTCATTAGTTTTGAGTTTTTCCATTTGAGCAAGTCTGGTGCCATTTTAAAATTCGTCTTTACGGACTGTTCTGTTTTTGACAGATTCTGCCTTTTATTTCGCATTGCCGTATTTGCTATGTTGGATGAATTTCTTTGATCCATTAATGTCCAGTAGCTTTATGCAATGTCCATAAGTGTAAAGAATGATTGTGTCACCTCTGAACATGTAAATTTTTATTGTGCACTAACCCTCTAATGAGTTTGCTTGAAGTTTGGTGTGAAGGAAGTTTTCAAGGGTCAAGAGAGGAGTATGATATACTATGATCAAGAGGAGTGAAAGCTCTAAGCTTGGGGATGCCCCCGTGGTTCACCCCTGCATATTCTAAGAAGACTCAAGCGTCTAAGCTTGGGGATGCCCAAGGCATCCCCTTCTTCATCGACAACATCATCAGGTTCCTCCCCTGAAACTATATTTTTATTCAGTCACATCTTATGTATTTTACTTGGAGCGTCTATGTGCTTTTATTTTTGTTTTATTATTTTCATTCTCTGAATAAGTTCATCCTTGTGTGGGAGAGAGACACGCTCACGTTGGTTCGTATGAACACATGTGTTCTTAGCTTTTAATGTTCATGGCGAAGGTTGAAACTACTTCATTAAATTGTTATATGGTTGGAATTGGAAAATGCTACATGTAGTGATTCTAAAATGTCTTGGATAATGTGATACTTGGCAATTGTTGTGCTCATGTTTAAGCTCTTGCATCATATACTTTGCACCCATTAATGAAGAAATACATAGAGCTTGCTAAAATTTGGTTTGCATATTTGGTCTCTCTAAGGTCTAGATAATTTCTAGTATTGAGTTTTGAACAACAAGGAAGACGGTGTAGAGTCTTATAATGTTTACAATATGTCTTTTATGTGAGTTTTGCTGCACCGGTTCATCCTTGAGTTTGCTTCAAATAACCTTGCTAGCCTAAACCTTGTATCGAGAGGGAATACTTCTCATGCATCCAAAATCCTTGAGCCAACCACTATGCCATTTGTGTCCATCATACCTACCTACTACATGGTATTTCTCCGCCATTCCAAAGTAAATTGCTTGAGTGCTACCTTTAATCAATTCAAAAGTTATCACCTCTGATTTGTGTCAATGTTTTATAGCTCATGAGGAAGTATGTGGTGTTTATCTTTCAATCTTGTTGGGCAACTTTCACCAATGGACTAGTGGCTTCATCCGCTTATCCAATAATTTTGCAAAAAGAGCTGGCAATGGGATTCCCGAGTCCCAAATTAATTAACAAAAATAGACACTCCTCCATGGTATGTGATTGTTGGACGGCACCCGAAGGATTCGGTTAGCCATGGCTTGAGAAAGCAAAGGTGGGGAGGAGTGTCATCATAATAAAACTAAAATAAAAAGGCACTCCTTCATGGTATGAGATTGTTGGCGGGCACCCGAGGATTCGGTTAGCCATGGTTTGTGAAAGAAAGGTTGGAAGGAGTGCCACCCAAAAATAAAATAAAATGGGAGACGCTCTTTGAAGGTTTGTCTGGCAAGGGGGTTAGAGTACCCACTACCATTCGTTGACAACAACAAACACCTCTCAAAACTTTATTTTTATGCTCTCTTTATGTTTTCAAAATAAAAGCTCTAGCACAAATACAGCAATCGATGCTTTCCTCTTTGAAGGACCTTGCTTTCACTTTTATTGTTGAGTCAGTTTACCTATCTCTCTCCAACTTAAGAAGCAAACACTTGTGTGAACTGTGCATTGATTCCTACATACTTGCATATTGCACTTGTTATATTACTCTATGATGACAATATCCATGAGATATACATGTTATAAGTTGAAAGCAACCGCTGAAACTTAATCTTCCTTTGTGTTGCTTCAATACCTTCACTTTAATTTATTGCTTTATGAGTTAACTCTTATGCAAGACTTATTGATGCTTTTCTTGAAAGTACTATTCATGAAAAGTCTTTGCTTTATGATTCATTTAATTACTCATGTCATTACCATTGTTTGGATCGCTGCATTCATCTCATATGCTTACAATAGTATGATCAACGTTATGATGGCATGTCACTTCAGAAATTATCTTTGTTATCGTTTTACCTGCTCGGGATGAGCAGAACTAAGCTTGGGGATGCTGATACGTCTCCGACGTATCGATAATTTCTTATGTTCCATGCTACTTTATTGATGATACCTACATGTTTTATGCACACTTTATGTCATATTCGTGCATTTTACGGAACTAACCTATTAACAAGATGCCGAAGTGCCGGTTCATGTTTTCATGCTGTTTTTGGTTTCGAAATCCTAGTAACGAAATATTCTCGGAATCGGACGAAATCAACGCCCGGGTTCCTATTTTTCCCGGAACCATCCAGAACACCCGAGAGCCGCCGGAGGGAATCCCCGGGGGCCCCACACCTACACCCGGCGCGGCCGGAGGGGGCCGCGCCGCCCTATGGTGTGGTGGCCCCAGGCCCCCTCCGAGGCTGCCCTTCCGCCTATTTAAAGCCTCCATCGCGAAAACCCTATTACGTTGGACGAAACCCACAGAAACCTTCCAGAGCCGCCGCCATCGCGAAGCCAAGATCTGGGGGACAGGAGTCTCTGTTCCGGCACCCTGCCGGAGCGGGGAAGTGCCCCCGGAAGGCTTCTCCATCGACACCGCCGCCATCTCCACCGCCATCTTCATCAACGCTGCTGCTCCCATGAAGAGGGAGTAGTTCTCCATCGAGGCTCGGGGCTGTACCGGTAGCTATGTGGTTCATCTCTCTCCTATGTGCTTCAATACAATAATCTCATGAGCTGCCTTACATGATTGAGATTCATATGATGATGCTTGTAATCTAGATGTCATTGTGCTAGTCAAGTGAGTTTTACTTATGTGATCTCCGGAGACTCCTTGTCCCACGTGTGTAAAGGTGACGAGTGTGTGCACCGTGTGGGTCTCTTAGGCTATATTTCACGGAATACTTATTCACTGTTATGAATGGCATAGTGAAGTGCTTATTTATATCTCTTTATGATTGCAATGTGTTTTGTATCACAATTTATCTATGTGCTACTCTAGTGAAGTTATTAAAGTAGTTTTATTCCTCCTACACGATGTAATGGTGACAGTGTGTGCATCCGTGTTAGTACTTGGCGTAGGCTATGATTATGATCTCTTGTAGATTATGAAGTTAACTATTGCTATGATGGTATTGATGTGATCTATTCCTCCTACATGGTGTGAAGGTGACAGTGTGCATGCTATGCTAGTACTTGGTTTAGTCGTGTCGATCTTTTATGCACTCTAAGGTTATTTAAATATGAACATTTAATTGTGGAGCTTGTTAACTCCGGCATTGAGGGTTCGTGTAATCCTACGCAATGTGTTCATCATCCAACAAGAGAGTGTAGAGTATGCATTTATCTATTCTGTTATGTGATCAAAGTTGAGAGTGTCCACTAGTGAAAGTCTATTCCCTAGGCCTTGTTCCTAAATACTTGCTATCACTTTGCTTATTCTTGTTTTACTGAATTACTACTGCTGCGTTACTACTGCAAGTTTACTTCCTGCAATATTACTACCATCAACTGCACGCCAGCGAGCTATTTTTTGGCGCCGTACTACTGCTCATATTCATTCATACCACTTTTATTTCACTATCTCTTCGCCGAACTAGTGCACCTATTAGGTGTGTTGGGGACACAAGAGACTTCTTGCTTTGTGGTTGCAGGGTTGCATGAGAGGGATATCTTTGACCTCTTCCTCCCTGAGTTCGATAAACCTTGGGTGATCCACTTAAGGGAAACTTGCTGCTGTTCTACAAACCTCTCGCTCTTGGAGGCCCAACACTTGTCTACAAGAATAGAAGCACCCGTAGACATCAAGCTATTTTACGGCGCCGTTGCTCGGTGAGGAAAGGTAAAAGGTACTCACACTCCGGATCTCGGCTACTAAGCTATTTGCCGGCGCCGTTGTAAGTACTCGAAGCTATTTCCTTTAGACTCTGCAATTGCGACATTTGGTTTCTTGTTTACACTAGTTAGGCATAATGGACAACAATGACCTTCTTATTCTATTTCCTGATTTAAGACATGGATGGTTTGATGCGAAAATTAAAAAACCCATGGAACATATTAATATGAATGCTTTGAACACTATTGTTGCTAATGCTATGGAAAATTCTAAGCTTGGGGAAGCTGGCTTTGATGAGCATGATATTTTTAGTCCCCCAAGCATTGAGGAGAAAATTTACTTTGATGATACTATGCCTCCTATATTTGATGATGAGAATAATAATGATAGCTACTTTGTTGAATTTGCTCCCACTACAACTAATAAAATTGATTATGCCTATGTGGGGAGTAATAATTTTATGCATGAGACTCGTGATAAGAATGCTTTATGTGATAGTTATATTGTTGAGTTTGCTCATGTTGCTACTGAAAGTTATTATGAGAGAGGAAAATATGGTTGTAAAAATTTTCATGTTACTAAAACACCTCTCTATGTGCTGAAATTTTTGAAGCTACACTTGTTTTATCTTCCTATGCTTGTTACTTTGCTCTCCATGAACTTGTTTATTTACAAGATTCCTATGCATAGGAAGCATGTTAGACTTAAATGTGTTTTAAATTTGCCTCTTGATGCTCTCTTTTGCTTCAACTTCTATTTCTTGCGAGTGCATCATTAAAACTGTTGAGCCCATCTTAATGGCTATAAAGAAAGAACTTCTTGGGAGATAACCCATGTGTTTTTTTACTACAGTACTTTGTTTTATATTTGTGTCTTGAAAGTTGTTTACTACTGTAGCAACCTCTCCTTATCATGTTTTTGTGCCAAGTAAAGTTTTTATGTTAAAGTTGATGTTATATTTGGGATCGCTGCGCAGAAACAGCATTGCTGTCTGTCGCGAATTCTGGCACAAGTCTCTGTAGAAAATTCTAAAAAATCTGCCAATTTACGAGCGTGATCCTCAGATATGTACGCAACTTTCATTAGTTTTGAGTTTTTCCATTTGAGCAAGTCTGTTGCCATTTTAAAATTCGTCTTTACGGACTGTTCCAGTTTTTGACAGATTCTGCCTTTTATTTCGCATTGCCGTATTTGCTATGTTGGATGAATTTCTTTGATCCATTAATGTCCAGTAGCTTTATGCAATGTCCAGAAGTGTAAAGAATGATTGTGTCACCTCTGAACATGTAAATTTTTATTGTGCACTAACCCGCTAATGAGTTTGCTTGAAGTTTGGTGTGAAGGAAGTTTTCAAGGGTCAAGAGAGGAGTATGATATACTATGATCAAGAGGAGTGAAAGCTCTAAGCTTGGGGATGCCCCCGTGGTTCACCCCTGCATATTCTAAGAAGACTCAAGCGTCTAAGCTTGGGGATGCCCAAGGCATCCCCTTCTTCATCGACAACATCATCAGGTTCCTCCCCTGAAACTATATTTTTATTCAGTCACATCTTATGTATTTTACTTGGAACGTCTATGTGCTTTTATTTTTGTTTTGTTATTTTCATTCTCTGAATAAGTTCATCCTTGTGTGGGAGAGAGACACGCTCCGCTGGTTCGTATGAACACATGTGTTCTTAGCTTTTAATGTTCATGGCGAAGGTTGAAACTACTTCGTTAAATTGTTATATGGTTGGAATTGGAAAATGCTACATGTAGTGATTCTAAAATGTCTTGGATAATGTGATACTTGGCAATTGTTGTGCTCATGTTTAAGCTCTTGCATCATATACTTTGCACCCATTAATGAAGAAATACATAGAGCTTGCTAAAATTTGGTTTGCATATTTGGTCTCTCTAAGGTCTAGATAATTTCTAGTATTGAGTTTTGAACAACAAGGAAGACGGTGTAGAGTCTTATAATGTTTACAATATGTCTTTTATGTGAGTTTTGCTGCACCGGTTCATCCTTGAGTTTGCTTCAAATAACCTTGCTAGCCTAAACCTTGTATCGAGAGGGAATACTTCTCATGCATCCAAAATCCTTGAGCCAACCACTATGCCATTTGTGTCCACCATACCTACCTACTACATGGTATTTCTCAGCCATTCCAAAGTAAATTGCTTGAGTGCTACCTTTAATCAATTCAAAAGTTATCACCTCTGATTTGTGTCAATGTTTTATAGCTCATGAGGAAGTATGTGGTGTTTATCTTTCAATCTTGTTGGGCAACTTTCACCAATGGACTAGTGGCTTCATCTGCTTATCCAATAATTTTGCAAAAAGAGCTGGCAATGGGATTCCCGGTCCCAAATTAATTAACAAAAATAGACACTCCTCCATGGTATGTGATTGTTGGACGGCACCCGAAGGATTCGGTTAGCCATGGCTTGAGAAAGCAAAGGTGGGGAGGAGTGTCATCATAATAAAACTAAAATAAAAAGGCACTCCTTCATGGTATGAGATTGTTGGCAGGCACTCGAGGATTCGGTTAGCCATGGTTTGTGAAAGAAAGGTTGGAAGGAGTGCCACCCAAAAATAAAATAAAATGGGAGCCGCTCTTTGAAGGTTTGTCTGGCAAGGGGGTTAGAGTACCCACTACCATTCGTTGACAACAACAAACACCTCTCAAAACTTTATTTTTATGCTCTCTTTATGTTTTCAAAATAAAAGCTCTAGCACAAATACAGCAATCGATGCTTTCCTCTTTGAAGGACCTTTCTTTTACTTTTATTGTTGAGTCAGTTTACCTATCTCTCTCCACCTTAAGAAGCAAACACTTGTGTGAACTGTGCATTGATTCCTACATACTTGCATATTGCACTTGTTATATTACTCTATGATGACAATATCCATGAGATATACATGTTATAAGTTGAAAGCAACCGCTGAAACTTAATCTTCCTTTGTGTTGCTTCAATACCTTTACTTTGATTTATTGCTTTATGAGTTAACTCTTATGCAAGACTTATTGATGCTTGTCTTGAAAGTACTATTCATGAAAAGTCTTTGCTTTATGATTCATTTGTTTACTCATGTCATTACCATTGTTTGGATCGCTGCATTCATCTCATATGCTTACAATAGTATGATCAAGGTTATGATGGCATGTCACTTCAGAAATTATCTTTGTTATAGTTTTACCTGCTCGGGACGAGCAGAACTAAGCTTGGGGATGCTGATACGTCTCCGACGTATCGATAATTTCTTACGTTCCATGCTACTTTATTGATGATACCTACATGTTTTATGCACACTTTATCTCATATTCGTGCCTTTTACTGGAACTAACCTATTAACAAGATGCCGAAGTGCCGGTTCCTATTTTCTCGCTGTTTTTGGTTTCAGAAATCCTAGTAACGAAATATTCTCGGAATCGGACGAAATCAACGCCCGGGTTCCTATTTTTCCCGGAACCATCCAGAACACCCGAGAGCTGCCGGAGGGAAGCCACGGGGGCCCCACACCACACCCGGCGCGGCCGAGAGGGGGCCGTGCCGCCCTATGGTGTGGTGGCCCCGAGCCCCCTCCGAGGCTGCCCTTCCGCCTATTTAAAGCCTCCGTCGCGAAAACCCTATTACGTTGGACGAAACCCACGAAACCTTCCGGAGCCGCCGCCATCGCGAAGCCAAGATGCGGGGGACGGAGTCTACTGTTCCGGCACCCTGCCGGAGCGGGGAAGTGCCCCGGAAGGCTTCTCCATCGACACCGCCGCCATCTCCACCGCCATCTTCATCAACGCTGCTTGCTCCCATGAAGAGGGAGTAGTTCTCCATCGAGGCTCGGGGCTGTACCGGTAGCTATGTGGTTCATCTCTCTCCTATGTGCTTCAATACAATAATCTCATGAGCTGCCTTACATGATTGAGATTCATATGATGATGCTTGTAATCTAGATGTCATTGTGCTAGTCAAGTGAGTTTTACTTATGTGATCTCCGGAGACTCCTTGTCCCACGTGTGTAAAGGTGACAGTGTGTGCACCGTGTGGGTCTCTTAGGCTATATTTCACAGAATACTTATTCACTGTTATGAATGGCATAGTGAAGTGCTTATTTATATCTCTTTATGATTGCAATGTGTTTTGTATCACAATTTATCTATGTGCTACTCTAGTGAAGTTATTAGAGTAGTTTTATTCCTCCTACACGATGTAATGGTGACAGTGTGTGCATCCGTGTTAGTACTTGGCGTAGGCTATGATTATGATCTCTTGTAGATTATGGAGTTAACTATTGCTATGATGGTATTGATGTGATCTATTCCTCCTACATGGTGTGAAGGTGACAGTGTGCATGCTATGCTAGTACTTGGTTTAGTCGTGTCGATCTTTCATGCACTCTAAGGTTATTTAAATATGAACATTTAATTGTGGAGCTTGTTAACTCCGGCATTGAGGGTTCGTGTAATCCTACGCAATGTGTTCATCATCCAACAAGAGAGTGTAGAGTATGCATTTATCTATTCTGTTATGTGATCAAAGTTGAGAGTGTCCACTAGTGAAAGTCTATTCCCTAGGCCTTGTTCCTAAATACTGCTATCATCGCTTATTCTTGTTTTACTTGAATTACTACTGCTGCGTTACTACTGCATGTTTACTTCTGCAATATTACTACCATCAAGCGCACGCCGGCGAGCTATTTTACGGCGCCGTACTACTGCTCATATTCATTCATACCACTTGTATTTCACTATCTCTTCGCCAAACTAGTGCACCTATTAGGTGTGTTGGGGACACAAGAGACTTCTTGCTTTGTGGTTGCAGGGTTGCATGAGAGGGATATCTTTGACCTCTTCCTCCCCGAGTTCGATAAACCTTGGGTGATCCACTTAAGGGAAACTTGCTGCTGTTCTACAAACCTCTGCTCTTGGAGGCCCAACACTGTCTACAAGAATAGAAGCACCCGTAGACATCAAGCTATTTTACGGCGCCGTTGCGGGGAGGAAAGGTAAAAGGTACTCACACTCCGGATCTCGGCTACTAAGCTATTTGCCGGCGCCATTGTAAGTACTCGAAGCTATTTCCTTTAGACTCTGCAATTGCGACATTTGGTTTCTTGTTTACACTAGTTAGGCATAATGGACAACAATGACCTTCTTATTCTATTTCCTGATTTAAGACATGGATGGTTTGATGCGAAAATTAAAAAACCCATGGAACATATTAATATGAATGCTTTGAACACTATTGTTGCTAATGCTATGGAAAATTCTAAGCTTGGGGAAGCTGGCTTTGATGAGCATGATATTTTTAGTCCCCCAAGCATTGAGGAGAAAATTTACTTTGATGATACTATGCCTCCTATATTTGATGATGAGAATAATAATGATAGCTACTTTGTTGAATTTGCTCCCACTACAACTAATAAAATTGATTATGCCTATGTGGGGAGTAATAATTTTATGCATGAGACTCATGATAAGAATGCTTTATGTGATAGTTATATTGTTGAGTTTGCTCATGTTGCTACTTGAAAGTTATTATGAGAGAGGAAAATATGGTTGTAAAAATTTTCATGTTACTAAAACACCTCTCTATGTGCTGAAATTTTTGAAGCTACACTTGTTTTATCTTCCTATGCTTGTTACTTTGCTCTCCATGAACTTGTTTATTTACAAGATTCCTATGCATAGGAAGCATGTTAGACTTAAATGTGTTTTAAATTTGCCTCTTGATGCTCTCTTTTGCTTCAACTTCTATTTCTTGCGAGTGCATCATTAAAACTGCTGAGCCCATCTTAATGGCTATAAAGAAAGAACTTCTTGGGAGATAACCCATGTGTTTTTTTACTACAGTACTTTGTTTTATATTTGTGTCTTGGAAGTTGTTTACTACAGTACAGGCGAAAGCTAGCAAAAGACTGGGAGCGACCAACTAAGAGAGCAGTAATGGACATAATCATGCATAGCGACAAAACATTATCAATCCAAGCATAAAGTGATATTACAAGTCCAATAAATGATCATAGAGGTTTTAGTTGACTGGTTATAGTCATAATATGGTATAAGCATGTGCCAAGTCAACCCAATAAAGCATCAAAGGAGAATACCACAATATTATGCTTTTATGATGGAAACAACACATGATTCTTTCAATGACACACTATGCACTCTCAGCTATTTTAGAAAAGTCATGATACAACAATAAATACTAAGGATATGACAAGAATGACATCCAACATGACATGCAAAAGTCTATGCCACAATCTAGACAAGCTTCCTTTTGCATCACTATAGGCATGAAATATTTTACTCGTATCCAACACCAATCAACTTATTTGAAATAGCTCTCAGAGATGAAATACATTATGGACCAGAGAGCTAATCATACAAAAATAAATAATACTAACGAGTTCTGAACAAAATTCAAGTGAAAGAGCAAGAGCTAAACGCGGTACTAGAAAAATAGAACACTCGTAGAACAATAACATCGAAAACTAGAGCGTTCTATGCAATTAAAATGGAGAGGGTCTTTCTCCAAAGCAAATATGCCGAGATCCAACATATGCTACAGAAAACAAAACAAAACAAAAAAAACAAAAATAAAGACGCTCCAAGAACAACACATATCGTATGAAGCAATAAAAATATAACGCATAAAGAGATGACATGTTGCTTTGTTGATGAAGAGGGGATGCCTTGGGCATCCCCAAGCTTTGACGCTTGTACCTCTTCAATATTTCTTGGGGTGAAGGGGCATCCCCAATCTTGAGCTTTTGTCCATACTTCATCTCATCACATCATTCTTCTCCCCTACACTTGAAAATTTCCGTCATACAAAACTTTTCACACAATTCTTTATTAACAGCATTAGTACAATCAAAATAAACAAATCCACTTGGGTTCAGTTCTAACATATATAAGACATCTTTTAAGGCATTAGCTACGGTTGCAACTCATCAAAAAGCTCTTTGATCAAAAGAACTAAACAAGAAAGAGATTTAAGAGGAAAATGCAAATAGTGCAGAAATCTGTCAAAATAGAACAGTAGGTAAAGATCGATTTTTCCGAAAATCCTCTGTTGCTCATCTCGAAAAGAGGTCAACTAACAAAACTTAGATAATAACCTGGGGCATATTCGTAAAAAATGGAAGCTCCGAATTCTGCTCTGGCTATTTTTACTAATTTTTATAGTGACAGCACATAATCTGTTTTCAGGACAGCAACTTTTCCAAATCTTACTTTCTTCCTATTAGAGGCAATGGATGAAGCCCGGTGACCAGGGGGATACGTGAGCACCCCTTCTCTGATCGACACGTGTCTAACAATGTTAGCATTGTACACACATCGATGCGGTACAACGCGTCGAGTGGAAGGACGGGGAGACGCGGGGAAGGTGCACGGCGACGCGCTTGGCCGGGGAAACACTGGCGCGACCTCAGATGCGCGAGGTGGAGGCCGGCGAGGTGGAGGTGGAGGCTAGCGAGGTGGAGGTGGAGGCTAGCGAGGTAGTGGCTGTTAGTGAGTGGACGTTAGTGTTCGTTAGTGAGTAGTAGAATCCAACGGTGGTGGACCAAATACAACGGTGATAACTGGGAGCTCATGTATCCCCCTGATCACCAAATCCACTCTCTTCTTGGCACAAAAATAATTTAAAAATTATAAGGAGAGGTTATTACAGATGTAATAACTTCCAAGACTGAACAAAAGAAAAATTACATAAATTAAACATGGGTTATCTCCCAAGAGTGCTTTTCTTTTACGCCTTTCAGCTAGGCGCAGAAAAAAAAGCGAGCATCAAGTATTATCAAGTGAAGAAGCATCAAGGTTAATCACTTCCTCTAAAACACAACTTGTCAAAATAGGCACTTTAGACACCCCTGAGGACGATTCAACATGTAAACCACTCTTATTTGTACTAAAAGTTTTATCAATTTTAAACATATTATGGGGTTTTGGTTTAGTTGCCTTGGGAACATACATGAATTTTTGCTCTTTTCCCACAAAAGCTTTCTCTTCTTAAACCAAAGAGAGGAAAATGTTGAACTTAAAGTTTCCATAGCTTCCTCTAGTTTACCAATCCTAAGGTTTATACTATCATGGATATTGCTAGCCTCTAAAACAGTGATTCTTTTATTGATACTTTCTATTGATTCATTAATTTGGCTAGCATTATCAAGGCAACTTGGCAAGCTTTTATCTAGAGAGCTTAGTCTTTCTATAACATCCTCCAAAGTGTTCTTGGTTTTAACAACATTAGTAGTGAGATTTCCACCAAGCTTTCAATTAAATTGCAGGCTTCCAAAGTGGGAATACCCAGAAAATTACCCCCCGTGAGAGTATCCAAAACATATCTATTCCAGCTAGATAAACCAACATAAAAATTTCTAAGGAGGATCATGGTAGAATATTTTTTAGTACATCTATAATGAGCATTACTTATTCTATACCAAGCATCTTTCAAACTTTCTCCCCCTTGTTGTTTAAAAGAACGAACCTTAACTTCAGAAATACTCATTTTAGTAGAATTAAAAATAAGCAACAGAAATAATAGCGATAATGGAAACTAATTTTTTTGTGTTTTTGATATAAAGATGACTATAAAAGGAAACTAATTTTTTGTGTTTTTTATATAATGAAACAAACAAAACAAGATAAAATAAACTAAGCAAAACAATAACAAAGTAAAGAGATTAGAGATGAGAGACTCCCCTTGCAGAAATCATCTTTATAAAATGTTTCTTTTGATTTTGAGAACTAGTTTGAAAAATAGTTTGAATTTTAACTCAAATTTGAATTCCTGGGAGAGGCGAGATAGAGAAACAAGATAATTAGGTTTTATAAAATAATTTTATTGGTCAAAAATATGATATGCGATGCATGCATGATGATGATGTCAGAACGACGCAGAAAAACCAGAAGCGAAGAAATATCTAAGGTTAGGGTGTTTCCGGGTCGTTACAGATAGCCCCTTGATGACCCACAAGTATAGGGGATCGCAACATTCTTCGAGGGAAGTATTACCCAATTTATTGATTCGACACAAGGGGAGACAAAGAATACTTGTAAGCCTTAACAGCGGAGTTGTCAATTCAGCTGCACCTGGAAACGGACTTGCTCGCAAGAGTTTATCGATAGTAACGAGTTTTATAGCGATAGGAATAGTGAAATAACAGCAGCGGTGAAATAAAGACAGCGAGTAGTGATTATAGTAAACAGCAGGATTAAAATATCGTAGGCACAGGGACGGATTAACGGGCGTTGCATGGATGAGAGAAACGCATATAACAATCAAAGCGAGGGCATTTGCGGATAATAATAAAACGGTATCCAAGTACTAATCAATCAATAGGCATGTGTTCCATATTTAGTCGTACGTGCTCGCAATGAGAAACTTGCACAACATCTTTTGTCCTACCAGCTGGTGGCAGCCGGGCCTCTAGGGAAACTACTGGAAATTAAGGTACTCCTTTTAATAGAATACCGGAGCAAAGCATTAACACTCCGTGAACACATGTGATCCTCACATCACTACCATTCCCTCCGGTTGTCCCGATTTCTGTCACTTCGGGGCCATTGGTTCCAGACAGCGACGTGTGTATACAACTTGCGAGGTAAGATCATAAACAACGAATATCTTCATGAATCAATAACATGTTCAGATCTGAGATCATGGCACTCGGGCCCTAGTGACAAGCATTAAGCATAGCAAAGTTGCAACAATATCATAAAAGTGACATCTACGGATACTAGGCACTATGCCCTAACAATCTTATGACTATTACATGACCAATCTCATCCAATCCCTACCATCCCCTTCAGCCTACAGCGGGGGAATTACTCACACATGGATGGGGGAAGCATGGCTGGTCGATGGAGAGGCGTTGGTGGTGATGGCGACGATGATCTCCTCCAATTCCCCGTCCCGGCGGAGTGCCAGAACGGAGACTTCTGGCTCCCGAGACGGAGTTTCGCGATGTGGCGGCTCTCTAGAGGGTTTCTGGCGACTTTGACTTCTCTCCGTGCGTTTTTAGGTCGAGGGCGATAAGTAGTCCGAAGGAGGGCGTCGGGGGCCAGCCGAGGCCGCCACACACTAGGGCCGCGCAGGCCCCTCCTGGGCCGTGCCGGCCTAGTGTGTGGGGCCCTCGTGCCCCCACCAGCTTGCCCTTCGGCTCCGCCAATATTCGGGAAAATAGGGCCTTACGTATAAATTCCGAGGTTTTTCCTGAAAGTTGGATTTCTGCACAAAAACGAGACACCCGAGCAATTCTGCTGAAAACAGCGTTAGTCCGTGTTAGTTGTATCCAAAATACACAAATTAGAGGCAAAACAATAGCAAAAGTGTTCGGGAAAGTAGATACGTTTTGGACGTATCAACTCCCCCCAAGCTTAGCTTATTGCTTGTCCTCAAGCAATTCAGATAACAACTGAGCGATAAAAGAACTTTCACGAACACATTTGCTCATATGATGTATATATTCTCATGCTATGGCTAATACTTAAGCAGTTCATAATGAGATACATGCAAATAAGATCATCCAACAGCTATGTCAATCATGGGGAGGTACCAACAATTAATAATAAGCATCATGAATCATGTATATAAGCAGGATTGCAATGTTCATAAGAGAATATGATAAAGTGGTATCTCGATTGCCCATATTTTATCGGCAAAACATAAATGCCCGGGCACCTCTGGAGTTCATAGAAAGACTAGAAGTAGTGATTGTCAAAGATAAAAGCATCAAAGTTATACCACAATCAATCATATTTTGAGACAAGCATATTATACTAAGAATGACAGTTATGCTCTCAAGATAGTGCTCAAAGAAAGAATGGAGACACAACATAAAAGTAAAAGATTGACCCTTCGCAGAGGGAAGCGAGGGATTAACATGCGCTAGAGCTTTTCATTTTTAAAACAGGAGTAAAATTATTTTGAGAGGTGCTTGTTGTTGTCAACGAATGGTAATGGGTACACTAACTACCTCATCAACCGGACTCCCAATAGCGGCTCCCATGAATTATTTGTATGTTTATGTGGCACTCCTTCCAACCTTTCTTACACAAACCATGGCTAACCGAATCCTCGGGTGCCTGCCAACAATCACATACCATGAAGGAGTGCCTTTTTTATTTAAGTTTTATTATGATGATGACACTCCCCCCAACCTTTGCTTACACAAGCCATGGCTAACCAAATCCTTCGGGTGCCGTCCAACAATCACAAACCATGAAGGAGTGTCTATTTAAGTTAATTAATTTGGGACTGGGAATCCCATTGCCAGCTCTTTTTGCAAAATTATTGGATAAGCGGATGTGCCACTAGTCCATATGAGAGTCCGTCAAAAGTAAATGACAAGGTTGAAAGCTAAACACCACATACTACCTCATGAGCTATGAAACATTAACACAAATTGAGAAGCATTTTGAAAGTTTTAAAGGTAGCGCATGAGAATTTACTTGGAATGGTTTGAAATGCCATGCATAGGTATTTATGGTGGACACTTTGGAACAACTTGGTTTTCAGGTGTTTGGAAGCACGAGCGGCGTTCCCGCTCAGTACAAGTGAAGGCTAGCAAAAGACTAGGGAGCGACGAATCAAGAGAGCAGTAACTGTCATAATCATGCTTGCGGCAAAATAAATTAACGGAGGCATAAAAGTGATAAAAGAACTCTGAAACAAAGCAGATCAGCAAGGCTTAATTGACTTTTGTTTTAGTCATATGCATGCGTGAGCATGTGCCAAGTCGATTCAAGTGAATTATTCAGAGGAGGATACCACAATGCCATACTTACTTATGAATAAAACAATGCAAGCGAACATCCATGACATGCTACTCATATTAATAAATTGGAGCTAAACATGAGAGATCATGAACTACTAGACTTTCTCACATAACATATACCTCACATGAACCAACTAAGCATGCTCACATGGATGAGTATATGTACAAAAATGAAAACAAATAGATTTCATACCAGCCTCTCACCACAATCTAATTGTTGTAGATCGTCATTATTGCTTTTCACTTGTGTAGCTTGGATAATATGAAATGAAAACCACGCTCTAGCCACCGAAGACCATTGAAATCATGATGAAATTTACAAACCAAAGAAGAACAGCAAATATTTTTGGTGTTTTCGAATTGGAAACAAGAACAAAAGAAACAAGCAAACAAAGCAAAATCTTTTTGGGTTTTCTCATAGCAAACCAACGATAGCAAATAAAGTAAACTAAGAGCAAAGAACCAAATAAACAAATGGTGAAGAGAAAAAACAGAAATATTTTTGGTCTTTTTGTGTTTTAGGAAAGAAACAAAGCGAAAACAAAAGAATGCAAACTAACAGAAACACAGAAAAGCAGGATGACAGAAATCTGCCAAAACCTGACAGCAGTACAGAAATCGAAATTAACAAAAATCTTCCATTGCTCAGCTCAAAAAGTGTTCAACTAATGAAAGTTAGATAACAACCTGGGTCACATGCTCAAAAATTGGCAACTCAAAATAACGTTCTGGCTGTGCGTACGATTTTTTTTGGTAACAGCCCAGAATCTGTTTTCGGACAGCACTTCCCCAAATATCATCTCCCTCTCATTAGAAAACCACTCTAAGAAACTAAACAAGAATGTACAGGTATCCAGCAACCATAATATGCAAAGAATGAGTGATGCAGGTATACCTCCCTCCAAGCTTAGGCTTTTGGCCTAAGTGGAGTTCATTCCCAACGAGGGTCGGAGTTCCACGCCGGTGGATCATACATGGAGTGATAATAGGGCCCCTGCGCAGAAGAATGTCGTGGAGGTTCCACATGACCATAATGTTGATATGAGGAGCTCGCTGCATCGGATGGAGAGTCGGGGTGCTCCTCGGCCTCCTCCGTGCCTTCCCTTGCACGATGGCCTTCCCTTTCTATGTATGCATTTAGCTCATTTTCTGTGATCGACCACCCTTTCCTGGCATCAAGGTTAAGCAGAGCAGGTGCAGGCAATCGTACTAGTTTTTCAATTTTCTTAGTTATTCTCCAATTTTTCTTATACAAAGTTATCCTATAATACAGGTTCTTCAAATTAGATGCATCTGAAATAAACTCATGTTTAATCATGGAAACAACATCAAGTTTCTCTATGGAAAGCGGAATATCTAGATGGTGAGGATCTACACCATGCATAGCTAATAAGCGAGAGGCGATAAGACCTCCACAAATTCCTCCTTTCTCACGGTTAGTAGCAAGTCTACAAGCTATTAAAGCACCCAAATTATAGGTCCTATCCTGTTGCAAAGCGGCAGCTAAGAAAGCCATATCTTGAACAGACAACTTACTCGCATACCTTCCAGCAAGAACGCACTTTGTAACGACGTAAGCGAAGTAGCGGATAGCTGGGAGTTGGATGCTACTAATCTTACCACCATCATCGGAGAAACTCCTCCCATTACAAATCATTGTATAAAGATTCGAGAGCTCCCGCGGCGTTCCCCTGACCTTCTCGCAGGATCCCCACTGCGGCACTCTAATTGCTGCACAAAAATCACTGAAAGGCAAGTTGATAGTTTTGTTATAAATCTTGTACCTGACCATGGGGTTAGTTTGAGACCGATGAAATTCGAAATCCTGCACAACCAACACCGTTAGTTTAGCATATTGGTGAGGTTCACCAACAGTAAAACCTTCCAACCCTGCATTGGAAATCAGTGTTTGAACATCTTGCAGGATTCCTGCATTCCGCATAAAATCCGTGCATGGGTAATAAGAGGGGTATACTCCCTCTTCACGATGAACTCTCATGACTTGCTGTACCTCCAATTCTTGTTGATTTAGTTGGTGCCTACTCCCTTCCATTTTCTGAAATTTTTCAACAACCATTATAAAATTTGATTTCAAGGTATATAATTGAGGGGAACTACTATAGGAACTTGCTAGAGTACTAAACATGCATCAAAACTAGTTTCTTCCACTTAGAACAAGCATGCAAGCTCACTAAACATGTTATCTACAGCAGCAAAATATTCAAGATATACTCAACCAAACAAAAGTCTAATTGGACAATCAAAGGAGTCACATACCAAGGAGCAAATGTGCCAAATTTCAGACAGAAATCTGGGCTGAGCAAAGAGATCGAGAAATCGCGAGTTCTTGAGCAGAAACATGAGTGAGAGAAAGTGAGTACGAGTTTTTTCGGGAGAGAGAAGAGAGTGGGAGGAAGAGATGCTGAAATGGGGCAAAGGGGGGCCCACACACTAGGGTGGCGCGCCCCCCTTGCTGGCCGCGCCGGCCTGTGGGGTGCCACCCTGGGGTGCCCCACTGGTCAGCCCCAGGTGCTCCCAGGTGCCTCTTCGAAAAATAGGACTACCAGTATAATTTTTGTAAATTTTTGAGAACTTCGAAAAATGCACATCTCTGGGAGTTAAATTAATTATTACTGCGCAGGAAAATGATTTCCAAAATCTTAACAACTAAAGCATATTGCAAAACAAAAGGTGCTACAGCAAGTAAAACAAATGGAGGGAGAAAGAAAGAAAGAAATGTTGTTTAGCTCTCTTATGCATTAAAATATACTTGTTAACAAGGTTGATCAAGTCTTGCTACCAAATAAATTTTATATGACATAAGAAGAAATAAACCTCAAATCAATCATGTTACCTTATATTGAATTGATATGGATCCAATCACAAGAGTTTGATATTCTTCTTTAGGCTCATATATAGGACAATCAATGGATCCCACTTTGATAGTTTTCACATTAAAAATTGTATTAACTCCATATATTTATCAATCCTCTTGGGAAAATAGACGGTATGTTCCTTGTCATCAACATTGAAAGTAACCTTGCCTTTATTGCAATCAATAACAGCCCCTGCAGTATTAAGAAAGGGTCTTCCAAGAATAATGGACATATTATCATCTTCAAGCATTTCCAACACAACAAAATCAGTTAATATCAAGCAATGCTGAGTAACTTGAACAGGAACATTTTCACATACACCAACAGGAATAGCAGTAGATTTATCAGCCATTTGCAAAGATATATCAGTTGGTATTAACTTATCTAAATCAAGTCTCTTATAAAGAGAAAAAGGCATTACACTAACACCTGCTCCCAAATCACATAGAGCAGTTCTAACATAATTATTCTTGATGGAACAAGGAATAGTCGGTATACCTGGGTCTCCAAGCTTCTTTGGAACCTTACCACTCGAAGGAGTAATTAGCGAGCATAGTGGAAATCTCCTCATTGGGAATTTTCCTTTTGTTAGAGACAATATCTTTCATATACTTTGAATAAGGAGGCAATTTAATAGCATCAGTCAAAGGGATTTGCAAAAATAAAGGTTTCATCCAATCACAAAATTTATTATAATGTTCCTCCTCTTTTGATTTTAGTTTCTTAGCAGGAAAAGGCATTTGCTTTTGAACCCAAGGTTCTCTTTCATTACCATGTTTCTCAAGCAATAAAATCTTCTTTAGTGTACTTTTTATTTTTAGCATGCTTTTCGGGTTCTTCTTCAACCTCTTCTTTATCGAGAGCATCATTCTTATCATTATCTTTATCATGTTCATTACCACTTTCAGTTCCAAGCATCGAAATAGAAATACTATTAGGATCATTAACAGGGTTCGGAGGATTCTACAACATTCTTATGTTTCTTTTTCTTTTTCTTAGATGGAGCACTAGTTTTAGTTAGTTGAGAATCTTGTTCAACTCTTTTGGGATGCCCTTCGGGATATAGAGGATCCTGGGTAGAAACACCACCTCTAGTTGTTACTTCATAAGCATGTTTTTCTTTAGAATTATTTCCCAACAAGTCATTTTGCACTTTAGTGAGTTGATCAATTTGAGTTTGAACCATATGAAAATGTTTAACAAGTATCTTAACATCATTGGAGGTTCTCTCCACAATATCATGCAATTCACTAATAGCTCGAGAATTTTCTATTAAATGATTCTCTACTCTCATATTAAAGTTTTCTTGCTTAACAATATAATTATCAAACTCATCTAAGCATTGAGCAGGAGGTTTTGAATACGGAATATCTTCCCGAGTAAGGCGTTGAAGAGAGTGTACCTCAATCATGGATGAAGGGGGAGTTATCTTACATAAATCTTCTATAGGAGGTAAATTCTTCACACCTTCAGGTTTAATACCCTTCTCTTTAAGAGACTTCTTGGCTTCCCTCATATCTTCATCATTTAATTTAATCATACCCCTCTTCTTTAATATCGGTGTCGGGGTTGGTTCGGGTGTAGACCAATCATCATGATTCCGGCCTATTTTAGCCAATAATTCTTCAGCGTCGTGCTGGAGTTCTTTTCCTGAAAACACAACCAGCACAACTATCCAGGTATGCCCTAGACTCAATGGTTAGTCCACTATAAAATATATCAAGTAAATCATGCTTTTCCAAATCATGATCAGGCCGAGCTCTAATAAGAGAGCAAAATCTAGCCCAAGCCTCAGGCAATTTCTCTCCATCTTCCTGGTCAAAATTATAAATTCTCTGCAAAGCAATATGTTGAGCGCTAGCAGGAAAGTATTTTCGAAAGAAAACATCACGTAAGTCAATTGGACTTCTAATAGAACCAGGAGGCAAATTATTATACCAAGTTTTAGCATCATCCTTTAATGAGAAAGGAAAAAATTTAGCGACAAAATAAGTACGCATCTTGACATCATCAGAAAACAAGCTACTCGAGTAGATAACTCAATCATGTGTTCAACAAGCACTTTCTTTTTCGAGTACCACAAAAGGGTGTTTTCTCAACAATAGCTATATGAGATAGATCAAGAGAAAAATCATAATCTTTATCCTTAATGTTTATAGGAGATGTGGCAAATTTAGGATCAGTAGACGGTTTATATCTAACGAGCATGTTCTCGCAAGCAACTTTTTAATTTTTCTTGCATCAGTAGTAGCATTGCATTTTTCAATAAAATCATCATCAAGTTCCACATAATCTTCATCAAGATCATCACTAGAATATTCAACAGACTCAGGTGAATTAACAGGTGTAGCAGCATTTTCATTAGGAGTTTAAGTATTTTCAATTTGCCTAGACCTAGAAATTGTAGCATCTAGAAAAGATCCTAACGAACCATCATTATCAAGCACAGCAGAAGCATCATCACAATTATGAGAGGAATTTTCAGATTCAGCGGAAGTACCAACATTTGAAGCTTGTGGTGGTGAAACAAGTTTACTTATCACAGATGGTGAATCAAGAGCAGCGAGAGGTACTAAGAGTTGTACCTTTTCTTGTAGTGGATGGTAATATGGCGATCTTAGTATCGCGAGGTTTACCCATGATGGAGACTTTGCGGCGAACAATATCAATCCAAGTGAACTTCCAAATAAAGCTATGCTCCCCGACAACGGCGCCGGAAAATAGTCTTGATGACCCACAAGTATAGGGGATCGCAACAGTCTTCGAGGGAAGTATTACCCAATTTATTGATTCGACACAAGGGGAGACAAAGAATACTTGTAAGCCTTAACAGCGGAGTTGTCAATTCAGCTGCACTGGAAACGAGACTTGCTCGCAAGAGTTTATCGATAGTAACAGTTTTATAGCAGTAGGAATAGTGAAATAACAACAGCGGTGAAATAAAGACAGCAGTAGTGATTATAGTAAACAGCAGGATTAAAATATCGTAGGCACAGGGACGGATTAACGGGCGTTGCATGGATGAGAGAAACTCATATAACTATCAAAGCAGGGGCATTTGCAGATAATAATAAAACGGTATCCAAGTACTAATCAATCAATAGGCATGTGTTCCATATTTAGTCGTACGTGCTCGCAATGAGAAACTTGCACAACATCTTTTATCCTACCAGCTGGTGGCAGCCGGGCCTCTAGGGAAACTACTGGAAATTAAGGTACTCCTTTTAATAGAATACCGGAGCAAAGCATTAACACTACGTGAACACATGTGATCCTCACATCACTACCATTCCCTCCGGTTGTCCCGATTTCTGTCACTTCGGGGCCATTGGTTCCGGACAGCGACGTGTGTATACAACTTGCAGGTAAGATCATAAACAACGAATATCTTCATGAATCAATAACATTTTCAGATCCGAGATCATGGCACTCGGGCCCTAGTGACAAGCATTAAGCATAGTAAAGTTGCAACAATATCATAAAAGTGACATCTACGGATACTAGGCACTATGTCCTAACAATCTTATGACTATTACATGACCAATCTCATCCAATCCCTACCACCCCCTTCAGCCTACAGCGGGGGAATTACTCACACATGGATGGGGGAAGCATGGCTGGTCGATGGAGAGGCGTTGGTGGTGATGGCGGTGATGATCTCCTCCAATTCCTCGTCCCGCGGAGTGCCGAACGGAGACTTCGGCTCCCGAGACGGAGTTTCGCGATGTGGCGGCTCTCTGGAGGGTTTCTGGCGACTTCGACTTCTCTCCGTGCGTTTTTAGGTCGAGGGCGATAAGTAGTCCGAAGGAGGGCGTCGGGGGCCAGCCGAGGCCGCCACACACTAGGGCCGCGCGGGCCCCTCCTGGGCCGCGCCGGCCTAGTGTGTGGGGCCCTCGTGCCCCCACCTGGCTTGCCCTTCTGGCTCCGCCAATATTCTGGGAAAATAGGGCCTTCTGTATAAATTCCGAGGTTTTTCCTGAAAGTTGGATTTCTGCACAAAAACGAGACACCAGAGCAATTCTGCTGAAAACAGCGTTAGTCCGTGTTAGTTGTATCCAAAATACACAAATTAGAGGCAAAACAATAGCAAAAGTGTTCGGGAAAGTAGATACGTTTTGGACGTATCACCCCTCCACCTGGTTTCATCATTGTCACAGATGTTGTGGTGGTGCAACACATCCGTGCGCACCGAGTAGGCGAGCACCCAACAAAGGATGTGTGCCTTTGGTTTGGGCTCGACCTCCACCCCGGAGTCGTCGTCGACCTCCACCGCCTCCTCCTCGAAAGAGGATGACGACTGATACGTCTCCAACGTATCGATAATTTCTTATGTTCCATGCTACTTTATTGATGATACCTACATGTTTTATGCACATTATATGTCGTATTTACGCATTTTCTGGAACTAACCTATTAACAAGATGCCGAAGAGCCGATTGTTGTTTTTGGTTTCGAAATCCTAGTAAGGAAATATTCTCGGAATTGGACGAAATCACCGCCCGTGGTCCTATTTTTGCACGGAGCTTCCAGAAGACCGAAGAGATAACGAAGTGGGGCGACGAGGCGCCGCCACCATAGGGTCGCGCGGCCAGAGGGGGGCCCGCGCCGCCCTATGGTGTGGGCCCCTCGTCAGCCCTCCTGACCTACCCTTTCGCCTACTTATAGCCTCCGTCGCGAAACCCCCGGCACCGAGAGCCACGATACGGAAAACCTTCCAGAGACGCCGCCGCCGCGAATCCCATCTCGGGGGATTCAGGAGATCGCCTCCGGCACCCTGTCGGAGAGGGGATTCATCTCCCGGAGGACTCTACACCGCCATGGTCGCCTCCGGAGTGATGAGTGAGTAGTTCATCCCTGGACTATGGGTCCATAGCAGTAGCTAGATGGTCGTCTTCTCCTAATTGTGCTTCATTGTTGGATCTTGTGAGCTGCCTAACATGATCAAGATCATCTATATGTAATTCTATATGTTGTGTTTGTCGGGATCCGATGGATAGAGAATACTATGTTATGGTGATTATCAATCTATTGTTTATGTGTTGTTTATGATCTTGCATGCTCTCCGTTATTAGTAGAGGCTCTGGCCAAGTTTTTACTCTTAACTCCAAGAGGGAGTATTTATGCTCGATAGTGGGTTCATGCCTTCATTGACACCTGGGACAGTGACATAAAGTTCTAAGGTTGTGATGTGCTCGTTGCCACTAGGGATAAAACATTGATTCTATGTTTAAGGATGTAGTTGTTCGATTACATTACGCACCATACTTAATGCAATTGTCTCGTTGCTTAGCAACTTAATACTGAATGGGGTTCGGATGATAACCTGAAGGTGGACTTTTTAGGCATAGATGCAGTTGGATGGCGGTCTATGTACTTTGTCGTAATGCCCGGATTAAATCTCACTATATTTATCATATCATGTATATGCATTGTTATGCCTTTCTCTATTTGTCAATTGCCCGACTGTAATTTGTTCACCCAACATGCTTTATCTTATGGGAGAGACACCTCTAGTGAACTGTGGACCCCGGTCCTATTCTTTACATAGCATACAATCTACTGCAATTGTTCTTTACTGTTTTCTTGCAAACAATCATCTTCCACTCGATACGCTTAATCCTTTGTTACAGCAAGCCGGTGAGATTGACAACCTCAACTGTTTCGTTGGGGCAAAGTACTTTGGTTTTGTTGTGCGGATTCCACGTTGGCGCCGGAATCCCCGTTGTTGCGCCGCATCACATTTCGCCACCATCAACCTTCAACGTGCTTCTTGGCTCCTCCTGGTTCGATTAAACCTTGGTTTCTTTCCGAGGGAAAACTTGCCATCTGTGCGCATCATACCTTCCTCTTGGGGTTCCCAACGGACGTGTACATCTACGCGCATCAAGCCTGTTTTCGGCGCCGTTGCCGGGAGATCAAGACACGCTGCAAGGGAGTCTCCACTTCTCAATCTCTTTACTTTGTTTTTGTCTTGCTTTATTTTATTTACTACTTTGTTTGCTGCACCTAAACAAAACACAAAAAATTAGTTGCTAGTTTTACTTTATTTACTGTCTTGCTCTCTATATCAAAAACACAAAAAATTAGTTACTTGTCTTTACTTTATTTGCCTAGTTTACTTTTTGCTTATTTCATCATGCTTAATCCTAAGTTTACTTTGGAAAAGATACCGGTAGGACGAGGGTGTATCATTGGAAGAGATAATATAGAAGAATTTTTCACCCATGTTAGTATGGATGAAGATTTTGAAGATATACCATTATTAAAAACTGCTCCCACTTATGAAAGTGCTTCTGCCTATTTGATACACATGTTAGAAGCTAGATTTGTTAATCTCAATCCCATAATACAACATATGTTTCTTACACTTTCGGATATGGAGATGGGAGAAAAGAGAAATTTTGTTTTAAAAGTCCTTGTTAGAGAATTTGAGGATATAGTTAAAGAAGCTAGAAAAGTTTTTATTAAGCATAAGAGGCTTGGTTTCTTTCCTAATTTTAAACAAATAATTGAAAATATGTATATGGATATAATTAAGTATACTAATAATGTTAATGATGGTAGGGAAATTAAAGCGCCAATACCTAGTAAACTACTAGGGATGCATGAAGCTTTGGAAAATAACTATGCTTGGCTTGTTCCTGAAAATTTGTTTGATGAGAATAGCAAGCCTAGGAGCAATGAGAGAGGAGTTACTTATATAGACCAGATACAATGCATTGTTGAGAAAACTCCCAGCTCCCAAGGTAATAATGTTAATGCTCCATCTCTTGATGTTACTTGATTTGCACTTTCTGCGTCTAGCTGAAAGGCGTTAAACAAAAGCGCTTATGGGAGACAACCCATGTTTTTACTACAGTACTTTATTTTATATTTGAGTCTTGGAAGTTGTTTACTACTGTAGCAACCTCTCCTTATCATGTTTTTGTGCCAAGTAAAGTTTCTATGTCAAAGTTGATGTTATATTTGGAATCGCTGCGCAGAAACAGCATTGCTGTCTGTCACGAATCTGGGCACAAGTCTCTGTAGAAAATTCGAAAAAATCTGCCAATTTACGAGCGTGATCCTCAGATATGTACGCAACTTTCATTAGTTTTGAGTTTTTCCATTTGAGCAAGTCTGGTGCCATTTTAAAATTCGTCTTTACGGACTGTTCTGTTTTTGATAGATTCTGCCTTTTATTTCGCATTGCCATATTTGCTATATTGAATGAATTTCTTTGATCCACTAATGTCCAGTAGCTTTATGCAATGTCCAGAAGTGTAAATAATGATTGTGTCACCTCTGAATGTGTGAATTATTAATTGTGCACTAACCCTCTAATGAGTTTGCTTGAAGTTTGGTGTGAAGGAAGTTTTCAAGGGTCAAGAGAGGAGAATGCTATACTATGATCAAGAGGAGTGAAAGCTCTAAGCTTGGGGATGCCCCCGTGGTTCACCCCTGCATATTTTAAGAAGACTCAAGCGTCTAAGCTTGGGGATGCCCAAGGCATCCCCTTCTTCATCGACAACATCATCAGGTTCCTCCCCCGAAACTATATTTTTATTCGACCACATCTTGTGTTCTTTACTTGGAGCGTCGGTTTGTTTTTGTTTTTGTTTTGTTTGAATAAAATGGATCCTAGCATTCACTTTGTGGAAGAGAGACACGCTCCGCTGTTGCATATGGACAAATATGTCCTTAGGCTTTACTCATAATGTTCATGGCGAAGTTTCTTCTTAGTTAAATTGTTATATGGTTGGAATATGAAAATGCTACATGTAGTAATTCTAAAATGTCTTGGGAGATAACCCATGTGTTTTTTTACTACAGTACTTTGTTTTATATTTGTGTCTTGGAAGTTGTTTACTACTGTAGCAACCTCTCCTTATCATGTTTTTGTGCCAAGTAAAGTTTTTATGTTAAAGTTGATGTTATATTTGGGATCGCTGCGCAGAAACAGCATTGCTGTCTGTCGCGAATTCTGGCACAAGTCTCTGTAGAAAATTCTAAAAAATCTGCCAATTTACGAGCGTGATCCTCAGATATGTACGCAACTTTCATTAGTTTTGAGTTTTTCCATTTGAGCAAGTCCGGTGCCATTTTAAAATTCGTCTTTACGGACTGTTCTGTTTTTGACAGATTCCGCCTTTTATTTCGCATTGCCTCTTTTGCTATGTTGGATTCATTTCTTTGATCCATTAATGTCCAGTAGCTTTATGCAATGTCCAGAAGTGTAAAGAATTATTGTGCCACCTCTGAACATGTGAATCATTAATTGTGCACTAACCCTCTAATGAGTTTGCTTGAAGTTTGGTGTGAAGGAAGTTTTCAAGGGTCAAGAGAAGAGTATGATATACTATGATCAAGAGGAGTGAAAGCTCTAAGCTTGGGGATGCCCCCGTGGTTCACCCCTGCATATTCTAAGAAGACTCAAGCTGTCTAAGCTTGGGGATGCCCAAGGCATCCCCTTCTTCATCGACAACATCATCGGGTTCCTCCCCGAAACTATATTTTTATTCAATCACATCTTGTGTTCTTTGCTTGGAGCGTCTGGTTTGTTTTTGTTTTTGTTTTTGTTTGAATAAAATGGATCCTAGCATTCACTTTGTGTGAGAGAGACACGCTCCGCTGTTGCATATGGACAAATATGTCCTTAGGCTTTACTCATAATGTTCAAGGCGAAGTTTGTTCTTCGTTAAATTGTTATATGGTTGGAATTGGAAAATGCTACATGTAGTAATTCTAAAATGTCTTGGATAATGTGATACTTGGCAATTGTTGTGCTCATGTTTAAGCTCTTGCATCATATGCTTTGCACCCATTAGTGAAGAAATACATAGAGCTTGCTAAAATTTGATTTGCATATTTGGTCTCTCTAAGGTCTAGATAATATCTAGTATTGAGTTTTGAACAACAAGGAAGACGGTGTAGAGTCTTATAATGTTTACAATATGTCTTTTATGTGAGTTTTGCTGCACCGGTTCATCCTTGAGTTTGCTTCAAATAACCTTGCTAGTCTAAACCTTGTATCGAGAGGGAATACTTCTCATGCATCCAAAATCCTTGAGCCAACCACTATGCCATTTGTGTCCACCATATCTACCTACTACATGGTATTTCTCCGCCATTCCAAAGTAAATTGCTTGAGTGCTACCTTTAAAATTCCATCATTCACCTTTGCAATATATAGCTCATGGGACAAAATAGCCTTTAAAACTATCGTAGTATTGAATATGTACTTATGCACTTTATCTCTTATTAAGTTGCTTGTTGTGCGATAACCATGCTTCGGGGAACGCCATCAACTATTGTTGAATATCATGTGAGTTGCTATGCATGTCCGTCTTGTCTGAAGGATCTATCACCTTAATGATTGGAGCATGCAAATTGTTAGAGAAGAACATTGGGCCGCTAACTAAAGCCATGAATCATGGTTGAAGTTTCAGTTTTGGACATATATCCTCAATCTCATATGAGAATAATAATTGTTGCTACATGCTTATGCATTTAAGAGGAGTTCATTATCTGTTGTCCATGTTGTCCCGGTATGGATGTCTAAGTTGAGAATAATCAAAAGCGAGAAATCCAAAATGCGAGCTTTCTCCTTAGACCTTTGTACAGTGCGGCATGGAGGTACCCCTTTGTGACACTTGGTTGAAACATGGCATGCAAAGATCCGGTAGTCCAAGCTAAGTAGGACGAGGTGCGGGCACTATTATTATACTATGCATGAGGCTTGCAACTTGTAAGATATAATTTACATAACTCATATGCTTTATTACTATCGTTGACAAAATTGTTTCATGTTTTCAAAATAAAAGCTCTAGCACAAATACAAGAATCGATGCTTTCCTCTTTGAAGGACCATTCTTTTACTTTTATTGTTGAGTCAGCTTACCTATCTCCCTCCACCTTAAGAAGCAAACACTTGTGTGAACTGTGCATTGATTCCTACATACTTGCATATTGCACTTGTTATATTACTTTATGTTGACAATATCCATGAGATATACATGTTATAAGTTGAAAGCAACCGCTGAAACTTAATCTTCCTTTGTGTTGCTTCAACACCTTTACTTTGATTTATTGCTTTAAGAGTTAACTCTTATGCAAGACTTATTGATGCTTGTCTTGAAGTACTATTCATGAAAAGTCTTTGCTTTATGATTCACTTGTTTACTCATGTCATTACCATTGTTTTGATCGCTGCATTCATTACATATGTTTACAAATAGTATGATCAAGATTATGATGGCATGTCACTTCGTAAATTATCTTTGTTATCGTTTTACCTCGCTCGGGACGAGCAGAACTAAGCTTGGGGATGCTGATACGTCTCCAACGTATCGATAATTTCTTATGTTCCATGCTACTTTATTGATGATACTTACATGTTTTATGCACATTATATGTCGTATTTACGCATTTCTGGAACTAACCTATTAACAAGATGCCGAAGAGCCGCTTGTCGTTTTTCGCTGTTTTTGGTTTCGAAATCCTAGTAAGGAAATATTCTCGTAATTGGACGAAATCACCGCCCAGGGTCCTATTTTTGCACGGAGCTTCCAGAAGACCGAAGAGATAACGAAGTGGGGCGACGAGGCGCCGCCACCATAGGGCCGCGCGGCCAGAGGGGGGCCCGCGCCGCCCTATGGTGTGGGCCCCTCGTCAGCCCTCCTAACCTACCCTTTCGCCTACTTATAGCCTCCGTCGCGAAAACCCCAGTACCGAGAGCCACGATACGGAAAACCTTCCAGCAGACGCCGCCGCCGCGAATCCCATCTCGGGGATTCAGGAGATCGCCTCCGGCACCCCGCCGGAGAGGGGATTCATCTCCCGGAGGACTCTACACCGCCATGGTCGCCTCCGGAGTGATGAGTGAGTAGTTCACCCCTGGACTATGGGTCCATAGCAAGTAGCTAGATGGTCGTCTTCTCCTAATTGTGCTTCATTGTTGGATCTTGTGAGCTGCCTAACATGATCAAGATCATCTATATGTAATTCTATATGTTGTGTTTGTCGGGATCCGATGGATAGAGAATACTATGTTATGGTGATTATCAATCTATTGTTTATGTGTTGTTTATGATCTTGCATGCTCTCCGTTATTAGTAGAGGCTCTGGCCAAGTTTTTACTCTTAACTCCAAGAGGGAGTATTTATGCTCGATAGTGGGTTCATGCCTTCATTGACACCGGGGACAAGTGATGTAAAGTTCTAAGGTTGTGATGTGTCGTTGCCACTAGGGATAAAACATTGATTCTATGTCTAAGGATGTAGTTGTCGATTACATTACGCACCATACCTAATGCAATTGTTCTGTTGCTTAGCAACTTAATACTGAATGGGGTTCGGATGATAACCTGAAGGTGGACTTTTTAGGCATAGATGCAGTTGGATGGCGGTCTATGTACTTTGTCGTAATGCCCGGATTAAATCTCACTATATGTATCATATCATGTATATGCATTGTTATGCCCTTCTCTATTTGTCAATTGCCCGACTGTAATTTGTTCACCCTACATGCTTTATCTTATGGGAGAGACACCTCTAGTGAACTGTGGACCCCGGTCCTATTCTTTACATAGCATACAATCTACTGCAATTGTTCTTTATCGTTTTCTTGCAAACAATCATCTTCCACTCGATACGCTTAATCCTTTGTTACAAAGAAGCCGGTGAGATTGACAACCTCATCTGTTTCGTTGGGGCAAAGTACTTTGGTTTTGTTGTGCGGATTCCACGTTGGCGCCGAATCCCCGTTGTTGCGCCGCATCACATTTCGCCACCATCAACCTTCAACGTGCTTCTTGGCTCCTCCTGGTTCGATTAAACCTTAGTTTCTTTCTGAGGGAAAACTTGCCACTGTGCGCATCATACCTTCCTCTTGGGGTTCCCAACGGACGTGTACATCTACGCGCATCAACGACTCCTGCACTGTCTACACTGGCGGTGTTATTGTGGGTGCATGATGGCGTGTGCTTGTCGTACGCAGATTTCACACTGTTGGGGAACCCCAAGAGGAAGGTATGATGAGCACAGTAGCAAGTTTTCCCTCAGTAAGAAACCAAAGTTTAATCGACCAGTAGTAGAAATGCGTGACTTCTGAAGGTGTTGCTGGCTGACTAGTGGTAGGGCGCACAACCGGCATCAGCAACAACATGGAACCTACACACAACACAACCAAAATACTTTGCCCCAACTTACAGTGAGGTTGTCAATCTCACCGGTTTTGCGGAACACGAAGGATTAAATCTATCGAGTGGAAGGAGATGTATGCAGTAATAAAAGAGATTAGAGCTTACAGTAAGTAAACAGAGCAGGATTGCAGTGGTTGAATTTATCAGTGTAAATGAAAAGGACCGGGGTCCATAGTTCACTAGAGGTGTCTCTCCATAAAGATAAATAGCATGTTGGGTGAATAAATTACATCTGGGCAATTGATAGAATATCAACCATACATGACAAGATGATTACTATGAGATTCGTTTGGGCATTACAACATAATACATAGAACATAATCCAACTGCGACTATGACTAATAATCCACCTTCTGATTATCATCTGAACCCCTTCCAGTATTAAGTTGCAAGCAACAGATTATCGTATTAAGCAATGTGTGTAAAGTAAACAATAGAATTACCCTCGGATAAAATATTGTTGTTTTCTCTCTATTAGCAATAGCACATCTACAATATTAGAAGTTATTGTCACTCTTTCGTAAAACTAGAGCCAGGAACCTACTATCGAGCATAAATATCCTCTCTTGGAGTCACAAGCATCTACTTGGCCAGAGTATCTACTAGCAACGAAGAGCATGCAAGATCATAAATAACACATGACATGAATATATAATCGACCTCAACATAGTATACAATATTCATCGGATCCCAGCAAACACAACATGTAGCATTACATGAGGATGATCTTGATCATGTAGGGCAGCTCACAAGATCTAAACATGAGGCACAAATTGGAGAAGACAACCATCTAGGTACTGTTATGGACCCATATTCCAGGGATGAACTACTCACGCATCATTTCATAGGCGGGCATGGCGATGTAGATGCCTCCAGCGATGATTTCTCCCTCCGGCAGGATGCCGGGAAGAGCTTCAGAACCCTCCCAGATGGGTTCTGCAATGGCGGCCATGACGGAACTTTTCATGGATGGAAGCTCCGGTCTTCAGGGTTTTCCCGAGATCGTGATTAAATAGGCGGAGGGGCGATGTCGGTGGAGGCCGGGATGGCCCACACCACCCCTAGACGTGGGCCAGGGCTAGGACGCGCCTAGGGCTGGCGTGGCCGCCCTGCTGCCCCCCTTCGACTCCCCTCTCGACTCTGTCTTCGTTATGGAAAAATATTGACTTCGGCTTTTGTTTCGTCCAATTCCGAGAATATTTCCTGTACAACCTTTCTGAAATACAAAACAGCAGAACACAGAGAACTGGCACTGTGACATCTTGTTAATAGGTTAGTGCCGAAAAATGTATAAAAGTGCAACGAAGTATGAGAAAAAAACATATATGAATTGGTGTAAAACAAGCATGGAGCATCAAAAATTATAGATACGTTTCAAACGTATCACTGCACAACGCGCCGCCACTCGGGATCTCTCCACCTCCCCTCCCGGCATGCGGTAATGCACAATGTACGCGTTGAGCCGCGTCCGAGCGTTGCACGCACTCCGTCGCGTGGCGATGACGTTCTTGTTGCATGTGGTCCTCGACGGCGGAGAGGGGTTGCAGTCATGCTCTGGCCTCGTGGAGATGCCAACAAGCCCCCACGGTCGGTGAGTGAGGTGTTAATCAACTAAATATTCCAGACACGGTGGGGTAAAAGCTGGAATTGATGGCCAGATGCAGGAGGGGGTCGATTTGGCGGCATATTTGGGCGGTGGAGAGGGCAGCGTGAGGTAAGGAGAATGGAGATGTTAACCCCGATACTACCCTCCAGCCTAGGTGTTTAGAGGTCGGATGGGTTATTATCGGGAGCATTGTATAATTTTATCCAGGCCAGGCCATTATCGGGGATCTTTTCGGGACACAAATTGAGGAAAAAGACCAAAAACAGACTAACTTTTCTAGATTTGGGCATATATTCGGGATCTGGTAGAGTTGCTCTACTACAGTTTTTCTAGCTAGGCCCTCTACTATGGGTTCTCTAGCTAGGCCTCATGGTTGCAGTTGATGCGGTTCAGTTCATAGTAAGTTTCGGGTACCCTAAATAATTCTAGGCTGGGCCCTCTAGGGCATGAATTGGGAGCATGCACTACGTAGGTTCGGTTCAATGCAAAAGTGTGGCAGATATGATTCGGTAGCCAAAACTCTACTATGTATTGAACCCTAGGGAAACTACAATCTGCAACTAGTTGCGGGTGCATCCTATTTTTTGGAACACTTTCAAGTTTTCAAGAAATAAAAACTAAAATTATGGACCTACATTGTGTTGTATCTTGTGCATCTATGAAGTTTCATCCAAAAATATGACAACATGTAATCTAGACAAAAAGAACAAATCATGTGTAAATAGGACATGACACTGTTCACTTATGTCTTCACTTTTTTCCACAGGTCACATAATGTCATATTAATTTTGACACAAAATTTTGCAAGTTCACCACATATAGCATAACCAATGTCCATAATTTAGTTTACACATTTTGAAAGCCTAAAAGTATCCCAACAAAAATGAGGTACACCCACAACTATTTACGGAAAGTTCCCTCTCGAACCGCACCTGCAACCATGGGGCCTAGCTAGAGAAAAAGACTCTCCTCTCTCCTCCCTACCCCTTCGTGCACACTCACCATGCATGCAACAAAATCCTTTTCTATTGGCATGAGTCGAACCAACAAAATGAGTTGCTTTTCTTGTCAGAATGATATGAGCCCATGCTCTACTATGTGTTAAATTAGTTCAAATAGAGGTATGGTTCTGGACAGAGATTTGGTGCACATGAGCTCCGGTGATCCCTTTTCAGAAGAGTAATTAAAAATCATATTTTTAAGTTTTAGAAAAATCTGAAAATAAATCATGATGTAGTCAATATTGTATCCCACAAACGTGTAAATTTTCAATTGAAAATAATATGTATTTGGGCTACACAAAAATAACAAATATGTGGATCTGAGTATAGTGATTCAAATCTCCAAAAAAAAATCAGAATTTGTCATTTTTGTGTAGCTCAGAAAACAAAACATTTGTAATTGAGATTTTATATGTTAGTGGAATACATCATTGGCTAATTTTAGAATTTTGCTACATAATTTTTTGAAATATATAAATATATAATTTTCGAATTTTTTAATACACTGAGATCACTGGTGCCCATGATCCAAAAGAACTTTTCGTATGGTTCTCTTTTTTTTTCAGACATAGTGAATGCCCTTAGGTTGATGAATTACTATGTTCAGTTGGGTTTTCTTTTGACCCCAAACAGCAGGAGCTCTGTTGTATTTCATTTATAGACGACGGAATACTGCAAGCCTAAAACAGGCTAAGAGAGCATCACTGAAAGAAAGAGAAAACAAAAATAAAAGCAAACCGGGCAACAGCTATGGCCTCAGCACCATAGTCACTGCCGACACATCCTCTTTAACACGAGAGCCAAGATCAATCCACGGTATTTTCAGAAACTCTGCCTCCCCCGTTCTTTCCAGATGTGCAGAACGAAATAAACGAATTCCGAGGAGCAAGGTATGACCCAGTGGAGGGTAGGGATTAGGATCTGAAGAAGAACATGCTCAACTCAAAGTTGTGTGGGTTAGACAATCCAGAACGAGTTGATCTTTCAACCGCTGACCAATCTTTAGGACTTTAGCCCCGGTATAAAGACCCCGTTCGGTTGGGCTTTTATTAAGGCCCTCATGCCCAGACCACGAACTACAAAGAGTGTCGCCCACACATTGAGCTGAATTTTGCGTATAATCCAGTCAAACAAATCGGGCTATATTCAAACTTGTAGGCTTGTAGCTAATGAATTGACTCACCTCCGCCTATACTAACTGAACAGGAGCAGCCTTCCCCGTCATGCACAAGAGGAAATAGATGATGTTTTGAACGGGGCAAACTGAACCATCTATGCATGTTAAAAAAAAAAAACTGAACCATCTATGTACACATACGTACCGCCACATACGCATTGAGCAATCAAGTTCACAAACCATAGTAGAGTAGAACGTACGTTGACAAGGTAAGAAAAACTACGTCCAAATTGACTACTTCTTCCCAATACCTGACCTTGCATGCACGCCATGGAGAGAAAAACTAGGGCATGTCTAAGCCCTAGTCCAGATGAATGGGATCACTCGGCCCGCCGGCTCCTCCTGACCCACCCTGCCCTCCCGGACCACCGACTTCGCCCTGACCGCCGAGTCCACCGGATCCGGCGCCACCTGATCCGCCAGCACCGCCAGGCGCGCCGAAGCCGCCGCCGTCCCCGCCACGGCCACCATATCCGCCGACGAAGCCGTCTCCGCCTTCCCCGCCCTTCCCGCCGGGCGCGCCGATGCCGCCTCTGCCACCAGCTCCTCCGGTGCCACCGATGCCGCAGCTGTTACGTCCTTTCCCGCCTTCTCCACCGCCGCTGCCCCCAGCGCCGCCAGCGCCACCACGGCGGGACCCGTAGCCACCGGTGCCTCCTTTCCCAGCGCGTCCATAGGGACCGGCGGCGCCGCCGCGGCCGCCGCGACCACCAATGCCGCCGCTCTTACCTCCTTTCCCGCCTTCTCCACCGCCGTTGCCCCCAGCGCCCCCAGCGCCGCCATGGCGGGACCCCCATCCGCCGGCGCCTCCTTTCCCAGCGCGTCCGCCGTAGGGGCCGGCAGCGCCGCCGCGGCCTCCGCGGCCACCGATGCCGCCGCTCCTACCTCCTTCCCCAGCGCCGCCGTCGCCCCCAGCGCCGCCGTCGCCGCCAGCACCGCCGTCACCGCCACGGCAGGGCCCCCATCCGCCGGCGCCTCCTTTCCCAGCGCGTCCGCCGTAGGGGCCGGCAGCGCCGCCGCGGCCTCCGCGGCCGCCGATCCCTCCAGGTAGGGCTGGTCCACCGGGTCCTCCGGGATTGGCCGGTGGCAGCTTAACAAACCCTGGACCGAAAACAGGGTTGCCGGCCATGGCCAAACTAATACTACAGGCGGTCGGGGGCGGCGTGAGTTGAGGACCTGTTTGGGTAGCAGAGTCCGTTCTTATATGGCGGTGATCCCTGTATTAATTGCGTTGCGTTGCGTTGCGTTGCAAAAAACCGATCGGAGCACGATCCTGATTGAAAATCCTAAAACTGCCATATTGATCACGATTCGCTTCCTGAAACTGCTCTGAAATTACCATGAATTTAGATATGTTTCCGTTGTAAAATCGCCCCGAAATTTACCATATATAATACAGATTGATCACCATGGAATACTTCAAGCATACCGGTTGATATCAACGAAGATTTACTACTACTATTTCCATTGCAATCTAACTTGCTAACTTTGCGTCCCTTAGGGCATCTCCACCGGGCGCGACGCATTTTAATATCCGCGAGCGTCTGTTTGCGTCGCGCTGCGGACATCAAAATGACCGTTTTTGTCCGTGCGTCCGTTTCTAGGGTCTGCTCCAGCGGGGCGATCCATTTTTTTTCTTTTTTTTCCCTCTTCTCAATTAAACATAGTTTCAAATATTACATTTTAAAACATGATTTTACACAAACTAACACATAATTAAACATAGTTTCAAATATTACATTTTGAAACATGATTTTACACAAACTAACACATAGTTAGGAACATGGTTTACACAAACTAACACATAGTTTGAACCATGGTCGACACAAATATAAAAAAATTATAAATAGAAGCCAGTTGTGTTGATTTCCGTATGTTCGCTGCCAAGAAAGAACATTCGAGGGCACACCCAATCACCAAAACTAGAAAATCCAGCGGGAGGAGATGGTGCCCTTGTTGGTTCTACCGATGAGGCGAACAGACAGAAACCTCGACTACTGGCTTCGTCTGGCCCGTAGCCAGATTCGCTGCAAAGAAAGAACACTCGACGTTCTAACTATCGGTGTCGAAGCCGGAGTCGTCGATGTGGTAGTGCCTGCGGCAGGCTGTGCCGTCGAACACCTTGACGATCATCTCGCCGTCCCCCTCGTAGAGGAAGGTGAGCTGGCAGCCGGGCTCGAGCGCGAGGTCACGGGCGAACTTGTCCCACCCCGTGTGCAGGTACATCTTGCCCTGCCCGTCGAACAGGACCTCCACGGTCCAGTGGCAGAAGTTGCAGCTGGCCTCCCGTAGCTGCAAGTGCGCCGGCTCGACACCGTCGACGAACTCGGCGAACTTGTCCGGTAGCCGCTTGATGGCGAGTGGGTCGTCGTCGATGCGGAGGAGGAACTCGAAGCAGCGCTCCTCCTGCGAGGACGAGGAGGGCGCAGGCGACGGCGAGCATGGGGCCGTAGCTGCTCCACCACAGCGGGCCCTGCCCCGGCCACGGGGGCGCCCAGGGCCGCGGCCTCGACCGCCTCGCCGGCCACCAGGACCAGCCATGGACTTCCTCGCGGGCTTGGCTGCGTCGCAGGAACACCTAGGCGGCGCTACGGTCGAGCTTTGTGGCGGCTAGGGTTTCTTTGGAGGAGTGGATGAGGAAGAAGAACGCGCGCCCCCTTTATATAGGCCGGAGGCATGCGGTGACCGCGGGACGTTAACGTGGTTGGCGGAGGTGGGCGGCCGCTCGGCAGCCAAGGCATCGTCGCCATTAATGTGGCGCAGAGTGCTGAAGCGACGCAGCTTTGCAGTCGCTGGCGCGTTTGAGAAGACGCATCGACGCAGGGTCGCTGCCAGGCGGGCCCAACGAAACGTCTCCGGACGTCCGTCCGCAGAGACGCATCCAAGGCGCATATTTGGGCCAGGTTTGCGTCTCCGCGGACGGCCCGGTCACTTTGCGTCGCCCCGCTAGAACAGGCCTCAGACGCATTTCCCATTACGGCGGACAGAGCGACCGTTTTGCGTCGCGCATATGCCCTTAAAAAACTTGCGAAATGTGCGGAACGTCTTCCTACGATTCATCTGGAAACGTCCAAACTCAGATTTCTGGGCAACCGCAATCACCTGACTTGGTGTCACGAAATATATAGGAGTCCGGGAGGTCACCGAGCACCACCATGGGGAGATCTGCTTCGCACGGCGACATTGTACTGCAAATCGTATATACTTCAGCACCTGCCCGTTGGCAACCTTTTTGTTATGCAGGAGCTGATGCAGCTGAGGTGATTGACCCGGCCACCACCAGGTTATTTCATTCTCTTCACACTGTGTACCTACATCAAGGAACAAGTTTGGTTTATCCTGTAGTGCTTTGCATTTTGTGATGGACGCTGCTTAGTTTTGAATAATTTAGCTTTTGAATGGATTCCATGCTTAGTTCCATGTTTCCTTGGTAAATCTCCTTGTGGAATGTCGATGATTCAAACATTTGTCTAAAAATTAATGCTTATCAAGATTGAACCATTAGTTTCAATGAGCCAACAACTAAGCATACAGTAGCAACATGACTTTTTTTGTTTAGTGTAGTAAATAATGTAATTACACATATCATGTTGTATGACCCCGTTGACTATATCTATTCAAGTCCAACATTTGTGTTCTCAGGCGATTTACACAAAAATAACCCAAAAGTGGAAGAAAAGCACAGACTGACCCTCCGGCGAAACTATTTCACCAATCTAACCCTTTTGTGTGGCGCCCCTCCCACGGGCGCCACACATGCCCATGTGGCTCCCCTCCTGCCGGCGCCACTGACCCAGCCGACGTGGCGCCATCGACGCTGAGCTGGTGCGCCCATCCGACGTGGCAGCATGTGTGGCGCCCCTCCCAACGGCGCCACACATGCACTTGTAATCCCCAAAACATACCGTGAGACAATTCCTCCGGGACTTAGCCGTTTTGCGAGGCTCGATGTGTGGCGCCGATGACACGGGCGCCGTGTGGCGCCGATGCCACGGGCGCCACACATAGAGCCTCGCGAAAACGGCTAAGTCCCAGAGGATTTGTCCCACAGTATGTTTTGGACCCAATGGTTCATATAAGTTGGCATGTGTGGCGCCGATGCCACGGGCGCCACACTAGCACTTGTGGCGCCAGCGGGAAGGGCGCCACACATGGACTTGTGTTGAAAACATGAAAAATCCTACCAAACTCCAACAGTTACGAGTACAATATTGGACACAACAAGTAGAAATTTCATGACATACACATATAACACTTCATAGGTCACATTGTAGCACGTAGATTCAAACAACAAGTAGCATTACAGACCATGGTTCGAAATGACATAGGGTTCACAAATCGATACTTATGAAGATATAGTTCACAACAACACGGAGCACATCCTAGTGTCGTCCTCGACGTGTCGTCCTCACGGGCTGCTTCCGGACGGCCATCCTCTTCGTCCGCTGCCTTGGCTGCTCCTGCCGCTGCTCCCGCCGCTGCTGCTCCTGCTGCTGCTCCTCCTCCTCCTCCTCCTCCTCCTCCTCCTCCTCCTCTGAAGAGAACGGCTCGTCGTTCCTCATCCTCGACATAGCTGATCTCCGCGGCGGCCCGTCATCCTCCTCAGTGACAACCTTCTTTCCTCGGTTGACATAATCTTCCGGAGTGTACCGGTTTGGAGCCTTGCCCCTTGGCTTCAACTGGTAAGCTGACCGTTGCTTGGAGGTACGCTTCGGAAGTACGCCTTGACTCAGAATTAGGTCGTCCTCGGGAGGAATCTGCACAAACATGAACACATGAGATTACAAAAGTTGAAATTAGTAAGAACATGTTTCACAGCAACAAAATAGTCCATACATGTTCTTCGAAGAGGAGGATGTAGGGATTTCGCCTTCGCGGCAACCTAGCAAGTTCGCTAACCGCCGCATCTTTCGTGCAGTGTTCTGCGTCATGGAACTCACGGTTACAAAGCCACCAGAACATAATTGCGTACATTCAAAGTTGGTGATCATACCTTAACGAAATTCCGCAACGGTCCGACAGGCTTTTCATCTGTGTGGCTCTGCTCCCACACAACCTCGCACTCCTCAGCTGTTTTCTCGGATCTCCTCCCGCTGTGACAAACATAGCATACACAATTTAAGCGAGCACATGGCAATCTAGATGATGTACTAGTTAGTGAGAGAATCCATTACCACGAAGTTCAGCTCGGAAGCAATAGAAGTCGATCTCCCTCTGCGAGCAAAAGTGTCGTGCCGGCTTTGCCCAACCTCATCGAACCGGATGGGGTCGTCCAAGATCTCTTCACGATACGCGCGCTTCACTAACTCGATACGCGTGTTCCGATGGAACCACTCGAGGTAGTTGTTGAAAGCGGTGAAGTCGTGAGGCACACCTGCTCGTGGCCAGCATTCCGTGCCGCTTCCAAGCAGTGTTGGAACGCCGTGATGTGGCCGCTATGATGGACCGGCCAATTTGTGATCTTCCTCTGCCGCTGCCTATCAAGCCTGCAAGAATCAACAAGTTAGTTTGTACCTCTTCTATCAAGAATCTTCCATCGCATGATTCCGAAGTTTACCCGTGAAGCGCCTTGTCCGTGTCTTGCCACATTGGTGGGCACTCCCGATACAGCCCAAACTGTCTCATCACTCTTTGCGGCTGGTGGTGTTCAACAAGCCACATGCATATGAGTGGGCAGCGCATACGCCGAACCGCGCCTCCTCCGTGCACTTGGGGTTTAGGTCGGTCATCGCCGCGCCAATACGGTAGTAGGTACCATATGGCTCCCATTCCACCTGCAAGCATACAATTATTTAGTAGATGCCAAGTAGAATCAATCAAAACTAGGATTGCAACTCCGCAGTGATCGGTTACCTGCTCAGCGGTAAGAGTGTCCAACTCCGCGAGTGTACCGCTCCGTACATGATCATTGGATCGCTCGTCATCTCCGAGACATTGTCCCAAAGGTATGCCCAAGTGGGCTCCCGATCAGGAAAGTGAGGGAAATGAGGCCATGGCGTCTCGTTGAGTACCCCGGGACGCCCAACCGATAGGCGGTCCCAGCTCCATACGGAAAGTAGGAGCATGCATCCACCAATACCGCCGCTACCCGTCTTGCTCCCGGCCCCGCGACAAGCTTCGTCCAACCGCATACATAAGATATTTGGTTACTACTTTGTGTAGCGCACTACTATAGGAAAATAGTACATAGAACAAATCATCACCTGCCGGTAGAGGTAGGCAAGTGCCGCCGTTCCCCAACTCCACCGGGCGTCCAACACCGTAAGCGCCTTCAGCCAACACCAATGGGCCAGCTTACCCCCACCGTCGGAAAGAGAGTCCCGGAAATCATGTACCATAAGTACACGCGGGCGTACGTCCTCCGAGTGTCCTCGTCGGCCTCTATGGGGCATTCCGCAAAGTTAGTTCCGATCCAAGTGAAAGACGCGCCGGCGGGAACTCTCTCCTTTGGATTTTCCGGCGGCGGAGGAGCCCCGCCAATAAGGTCCTCCATCCGTCCGCGCCACCCATCAGAAGCTGTGTTCATACACAGTGGCTCGCCCTGAATAGGTAGTCCAAGGATCATGGAAACATCCTGGAGAGTAGGGGCCATCTCTCCGGCCCTCAAGTGGAAGGTGTGAGTCTCCGGCCTCCACCGGTCGACAAGGGCGGTGAGTGCCGAGGGGTTCATGTGTGGCCCCCACGGCTTACAAGGGATATGAACGGCATAAGACCGGTAGGCCGGATGAACTCCGTGTACCTCTCGTCATAAGGTATATCCGGTGTGCCATGGTAACGAATCTTCAAAGGGTGAAGATCCGTTCCCCTCTCCGTCATATGAACAGCCCGGTGCTCCATGTCGTACTCTTCATCCAGAAGCCACACCATCCTACATGTATGAGCAACACATACAACATATTATGAGCCATTCATACCAAATATGAGCAACACATACATGAGAATATATCCAAATAAGCCATCACACATACATTCCTAACAAATATGAGTTATTCCATCAAGAATACATGAGAATATATCTAACTTTCGAATCACATATACATCACACATACATGAGAGTTCATATCCAAATACATCACACATATGAATTTCGTAAGACATACCATTCCTAGGCACATAATAGACATATGTAAGACAATAGAATGCATTTGCTAAGCTCCAATTTTGCCTTTCACCACATACATACATAAGGATTTCAACACATACATGTAAAATTTCATTCAACACATCTAGGGTTCCTACATATCTAGGGTTCCTACATATCTAGGGTTCCTACACATACACATTCAACACATACATAGCCATTTCAAATCCAGTTTCCATGTCTAGGGTTCATGTGCAAATCTAGCAAGATCTATGAAATTAGTGGATGAATGTGAGGGATTCGAAGGGGAATACCTTGAGGAATGGAGGAGGAAGGACTTGGCCGGCCGGATCTGACGATTGCTTGGTCGATTTGGTGGGGGGCGAAGGGGACTCGGGCGGCGGCGGCGGTTTCCCGGGAGGAACGAGAGAAGAGAAGAAACCGGCTGCGTCGGGCCGGGCGCGGGCGCGGGCGCCACACTTAAGTGGATGTGTGGCGCCGTGGCATCGGCGCCACACATGCTAGTGTGGCGCCCGTGGCGTCGGCGCCACACATCGAGCCTCGCAAAACGGCTAAGTCCCAGACGTTCCGGAGCCCCTGGATGTTTTCGACCGAAAACATGATATAAGTTGGCATGTGTGGCGCCGTTGGGAGGGGCGCCACACATGCTGCCACGTCCGGACGGGCGCACCAGCTCAGCGGCGAGGGGGCCACGTCGGCTGGGTGTGTGGCGCCGGCAGGAGGGGAGCCACATGGGCATGTGTGGCGCCCGTGGGAGGGGCGCCACACAAAAGGGTTAGATTGGTGAAATAGTTTCGCCGGAGGGTCAGTCTGTGCTTTTCTTCCACTTTTGGGTTATTTTTGTGTAAATCGCCGTGTTCTCAAGGGAATTTCATTGCCCTTTAATAGTCAATCTGGGTAAATTATCTGAAAAGATTTATTTGCAATTTAAAAACTGTTTGCATGATACTACCCCCATTGCAAAGCTTAAGGCTTATATTATTTTTAGAAAGTCAAACTATGTAAAGTTTGACTAAGTTTTTACCAAAACTCATTGACATACAAATACAAATTCAATATCATTAGATAGATAATGAGATATATTTTCGTATGGTATCTACAAAATATTATATTTGTTGATATATTCTTTTAAAAGTTTGGTCAAAATTTACTTGGTTTGATTTTTCAAAAAAAGCCTTAAGTTTTGGGATGGAGATAGTATAGTTGTTCTAGTGGAACATGGCAACATTTTAATTAATTTTAATGTTTAGTACCTTTGATAGCTTCTCATGTAATTGTCATTATCCAATGATCTCACACCTTCCATTACTCTAGTTAAGTCACAACCTTTATTGAAACTAGATGATTCCCCGCGCGTTGCTGCGGGAAAAATATGCTAATAAGTAACAAATATGAGAGAAACAAATATATACTTCGCACAAAATATTTTCAAAAGTAAAAAAAGAAATTCCCGGCTTCCTGCTATGGAAAAGAAGTATCAAATATACATGAATTATTCAGTAAACAACCATTACTGATCAACATAATAATTCATGGTAAAATGTTACTCGACTGAAATGGAAAATATTCCTTTGGGTAATATACAACACTGAACACCAGCAAAAAAATCCTCATAGTTAGAAGCAGAACTGAATCCTCATGGTGGTCCGTACAAATAAAAGAGATTGTTAGCAAATGACGTTTTACTACTACAAAGCAGCTGAAGCTGCTGATTTCATAGGCCAGCTTCACTAAGATAAGACCCACAACTACTTCAGATCATCTACCCTACACCACAAATTTATTATTAAAATTTGGAATATTTGTTTTTTGTTTTTAACATGAAAAATAAAATATCATTTGTTGCAGTCAGTATTTCCTCTGCTAACCAGTAGCATCTATTTAAATGTGATGAGCGGAATATAGCATGCAGATGTCCGGCTAAGTAAGGCAGCTATTATTCAATCATGACCATATTTGGTTCCTGAAAATGTGAATCTTTGGTGATCCGGCCAGATTTGATAGTACTCCATAGCAATAATGTGAAGGTACTGCCAAGTTATGACCAGTACAATGTTCTTCTTGTCTTGATTTGTCCAGTATGATTCATCCTCGGAACTCGAATGGTCGAACTATTCCACAAGAACGACCACAACTCTAGAGCAATTGATGTAACACTTAGATTAGTCCACTGAAGTGCAATTGGAAAATAATGATACAATTATGTATTTATCATGCATCTATACGGCAACAATTTATAAGATACCTATGGTAGCATGCAAGTGTGGGCAGGGCAAAGAATTAAGCAATATTTGTTTTGTATGAACCCACAAACAAAAGAATGTGAAAGAAAGGAACCAACACAAATTAAGAATATTACCTCTATTTCATATGATTTATGCTGTAATAGAAAATATTCCTTTTGGGTAATATACAACACTGAAAAATACATGGCACTGACTAAATCCTCCGGAACGCTGTAAACACACCACCAAAAAAGCATAATGGAAAGAAATGAATCATTGATATTAGTTGCAACTGTTCATGAGCACTCTACTATTTACTGAAGCAATCACAAAATCTTCACCTGTGGTTCGTAAGGAGTCACAGCGTCGACATCGGCCATGCTCGGATCACAAAATCTTCGCCTGCGGATCTTAAGGAATCACAGCGTCTACGTCGGCCATGCTCGAATCACAAAATCTTCACCTTCTCAGACTGCACAAAACACGGGCGCATGTGTACCTGTAGTGTGTGGCGCTGATGAGTTTGTTAGTACGGTTGCAGTCTTGTAGATCAGCCTCCCCATCTCCTTTGGTAGCACGCATTGAGCAGCTCCCACGGTCCACGGAGTAGGATCATGTAGGTCTGGCAAGTCACCTGAATAATTTTTCGCGTGACCGTGGGGAGAGGAAACGACAACCACATGGTTTTGTCTTTTGGAGAAATAGCGGGGTCTGAGAAGGAGTAATAAGCACGGCAAGGCAAATGGTTGCCTGCTTTTTATAGAGACACAGAGGGAGAAGAAGAAGCACCGTAGCATGCAACCTTTGGAGAAGATGAACATTAGATACATGAACATTAGACTAGTCACAATGCATAGTATCATATAGAAGTATCATGCGTTTGATACTACTACATGTTACTATCTCCATAATGCATGGTATCATATACTAGTATCATAGTCTTCATATATTAATTGTTTTGTAGAATCTCAATGCAAATATGTGTACAAGATTTATTTGATATTATTTTTTTCTAGTAGTATGTGCTATGATACAGTATCTACCTATGATACTAGTACACTCTCTCTCATCCTTAATTGCACTGCCACATCAGCATTTTGCATGCATGGAATGCATGATACTACCTATGATACTCCCATTGTGGGTAGTCTTAGATACATGGGCTGAACCGAACCCACGCCAAAAAATTATTGCAGCACTTTCGTTTCAGAAATTAATACAATGCTGAGTGTGGGTAATAAAAGATGAAACGGATGTTAGTGGGGATGACCTTTCGCGTATGTGTAGACAGGGCAGCTGTGGAAAGGGTAACCATGGATGACTTGATGACGTGGATGACTGGATGATGTGGACCAATTAAAAGCTTGATGATGTGGGAAGCTTGCATGTTGAGAGAAATCCTTTAGTGGGGGTCTCCTATTTAGAGATAAAAGATTTTGTAGGTCAGGTATTAATATGTGTGGTTTGTTGGTGTTGCTTTTTCTAGCATTGGTTAATAAAATGTACAATATGATGATGCACGAAGTTCATAAGTCCGTTGCATGAGTTAAACCCCTTGACAGAGAACATCTTATGCTGTGTTTGGTTGCAACGAATTGGGCTCTAAATTGAATTGGCAATGGAAAACCAAATCAACCAATTCAATTCAATACCACAAATGTTGTTTGGATGCGCGTGGTATTCAGCTATAGAATCAAAAGATCAATGGAATTCTAAATCTTGTTTGGATGCACATTGTGTGGAATTGCAAAATTTCAATTTTAATCAGCACTTCTTCTTCTCCACCAAATCTGCAAAATCGAAATGTAAATGGGGCAAGGGGAGCAGACCACCGGCCGGCGAGCCCGAGATTCTTCTGACGACGGCGGGCAGGGAGAAGCGCCAGACTGCCGGCGAGGTGCACGAGATCCGCGGCTGGACAGGGGGAAGGGCTGGAGCTGCGGCCGCGTGGGGCTGCCGGGGTGCCGAGCTGGTGCGGGGGAGGCCGGAGATGCGCCAGGGGCGAGGCGGCGCTGGAGAGTGTTGGCCATGGCGGAGCCGGAGAGGGCCGGCCAGGGGCGAGGCGGCGTCGGAATCCGGGCTGGTGGAGGAGAGGGGAGCCGGAGAGGGGACGACGGCGCTGGAGTCAGGGACGGCGGCGCTGGAGTCGGTCGGCCAGGGCGGCGCTCCAGTCGGTCGGCCATGGCGGCGCCGGAGAGGGCCGGCCAGGGGCGAGGCGGCGTCGGAATCCGGGCTGGTGGAGGAGAGGGGAGCCGGAGAGGGGACGGCGGCGCTGGAGTCGGGGACGGCGGCGCTGGAGTCGGTCGGCCAAGGCGGCGCTCGAGAGGGTTGGCCAGGGCGAGCGAGGCAGAGCGGAGCGAGAGGGTCGGCCAGGGCGAGCGAGCGATGGTCGTCTCCAATTCAGAGCAATACAGAGGTCTGACCCTCTGAATCGGTACGCACATAAGTTAGCCGCGCGCGGGCTGCCCTCGGAATTGGCCCATCGATTCCAGGATCCAATACCAAGCACAAACAAACAGCAGAATTCGCCAATTTGGACCTCAATTCCAATTCCGAGCCCGAATTCTGTGCAACCAAACACAGCATTATTATATTTGAGAAGGTACATGATGTGATAGTGGAGAAGGTATGCATTTTTCTCTATCACATTTTTTTCTAGCATTGATCCATAAACTAGGATTTATGCATTTTTACTTACTTATTATCTATGTCACAGGTGGAAGCGCCTTCACCTGAACATTCTGAGATAAAGGTGGGGGATGCCATCACTTATGTTGATGGTGGGTTTATATTCTTGTAATTAAGTTTATTATGAGCATGAAGAATTTCCTGAAGAACTAGATGGTGTTTGATTGATTGGACAAATACAATGTAAACATAACATAGAAAAGTGGGACCTGGTATTGGCAATAGGTTGCGAGCAGGAACCCGTAGTTTGACCATATTTGCTTAACAACATATACGTTTTAAGTTTATTAATTTTGTGGCATATTGTTGGTCGTGTGTTGTCGGCATTTGCTAGATAGGCAAAAACCAGACCCAACAAAGGGTTGCAACCAGATGGCAACTATGATAAACCATCTTTTGTTTATCATGGTATGTACATAATGATCGTTTGTTTGGTGATCTCGTAGTAACTATTCGGTACCCAAGCCCACATTAGTCTCATGGTCTAACGAAACTTAGTATGAGCTAATACTTGTCTTTGAGAAACTATCAATAACAATATTAGTATACAAACTAATCTTAGAGGCGATCTTAGGGATATACATTGTCGTTCATAATTTCACAGGTGTAATTAGATTTTCCTCCAAATCACAATACTCGGAACCAATACAGTTGTAGCATATAAACTTTAATTATGAATCAGGAAATGTAAATAATACGACTTTGTTACTGCATCTAGCTCTACCATTGATAAAGCATGGGCTCCCTCCAACCACAACATCATGATCAGTTACGGCAGGAAACCTGATTAGAGCTATGCCCATGGCACACTTGGACATGTTGCGGGTGTGGATGCCAAGGCCTTGCAGGTGCTTGTCGATGATGGCGATGGCTCCAATGAAATCAGCATCCGAGACATCTAGGTCTAGAATTGCAATCTTCCAGTAGTCGGCAAATATAGGGAAGTCCCCACCCAAGAAGACGTACCTATGCTGGTTGCAAGCAAGGTTGGCATGGCTGCGCGAGGGGAGGGGGGAGCATATTGGCGCACTATAGCAACCGAGAAGGGAAGATGATGAGACTGAGGAATCTATTTTGTATTATATAGCAATTTTCAGTAGAACTGTCTTTTTTTGATATATCATATGGTTGTCGGGTTTCGGTAGGCATGATCTCGCAATGCGGCAATAATTGAAACATCATCGGCAGCGAACTCCGTTTTCAAAAAATCTCACCTAATGATCTTCAGCTAAGCTACGGGTGCTCAGTTATAGTCCGGATGAGTTGCACGGCAATATTGCTAAGTTGCCTACGTGTAAGACGCCACTCACTACCATAGCACGCGGAAATACCACCATACCAATGTCGCCGACGGTGGCCAAGTTGATTACGCTGCCTAGTATAAGACACCTCTCAGGCTCTCACTACCACAACCAGCACCACATAACCGTCTATGAAGCTGGGCACACGACCTACCACGACACCGCGTTGAAAGACCACCATGCCACCGCCGCCCACATGTGCACAAGTTACGGTATACTAGCGAGGTGCAGATTTATTTGTCTACGTCCATCAAAATGAACAAATTGCAACGCTAGAGCTGTGCGAAACAATGAGAAGAAGCTACCCGTCAAAGGAAAATTTAGAAGGCGAATCGTGTACGATAAATTTGATGAAATTCGATCAAAAAGCTTTAAACAAGAACACAAATTTGGAGGTTTACAACAAACAAAACTCGAAACATGTCGTCAAAACGGAATCACCTCATCGACGCACATATTTTCATGTACAAATTATTTTGATTCAAAATATGGTTGTGTTGATTTGAATGAAGTAGAGGTGAAGAAGATTAAAGAGCAAAAGATGCACGATACGAGCGTTCCCCTGGGACCTGGCCAAAGTGTGTTTTGGTGCGCGCGACCTAGCCAAAGTGTGTTTTAGTGCGCGCTACCAAAACACGTAGGGAGCCCAGCATTCAATTATCCCGTTTTCTGTTTCTTAGGATCTGGTTGAGCTTCATACAAGCTACCAATCGCGCTCTAGATCAATCAGTTATATGATGGAGAACCGATGAAGCACGTACGTGTTTGCTGCGTTCTGCTTGTTGATTCTGGTAAGGTTGGTGTGCGAGGTAACTCAAAGGTGTCTCGGTTATCTTAGAAAATGTAATCCTAGTTCAAAAAATTACAACTGAAATGAGTTGTACTATTTTGACAGAAAAGTGTAATTGCTCTTTCGGAACAGAAAAGTGCAACTGAACGGCTAGTAATCTCGGATTGGTATATCACTGCGTTCCTTCAGATCCCTGATGTTACTAAGACACAAGGAATTCTCGGTCAACCGAGATATAGCAAAACCGAATAATTAAAAGGGTTTAGAAATCTACAAACTAATTCACACAAGCCACATTTCGACGAATACATTCTGTTTCCAGTATCCAGGACCAGGAGAATCACGACACCCTTACAGTTACACCAAAGCACACACACACGCATACATGCTTACTCATGATCTTCCAATTGGTTAACCAGGTGCAGTTTTGTACAAACCCTGACGAACACATGCAAACCAAGCTCACCTGTGGCCAATAACGACTCACTCCTGTGGCGTGGGGAATGGCAGGTCCATGTACTTGTAGGTGGTGAACCCACCGTCCACCACCAGGTTGTGGCCGGACACGTACTTTGCGTCGTCCGACGCGAGGTACACGGCCGCCCTGGCCACGTCCACCGCCTCGCACGTCGCGCCCTTGAGCTGACCGAGGCCCGCGACGATGGACGCCACCGTCGCCTCATCCGCGCCCCCGAGCATCTCAGCGAACTGCCGCACCACCATCGGCGTCGCGATCGCGTGCGGCGATATGCAGTTGACGCGGACGCCGTGCCGCGCGAGCTCCGCGGCGGCGGTTCTGACGACGCCGGCGATGGCGAGCTTGGACGCCGAGTACGGGTAGGAGCCGAGCCCGCCCATGAGGCCGCTGATGCTCCCCATGCAGAGGATGGAGCCGGAGCACGCCGGCGCCATGACGCGGGTCGCGTGCTTGATCCCCGCCAGCGTGCCGCGCACGTTCACGCGCATCACGCTGTCGAACTGGCCCAGGTCCAGGCTCGCCATCTCCGAGGTGCCGGACAGAGAGCCCGCTACGCCTGCGCTGTTGAACATGACGTCGAGCCGGCCGTGCCTGGCCACTGCGGCGTCGACGGCTCCCGCGACGCTGTCCTCGACGGCAACGTCGCAGTGGATGAAGTGAGCATGCGGGCCAAGCTCCTCGGCTGTCTGCAGGCCTAGCTGGGAATTGATGTCGGCAAGAACAACGGATGCGCCCTCCTGGATGAACTCGTGAGCCGTTGCCTTGCCGAGCCCGCTAGCCCCTCCAGTTATCAGCGCAATCTTCCCCTCAAGCCTGCACATAAATTAGCTTGCTCGAGTCACAACTCACAACTGGCCATGGATGCAATCTGTAAGATTGTTCTTGTTCTTTTGGATGAAATTCGACAATTGCGGGAAGTAATAGAGAAAGGGTGGTGAAAATATCTTTAGGATTATTAGGTGAAATCTAACTATGAGGCCAAAATGAGTAATCAAATGTATTATGTATGCAGAACAATTATAGTACTAGTGGGTAGCTGAATCAACTTAGAAAATTTTGAGTTCTAAGTTGGATGCTATTTTTATTTAGTTCGGATGGTTCTTAAAGGTGATCTAGAAATTGCTATTCCCTAGTTAATTGAGAAATAGTAAAACCGAATGTATTGCATCTACAATGAGAACATGCATGTTCCGAAAATTGTATGACAGAGGTTTCATTTTATATACTCCCTCCGTTCGAAGATTGTTTCAAATTTCTTAAAATTTAAATGCATCAGACAACCTTCATGGGACGGATGAAGTAGTATCTCCATCTAAAAATAGATGTGTCACCTAAAAAAATAAGACACTTAAATATAATGAAGTTGGACTTTCTTTTGTCCATGGTAATCTGAAAACCTAATACAGATCGGATGGAGTATTATTTTAAGCCTCCGAGCATGTAAGGTTGGTACTACAGTGCAAAGAAAAATAAAAAAGGAAATACTTTTGACAAACACCAGTAATATATTTCGGACATGCATGCAACCGAAAGTTGTGATTGCCGCATTATGTAATCGAAAAGGTGTCGGGTTACAGCACAACAAAATCCAGCATTCGCGTGCATAGTTTAACATAAAGGTTCTCGCTATTTGCAAAAGCTGTTGCGACACTGTCTCGCGCTGGCTCGCTTTTTGGAAACAGCAGTGCGCTGTTCTTGGAAGCTGCCGAGCTTCCAACTCGCTACCAAACGTAGGTGCACATGCCCGCCTTTCTCTCTCAAGTCTCAGCAATAACTCAATATTTGAACAGATCGATCCGACGTTTGAGCATGGTCTCTTGTCTAATTACCAATTGCAAAGCTAGCTCTAATGCCTACAAAAACTTGCAGCGGCGCTAGTGTTTTTCCCCCTTACCTCCCATCCACCGCCGTTGATAGCCACCGGCCGGCGCCTGCACTGCCGACCAACTTCAGCTTTGAGGCCGCCGCTCTCCTAAAAGCCAAGAAAATAGCAAGTCAACATTTATCATAATTCGACAACCTAGAATCAGTTCTTTGTGGTGTGCATGTCAAACGAAGTTCAGTCTGCCTTCAGCTAGAGAGCACGAATTTAACCAGAATGAGCGATGTGCGGAGAAATCAAGCGAAGTACCTGGCTTCAATGGCGAGCCGGAGAATCATCTGCACCTACAAGCGAGAGAGAGCGGGGGCGTTGTTTCCGTCTTGTATGTGTGCAGTGTGAGAGGATGGTGGTCTGCTGGGAGCTTCTTAAATGAAACCGATCGAGCGGGACCCTTTCTCATGGGACAATTTAATATGGAGTACTCTGTAAAGTCCTCTGCTGCTCCTGCTTTCCTTTAAGTGTGGGCAACCCGGCCTAGGAAACCCTGGCTGATGTTTAATTCATTTTCTTTCACATTTTCAAACTCCACTCCCGGTATAGTAAAAATAATACTAATGAAATAGGCTCAAACCGTTCAAACCATGAAAACGTACGTGCACACTTTTACTTCTCTTTGTACACAAATAGGGTTTAAGAAAAACGGAAATGAAATCTTGGATGGTCTTCTCGTCTTGCTTGGTCGTGGTTTCTTGGAGTAGTCAGCGTAATGGACGCTGGACAGATTATATAGTTGTAATTAGAGTTGTAGGTTTTTTTTGAATCGGGTTGTCATGGAGAAAAATAACTTAGATTAGTAGCATGCATAATTCTCATATCCAAGCGGTGACATAGGCATCCCAAATGGGCCTGCCGAAGGTAGTACCCGGGGTTTACTGAAGGCCCACTACCCGAAGAATAAGAAGAATCGGGAGCCCAAGATATATTAAGGAAAGTTAGAGTTGTAATAGGAAGTGCTATTTGTAATCTGGCGGGATGAGTTAGAAACCGTCCCGGACTGCGTAACTTGTACAAAACGAATCCCTCGGCTCCGCCTCCTATATAAGGGGGATTCGAGGGACGAAGAGATCATCGAATCATTGTCTACAAACCCTAGTTTTCATAATCGTCGAGTACTTTTCGGCTGAAACCTTCGAGATCTACTTGCCCTCTACTTCCAACTAAACCCTAGCCTACAATCCATAGGCATTGACAAGTTAATACCTTGTCAATTGGCGCCGTATGTGGGGATTAGAGGCGACAAGGAGCTGATCTCGATGGCACGTTCAAGATCGTCGACTTCATCAGTAGCAAGCAACATCATGGACAGAGGTAAACAGATCGAAACTGGTCTTGTTGATTTTGTTCCTCACCCGCCCTCCCGTTTGGATGCATATGCGTATCTGGAGGAGCCAATGAAGATGACGTTCGGAAAATTCAATTTCCGCGTCGAAAAAGAAGGAGTGTACCGTCTCGAAGTTCCGATCTCGTCGGGATTTTCGTCGGGTGGTTCTGATCTCTCAAACTCAGTATCATCCGTCGAGTCCGGCGATAAGGATATTTCGTCGCCACGCTTCATCGACAGCAGGGCAAGCGAAAAACTCGCCAGAATCTTCAGCGACATATCCTTTGAATCATCGGCGGACTCTTATATAAGCGGTGATTCAAGCGACACTGACAGCTTCGACTTCATCGACAAATCCACCTCTATTGGGAAGGTCTTCACCAAACTCGTGATGGTGTCACCGAACCAAGCAAAGTGAAAACTCCAAAGTATCATCAAGTTTTCGCCATTGGAGATGCAAGCCGCGATCAAGAGGAAACATCGGAGGCTTTCGACGATTTGGGCAATCCCTATGTCGATCCCTCAGATTTAAGGAGAGGTATGGGCACTAAATATGTCGGGCCCACACCACGCGTCAGAGTTCAACTTCCACAAACAGCCTGGGATAGAGCTGCAAAATCTTTAGATGGTTCGGAGCCAATGACGACAACTGCTACAGTCCAAGAACTGCAAGCTTATCAATATAGACTCGCCAGAGCTGGAAGAGAACTGGAAAAACAGACAGAAGCTTTAAATAAAAGAAAGGAGGCAGCTTCCGCGTCAAGCAGACGAAGGGCAGATCTAAGTCGACAATCTGGAACCTCGGGAGATAGTCATAGAGAAGCTCGGAACGAGCAAGGTCCAGATTGCAACACATACCTGAAGGAGAAAGAGAGTACCTGGTTCAAAATCTCGACATGTCTTTTATGTCGATAGACACAAGAGGGAATATTATCCCTAAAACACCGTAAGCTGGGTATATGGCGACACAAGCCTTTATCCTTGCATCCGAGGCCACCTCCAGGAGATCCAAGGGAGGCTTTGTACAACATGGCGAGTAGCGGGAGCTGAAGCCATGGGAACGGCATTTGTATCAACACCGCCGAGAAGGAGCTGCAAGGCAAAATAGTCCACGACCTACGGCAGCAGCAGCAGCAAATGTCGAAGGAACAAGTGGAGCAAGAGATACGGCAGCACAAGCAAGGGTAGACAGATCACGGCAAGGCAGAAGGGAACATCGGCATTCCCCAGAACTAAACGACGAGGATATCTGCGGTTTGCCGTGCTTCACAAGGAGAGTACGAAAAACTCGAGTCCCTTCGGGATTTAAGTTGCCTGATCATTTCAAAAAATTCGACGGCCTTCAAGATCCAGAGGATTGGCTAGTTGATTATCTCGAGACAGGTGAAGCTCACGGGAGGAACCAGAGCAACAGCTATGCAAAGAATCCAGGTGCATTTGAGTGGAGCCGCACGATCTTGGATAAAGAAACTCACTCCAGGATCTATCGACAAGCTGGGAAAGTTTCGAGGACGTATTCGTCAAGAACTTCAGATCCACGTGCAAAAAACCTGCGTCGTTAGAAGAGTTGAGAGCATGTCGACAAAAGCCAGATGAGCCAATGAGAAAGTACATCCAAAGGTGGAACATCATCAAAAACTCGGCAGAAAATATATCTGACGAGAGAGCAATAGATGCGTCTGTCGCAGGAATCAGGCGTGGAGATTTTGTCGAGGACTTGGGAAGGACCAATCCAAAGACGAGTATCCGCGTTAATGGAGATAGCAAACAGATGGGCAGATGGAGAAGATGCTGTCCACAACAAACGGCACAGGTCGCCAGAGGAGGACCGTGGTCGAAATTACCAACCGAGGCGACGATTTCCTCGGCAGTACCCGAACTATGACGCCCCAGGGCAAATTTCGGCAGGTTTTCGGGCAAACACAGGAGGAAACAATAGAGATGATTATCAGAGAAGCGGTGAGCAGCGAGGCGATAACAGGGACGACTCTCGCAACAGGCAAAATAGCGGGCCTAGGTCCCAAGGCCTTTCGTGTCCCCGAAGAAATGATGAACGGACCGTGCCGGATGCATTTTTCCTCGACGAGCAACGGAAAAGACGAGTCGGGGCACCTGCAGAAAGACTTGTCAAAATTTTCAGGCAATGTTAAGGTATGCGAGCACGCTAACGCTCGAGCAGCACGAGAGAAATCCTCGGGAGCCCGGGAGCGAGATTCACCTGCCACCACCTCCCGCGATTACGGACGACAATCGGCATCGGCTCGGAATAGCGGCAGCACCTCCACCACCACCTTATGTCGATCCTAACTCAAACGGAGCGGTGTCGATGATTCGAAGGGAAGGCCGTCCAATAGAGCTCGGAAAGTAATCTCACGACAGGTGTTTATGGCACGAAAAATGCCTCCACCAACAGTTGAGTATCTTAATTGGTCGGGACAAGACATTGGCTTCACCATAGCAGATCATCCGCAGCAAGTTCCTCGACCGAGGCGGTCAGCACTTATTACGCCGGCGAGTTATTGCGGGATTTGATGTTTCCCGAGTGTTCATAGATGGCGGCAGCAGCTTAAACCTTATGTATGCGGATACATTGAGGAAGATGAACATATCCTTAGCAAACTTGAAGCCAACGAGACACAAGGTTCCACGGCATCACACCGGAGAAACCAAGTTATCCATTGGGGAAGATCAATCTCGACGTTCGGTTTGGAACCCGAGAAAATTATAGAATCGAGAAGCTGGAATTTGAAGTCGTGGATTTTCCATCGCAGTACCACGCTTTGTTGGGACGACCAGCATATGCTAGATTTATGGCGGTACCACACTATACATACCTGTTATGGAGATTGCCTGGACCAAAGGGACCAATCACAGTTAAAGGAAGCTTCGCCTTAGCCGATAAGTGCGACAAGGATTTTCATCGGTTATCATAAACTTTCGGGATGCAAGCTGAGTATTTGGCGTCAAAAAGTATGACTGATTATGACGTACTGCCAGACGTTGGAAGGCCAAATAAAGAATCAACTTTCAATACCGAGAAAAATTCTAAGGAGGTGCAGATTCACCCGACAGACCCGAAAAAGACGACATCTATCGCAAACGACATGGATATCGCATAGGAAAGCGCGCTCGTCGAGTTCCTCCGTGAGAACTGGAAAATCTTCGCATGGTGTCCAGCTGACATGCCAGGAGTACCCAGGGAACTTGCCGAGCAGCACCTAAACTTGGATCCATTAGCGAGACCAATCAAACAACCTTTGCGGCGTTTTTCGGAACCAAACCGCAAAGTTATGCTGTCAGAAATCAATCGACTACGAGAAGCTGGTTTTATCAAAGAGATATTCACAGAAGCCACATGGGTAGCAAATCCTGTGTTGGTGCCAAAGAAAAACACTAAGGTCCTTCGCATGTGCGTCGACTTTACGTGTCTCAATAAACATTGTCCAAAGGATCACTTTCCCCTACCGAGGATCGATCAAATTATCGACTCCACGGCTGGATGTGAACGTCTTTCCTTCCTGGACGCATATTCTGGTTATAACCAGATCAGATTGAAAGAAGAAGATGAAGTAAAGACCGCGTTTATTACACCTTACGGCGTGTTTTGCTACAGAACAATGCCCTTTGGTCTAAAAAATGCGGGAGCAACATATCAGAGGATGATGCAGAAGTGTTTGGCGACACAGATTGGGAAAAACGTGCAAGTATATATAGACGATGTCGTCATAACGTCAAAAAAGGGGACAACACTGATCGAGGATCTCAAGGAAACTTTTGAAAACCTCGACAAATTCTGCCTGAAGTTGAACCCGACGAAGTGTTCCTTTGGCGTCCCAGCAGGAGAACTTCGGGGTTTCTAGTCTCAGCAAGAGGGATTGAAGCAAATCCCGATAAAATACAAGCTATCGTAACAATGAGAAAGCCAACAAAGTTGAAAGAAATACAACAACTAACTGGGCGAGTCGCAGCTTTGAGCAGATTCGTCGCCAGGCTGGGAGAAAAAGCATTACCATTCTACGCTCTGATAAAGCAAGGAGACAAATTCCAATGGGAACGAAGAGGCCGACAGAGCTTTCGAAGATTTGAAGCGCACAATCTCGACACCACCAATTTTGGTGGCGCCGAAGGAAAAGGAACCTCTCCTGCTATATATCGCAGCCACGCCCCAAGTGGTGAGCACGGTGCTAGTTGTCGAAAGAGAAGAAGAAGGAAAACTCCACGGAGTACGAGAGGCCGATATACTTCGTCGGCGAAGTTTTATCGCCATCAAAACAAAGGTACCCTCGGTACCAAAAGCTAGCATACGGAGTGTTCACAACAGCACGAAAATTGCGCCACTATTTTTTGGCACACCCGATCATAGTGGTCAATGAAGCTCCCTTGTCAAATATACTAAACAATCAAGAAGCTACGGGTCGTGTCTCCCTTTGGGGAATAGAACTTTCCCCTCGGGACATCACGTATGAAAAAAAGAAAAGCAATCAAGTCGCAAATTCTGCCAGACTTCCAGACTTGTCGAGAACCTGGACCATGAATTTCGACGGGTCCAAGAGAGTAGAAGGAGCTGGCGCAGGAGTAGTACTTATATCACCTGAAGGCGACAAGTTGAAGTACATCCTTCGGATGACGTTCCCTAACGCATCTAACAATGAAGCAGAATATGAAGCCCTCATACACGGGATGAAGATGGCGAAAGCTTGCGGTGCAACTCGACTAAAAATCTTTGGCGACTCACAATTGGTGGCTCGGCAAGTTATGAACCAATGTGACGCAGTCAATGATAGCATGGTAGCATACAAGGAGGTGCATAATGAACTCGAGAAGCTATTTGATGGATGCGAGGTAAATCACATCAGTAGATTGAGCAACGATGAAGCTGACGTCCTCGCAAACATCGGGTCGCAATGCCTCCCAATCCCGCCGGAGTATTTTGGGAAGAAATAGCGGAGAGATCTACGAAACCAAAAAAGGTGCGAGAAAAAGCAAAAGAAGAGAAAACTTCGACACCCCTCACAGAAACCACGGAGGATGAAGAGGAACAAGAGCTTGTGATGATGGTACAGGTTCCTTGGATGCAAGCATATATATCATACATCCTCAGGAAAGAAATACCCGATGATCCAGTTGAGGCAAGGCGAGTAATTCGACGCTCTAAAGCTTTCACGGTGATCAAAGGAGAATTGTACAAGCGAAGTATTTCAGGCGTCCTGCAAAGGTGTGTCACACCCGAAGAAGGAAGAATAATTCTGAAGGATGTACACGAAGGAATATGCGGCCACCACGCGAGTAGTCGAGCCATTGCAGCCAAGGTTTTTCGGGCAGGATTCTACTCGGTTGACGGCAATCGAGGATGCCAAAGAAATAGTAAGGACTTGCGATGCGTGTCAAAGGTTTGCCGCAAAACCTCACTCTCCGAGCAGACAGAACTAACAGCAATACCATTGTCGTGGCCCTTTGCACAATGGGGACTCGATATAGTGGGCAAGTTACACAAATCATGGCCCGGAGGAAAGGAATACATGCTAGTAGCTGTCGACAAATTTACAAAGTGGATAGAAGCGAAGCCGATAAATTCACCAGACGGAGCATCCGCAGTAAAATTCATAAAAGGCCTCGTCTTCGATTTGGAGTGCCCCACGGCATCGTCACGGACAATGGCAGTAACTTCACCTCCCACGAATTCAAAGATTATTGCGAAGAAGTGGGTATCAAGTTGCACTTTGCGTCAGTTACACATCCTCAAACCAATGGGCAAGTCGAGAAAGCCAATGGCATCATCTGCAATGGCATCAAGAAACGTCTGTTAGGACCACTGGAAAAAGCTAGACATACCTGGCCAGAAGAACTACCAAGTGTGTTGTGGAGCATCCGAACAACACCAAATACGAACGACACGAGAGACCCCGTTTTTCCTGGTCCATGGAGCAGAGGCGAGTACTACCAATAGAAATAGAGCACGACTCCCCCGGAGTCACGAGTATAATGAAGAAACTTCCAGGATAGCATTGGAAGACGACGTAGACGCACTCGACGAAGCTCGAGACGAAGTATTATCAAGGGTAACCAAATACCAACAGGACTTGAAGAATTACCACGGTCGACGTTTGCGGCCAAGATCTTTTCGGGTGGGAGACCTAGTTCTTCGGCTCACGCGGAAAAGTCATGAAAAACTCGAGTCACCATGGCTTGGCCCTTACATTGTCACGGAAGTAGTCGGAGGAGGAGCATACGGGATAAAGGACAAGAAGACGAGGGTGGAGGAGCAAAACCCCTGGAACGTGGCGCAACTCAGGCGGTTCTACGCCTAGAGCTAAAACATAGTCCTTGTAAAACTTCAATGTACTCGAAACGCCCGCGAGTTTTCAGACGCACTCTTTTCCTTTTTCGGGGCACCGAGTGGGGCCGGGAAAGGTTTTTAATGAGGCGGGCTCGCGGTGCTGCAATATAATAAAGATAGTGTCAATATAACTTTTCTTTATCGACATGCTCAAAATCCCCAACCCGACGAATTTCAATATAGTTCCTCGAAAAAAGAAAAGCCTTGCCTTGGTATTAAAATACCTCGTGAGTCAATAAAAATACAAAATAGTACTCAACAAAGAAGTTCGGGGGCTGATATTCGCCAAAACTACATATTGAATAAATGCCTTGGTTCAAAACCTCGCATTATACAAATACAGTGAATAGCCACCGAAAACACTCGGGGGCTAGATAAACATAGAAACATGATGTTTGCTTCACAATATAATCACAATCATGATTTACAAGGAAGAGTTAGTTACCAAAGAAAAAAATTAGTCATGATTCAATATATCGTCAAGGGTAATTCTGTTTTCTTCGGGAGCAGCGCCAAGAAAATCAGCATAATGACCATCTGCAAAAAAGTCGGCATCCATCCGAAGAAGGTCTTCAATCATTTCTTCAGCTATAGGCGAAACCTTCGTGTTAATACGATCGACACCAACTCTTCGGCGCCGTACCTTCTCGTGAACTTTCGCAACAACTTGGGTCGGGTCAAGCTTTGAGTGGCGGATCCGAAGCATGATAAGGGCAAATACGGCGCCGGCTACCGGTTGAGCTCGACAAAGTCATGGATCCTGTGGGCATCCTTAAATTTCTCCATTAACTCGGGAAGAGTTTTTGGTTGAACGTTCCGAGGAAACATGGAGTTATAAACCATAGACAGGGTCTTGGTACGGAAGTCAAGGAAGTCGCGAGTTTGAGAGGCGCGATCCCGAAATCCGACAATCTGGCGGGTCCTCTCTGGGGTAGCCCAAAACAGAGAACCATGATCAAGGGAAAGGTTAACAAGGAGGTTTGTCCTAGTATTTACCCTCTCCTCTTCGGCAACAGCATCAGTAAAGGAAAGTATTAAAACAAAGGAGCAGAAAACTTTAAGAGATGTAGCATGAAGACGGAAGATATTGAGGATGAAACAAGCATACCCGACATATCCGCACTGGCTTCATTCATTAACTCAAGCATGAAATTTTCTCGAGTAGTCGCCTTTTCAGCCTCGGAAGCAGCAATTTCCCTAGCAGCCACGGCCTCGCGAGCTTGCTGAAGTGCAATTTTTTCGGCCTCAGATGACTTACGAGACTTTTCCATCATCACAAGTGTTTGCTTCTTCGCAAACTGAAGTTGCTTCCGAAGTTCATCCAATTCTTGCGGCAAGGAATCTTCGACAGGTGTAGTATCAACAAGAGCTCTCCTTGAGCGAGAAGAAGAAGGCGAAATATTGGAAGGAGCGGAAGATGGAGTATAGTTATCAAATACCAACTGAAATTTAATAAAACAAGACAATATCAATCAACAAGCAAAGATAGAGTTTTCATTAATCTTTCGGGATAGTTACAAAGACCTTACAGTGGAGCTAAAGAAGTACGTATCGCCAAATAACTACTTTGGCGACAAGAGCAAAAGAAACAGAGAAAGAAAAAACAAGGAGGCATGCAACTAGACCTCCGGCCTCGATGAGCTAGGAGTCGAAGCTGGCTTGATCCCGAGATATGCCAAGATTTTCTTCGTGTTGGGCTTGGCTGCCTTAATCAGCGACCTCCATCTCGATTGCTCTATTTGATCGGTGTCGCCAACTTTCATCCAATCAATAGTCTGTTGGCTGTCAGCAACCAGGGCAACAGTGCTTTCGACAACAATCTTCATATTTTCCTGACGCATCTTCAGTCCAAGGTCTTCTGATGAATTGAAGCTCTGGGCAAGGGCAAGGAAAGTCGGGGGCTCCTCTTTCTTCGGGAAGAAGTAGGGGAACAGCGTCGACAATCCTGCACTAGCATTTGCCACGCCTTCACGAATTTCGGACCCATGAAGCTCCAGATAAGAAAGTGCGTCAACGAGAGGGTCATTGACGGGATTCTCCAGATCAAAATCTTGGTTTTTTTGGGCTGCCACAGGAAACAAAACATTAATCAAAAAACAAGAAACATGAAGTCCACTAAAAAATAGAAGGGATCGATAATATTACTTTCAGTACGTCGACTTTGTGATTTCAGACGCTTGAGGATCCCTGCTCACGAGCAGCTTGTGCAGCTTTATGCTCGTTTAAAGCGGATTCAGCATCCTTAAGTCTTTTCTGCAGTTCCTCGACACTAGCAGCTTTTGCTCTGGCTTCATCAGCCTCGGCTTTAGCTTCGCTAGCAACAAGTTCGGCTTTCTTGCGAGCCGCCTCACTTTGCTCCAGTTTTTGAGCAAGTGCGTCGGCACGTTTATTGGCCTCTACAAGTTTCTCTGTCGAGATAAAAAAAGGAGGAAAGATCAAAAAATTGCGACAATAAACAGGAGCAAAAAGTCAGAAAGAACGGCAAGTATAAAGGTTGTTACCTTCAGTTCTGCTGGCATACTCACGGTACCCAATGAATTGGGATCCGATGCGGATAAGATCTTTGATCATGGGCTGTCAAAGAAGAACAAAGCAAGAGAAACATCGGCATGAAAAAAGAGTGAAGGCGTGAAAAAGCAAAATAGAGGAAATATAGATATCGACAAACTTACATCATCCAAGAGCAGGGTCGAAGAGCTGCCCAATTGAGGGACAGGTTCAAGACTTGTTTCAATCCTTGTCCTTTTTGGTGAAGGAGCAAGGGGGCATGATGGTGGAGTAGTGGTGACGACGTTTTGTTGAGGAGGCGAGGATTCTTCTCCTTCAACTAGCGTGTCTGAGGCAAGTACAGTATGTGACGTGCTTGTCCGAGGAGCCACGTCAACAGTTGGTACTTCTTCCTCGTCATCACTCGTTGATTAAAAATCGACAGCATAAAAAGCAAGACAAGATAAACATTTCGAGTACAGAAATACGGAGAAATAAAAATGACTTACGAGCTGACGAGGGATTCAATATAAGGATCATAAGCTGCCTTTGGATGAGAAGGAACAACTTTTTCGGCCTTAGAAGTGCCAGAATCCTCGGCGTCATTCCTTTTCCTTTTGTTCTTTGGGGAAACAGCAGGAGGAAGGGATTGCGTCGACTCGTCGGCTTCAGATTCAACTTCTTTTTCATGGGAAGCCGCAGATTTGTGAGAACCTGCGACTTCACTTTCAGGAAGAGAAGAACCTTGGTTGTCTTCGGCAACGATAGCTTGTTCTTCGACTTCTCCATCCTCAGGAAGAGGAGGAAGGGAAGCCATAGTAGGATGGTTCTGCAGGAAAATAGCGACAAAAGAAAAATTAGAGAGATATCAATACAATGAGATGCAGGGAAAGTTTGGAACAAGATAAAAATTCGAGAAGACAAAATACCTCGGGGAGAGGATTGGCGGAGCTGTATGGTTCCACGCGGCAAGAGGAGGGAATAGGATCCTTCTTGTTCGGCGAGGAAATTCTTCGAATCAGCTTCTCCAAGTCCTTCACAAAAAGATCATTGGAGAGCCTATTGGCGTCATTTTCACCAGCATACGTCCAAAGGGGATTTTTGCGAGCCTGAAGAGGCTGCACTCTAATCCTAAGAAAGTAGGCAGTGATTTGAACACCAGACAGCTCTTTGCCTCGAGTATTTTGAAGCTGATGAATACGAGACATAAGTGCTTCTGTCGCCTTTTTCTCTTCTTCGGAAGCTTCAACCATCCCGAGAGCGGCGGCGTTGAATTTTGGCACTTCCGTCGAAAGGGATTATGTTGTGTTCCACGAATTGGCACTTTCTTCGTGTATGTAGAGCCACCTTTTGCGCCATCCTTGGACGGAATCAGGAAATTCGACGTCGAAGTAATCAACGTCGGTTCGGACACGGATAACAACGCCGCCTATGTTATAGGTGGCGTTGTGGGAGCCATTGCGGCGGAGGCGAGAAAATGCGTTTCCACAGAGCCCGGTTAGGAGGGATTCCAAGGAAGCATTCGCACAACGTGATAAAAATGGAAATATGGAGGATGGAATTGGGGGTCAGGCTGGTGCGGTTGAATCCCATAAACAAAAAGAAGGCCGCGGAGGAAATCGTGAATTGGGGCGAGAAAGGCCGCGGATGAGGTGATCAACGAAACTAACCCGGTACTCCATTGGAGGGTTTGGGTAGCTTTCTTCACTGGGAAAGCGGATGGCGTCCTCTTTCTTCATCAGGCCAAGCCTCTTCAGCATGTTGACGTCTTGGTTGGAGATTTTAGATCTCTCCCACTCAAGATCTTCAGCGGCCATCTTGGACTCTGGAGTACTGTGGCGAGTGAGTCGCGTGCGCGGTGGCATCAACGGCACTGGACAAGCAACGTTCGTGCGTGCGGAAGATCAAAGAGAGTTGGGCGCAGGGGAAGTTTTTGCAAAGAGGAACAGATGTGCGGCGCAAGCGAAGGAGTGAACCGAGGTTGAAGAAAGGTTTATATAGGAATCGGGCGAAGCAATGCACCGTTGGATGAAGAAATCGTGTGGTGAAAAACGATCTTGTAGATAAAAGGATAAAAAGGTATTTTTACTGAGATGGAATAGAACAGGCGTTACCGTACGTGCGCCAGGAAAAGCGGAGGACGTGTGTCCCCCACTTGCACGACGTGTCAACGTGGTGGAAACAATGGACTACAAGGCAGAAAAATCTCGACTATTAATAGAGATGAAGTGAATTTTACTAAGGGAAGCATGCCGACAAGAAAAATAAAAGAAGATTGGCGACAGGAGAAGTTATTTGAATACTTCGGGAGCCTTTGGTCAAATACAAGTTTTTGCCCAAATGCTCGGGGGCTACTTCGATAAAAGTAAAATTTCGAGTATGGCAATATAGAAATTGTGGGAGCCTACAACCAAGCACAAGTTCTTGGCTGTAGCCTCGGGGCTACTCCCATCGGGAGCGCTGTTCGCGCACCCGAGAGATGAAAAGAAGATCATATCGGGAAATAATGACAATATAGCGACAAGGTGGACTAAAATGTTGAGCCTACAACCAAGCACAAGTTCTTGGCTGTAGCCTCGGGGGCTACTCCCATCGGAAACGCTGTTCGCGTGCCCGATGAAATTAAAAAAGAAAAAAGATAGAAAAGCAAGAGAGTATATTTCGAGTTATAATTAACTCTACATATACTCCCATCGGGAGAACAATATAAGTCATATTTGACTCGATAAAATGTGCCATTCCAACAGCCGGAAAAGCACTCGACAATATATTCTCAGAACGCCAAAGTTGCGATCAATTTCTGAAGGCCGCAAATTTGCGAAGGTAAGACCCCAGATCCGTTCTGCTGGGCGTGGCATCGCCGAAGACTGCGCTGTGCTACTTTTATCCGTATCAACAGATACGAAGAAAAATCCTAACGGACGCGTTAGGTACTCGATAAATTTGACTGGGACTCGACAGAATGTTAAGACCTTAAGCCGCACCTGTCGAAGTTTGCACCAGTATCCCGAGATCATGTCCAGGGACGTGATCTTGAAGTAGGTTTTTGCGGATTGCCACTAGAGCAGTTAACTAGTACCTGATCCGTCAGATGAACTAGCCCCAATTACCATTATCCCTGTGCAATATAGAATTTTATATGAAGAAATATAAAAAATTTAAAGCTCTCGAATAAAAATAAACAGTGGAGATTTTCCCTGACTCTACGATTCAAGCAAAATCTCGGGGGCTACTGACATAGGCATCCCAAATGGGCCTGCCGAAGGTAGTACCGGGGTTTACTGAAGGCCCACTACCCGAAGAATAAGAAGATTCGGGAGCCCAAGATATATTAAGGAAAGTTAGAGTTGTAATAGGAAGTGCTATTTGTAATCTGGCGGGATGAGTTAGAAACCGTCCCGGACTGGGTAACTTGTACAAAACGAAACCCTCGGCTCCGCCTCCTATATAAAGGGGGAGTCGAGGGACGAAGAGATCATCGAATCATTGTCTACAAACCCTAGTTTTCATAATCGTCGAGTACTTTTCGGCTGAAACCTTCGAGATCTACTTGCCCTCTACTTCCAACTAAACCCTAGCCTACAATCCATAGGCATTGACAAGTTAATACCTTGTCAAGCGGTGCTTCGGTCCTCCCACATTGTCTTAACGCACTCCATACTCTTACCTTCATTATCGTTTTGTTTGACACCTTTGTTAGTCAAAACTTCATCATGCTCAACATTTTGCTCTTCACGGAAAATCTCATCAAGACCACGACCTAAGATCAAGCTTCACTTGGGTGGCTTAAGGGCAGAATGGTATATGTTCAAGGATATTACATCTATTTTTCAATGCAGCAAATGCCCTCTCAACGGCGACTCCAAGGATAGAGTTTGGCATGGGGTTAACACGATAGATTCTAAGGGGTAGCCTAGGAGAGTTGTGAGGCTGGGATGACGTAGGCATCTTCGGATCGAGAATAGCAAGACATGTGGTTTCCCCATTTTTGGCCCCTCTCATGGAGGTTGTTGTGTTTTCTGTTGAATATTAAGTATAAGTTGGGTTACGGTAGGACTCTGAGCTGTAATATGTATGAATAGGTTACAAGTAGTGTTCGAGTACGACTCTAGTAGCCTGAGCCTCCTATATATTGTGTGTGGGGGGGGGGGGGGGGCACCACATGTTATAACATATGACGACTTGATATCAGCAGGCGCGCAAGGGGAGCTGATGGCTTGTGCCGGCGAGCAAGGCGGTCGGTGCAACGATATCAGTGGGGAGGATCGCTCGTAGTCATGCCCCGCATTGTAGGTAAGTTTGTCGAACTGCGTTAACAAATCTCGGGATCATCATCATGCTATGATTGCTCATCATGCTATGATTGCTTGGTCCTCGATAGATCGACTACGCATCTACGACGACAATAAGTGGTATCAGAGCGGGTTAAAGGCTGCTGCGGGAAATTGAACTAGAGGAAGAAAGCGGAAGAATCTCTGCGAGAAGATAGTTCATCGAATCGGACGGGACAATCGTGGCCAGGCTTTGTAACCAAATCGAACAGTTGCAGGTGTAATCTCTGAAAACAAAGCAGTTAATTCAGGAGAAGCGGTCGGTGAAGTTGATCTACTACATCAACTGAGACTTCTTGAGCAGCGGACATCGGAAACAGCAAAGCGGCAGACCCGATCGGAGGCGAGCGTGCGGCGGCAGGGACATCAGGGCATCTCCAACGCGCGACCCAAACGGACGCGCTGGGCCGTCCGTTTTGGACTGTTTGGGTCGCCGCTCGGACACGCGGACAGCGGCCCGCGTCCGGTGTCCGTTTGGGTCGCGCGCTGCGCCCAACGCGCGGACGCATCGCATATTTGGACAAACACGAAAACAAAATGAAAATGGCAAATTTAAACGCTATTTGATTAAACATATGCCCTATTTTGGGCAAATTTGTACATAGCCCTATTTTGGGCAAATAACTAACACCCCTATATGGGCTTTTAAATATAAATTAAAAACCCTCTATTAGGGTTTGGTCGGCGGCGCGGTGGCCGCCGGTGCGCCGCCTAGCCCCTGTGGGCGTCGTCGGCGACGTCGTCGTCGTGGACGACGTCCCCGGGCGGGGAGGCGCTGTTGTGGCTCGACCGCGCCGGGGACTCCGGCCACGGAGACCACTGGGCCTCCTCCCAGGCCGAGTGGGGGTCCGGAGCCACCCGAGGCTGCGGCGGCGCACGGAGCAGCGCCTCCTCCCTGAGGCGCTGCTGCCTCTCCTGCCAAGCGCGGCGCCTGGCCTCCTGGCGGCGCCGCTCCTCTGCGCGGCGCCTGGCCTCCTGGCGGCGCCGCTCCTCTGCGCGGCGCCTGGCCTCCTGCCGCCGCTGCTCCTCGCGGCGCTCCTCGTCGGCGCGGCGCCTGGCCTCCTCCCGCCGCGCCGCTTCCTCCTCCTCCCGTCGCGCCTGGCGGGCCTGGGCGTAGAGCTCCCAGAGCTCTGCTTCCTCCTCCGCCAGACGCGCCGCCTCCTCCATCTCGGATGTTCGAATGGCCGCCTGGAGGTGCGGCCATTTCTCATCCTCCTCCGCCGCCGAGATGAGCAGCGCGGCGCGGAGGTCCGGGTCCTCCTCCGAGGACTCGGGCTTGGGCTCGAGCAGCAGCGGCGGCGGTTGCGGCAATGCCGCGCCGCCGCGGGCGGCCTCTCCGATGTGGAGGCTGCCTGGGTTTCCGCACGATGGTCGCAGCGCCGGCGGACGACGCCGGCTGCTGCTCGCCTCGTCGTCGTTGGCTCCGTCGAAAACTCGCTTCGGGGCCATGGCGGCGGTTTCGCTGCGGGAGTGGAGTGGGGACTGGAGTGGAGGGCCAGATCCCCTCCAGTCCCCATTTAATACCCCCCCGGGTCACCGACAGGCGGGCCCAAAGGAGACGAGGCGACGGACGCCCGGACGCGAGCGGACGCCGCATGCCATCCGCGGCCACGCAAACCTAGCCCAGATTTGGGCCGGGTTTGGGTCGTTCCGGACGCCGCGGCCGTCCGCTTTTGCGGTGCGTCCTCGCGTTGGGCCGCGATTTTGTCCGGTTCGACCCATCCGGACGCGCGGGCGCGGGATGGGTCGCCCGGTTGGAGATGCCCTCAGATTGGTCGCGAAATCGATTGGGGTCGTGACTGGTGAGTCCGGAGAAGCGGCTAACACATGAGGCCCCGGTGGGGTTGTGCTGCTACGGGCTAGTGGGCCAGATGTGCATGTGTAACCCAAGGCTAGGCTCAAGCCAGCGTCGCAAGAGCTGGCCCTAAGAGCATGACTAACAGGCCCCTTATAACCCGTTCACCCCGTAAAATTCCGGCGGGATACGGCATACGGGGCAGGCGCGGTTTGGGCCGTCTAGCAGGCTCCGTATTCGGGCTGGCCCGTTTTGGCAGAATACGGGGCCCAGGAAATTCGCACCGCCGCCCCCTACTTATACCGGGCGAAGGTGCGAGTGAGGGGTTAACCCCTCACTCGCAACCCTAGCTCCGCCGTGCGCCGCCGCCTCCCCAGTTAGCTCCAGCGAGAAATCCCGCCCACCCCAGCTCCGCATTTCAACCGCCGGTCGGCATATACGCACGCCGCCACAGTACCACCTCGCCGGCGAGCAGATCGAAGCGATCCCGCTCACCGGACACCGTCGAGGAGGCGTGGCATCTCCAATGCAAGCGTTCCGCCGCCGGGAGCCGCCGTGCGGCCTGCAGGTACGCCGGCGCCCTGTACGTCCCGCCGAAGCTCCGTGAGTTCGCGTCGGGCGGGCTCTGGTACAAGGAGGATCCGCCGCTCAAGCCGATGAGCGGCCCTGACTTTGACAAGTGGCGCGCCGAGTGGGAGCGCAACCGCCGGGCGAAGACGGCGCGCATGGGACGCGCGCATCGGGAGCACCAGCGGCGGAGGAGCTCCGCTCGCCGGCGAGGAGGAAGAGGAGGAGGAGGAAGACCCCCTCTTCTTGCAGGCGATAGAAGCGTCCCTCAAGGACGACGCCGACAAGAAGAGGGCGGAGGAAGAAGAGATGGCGGCGGCCATCGCCGCCGTGAAGGAGGCGCAGGCGCGGGAGGCGGAGGCGGACGCGTACATCGTCGACCTCTCCGACTAGAAGTCGCGATCCATTTAGGATCGCGCAATTCAGTATGTATATTCGTTGATCTGTATGTATGATCGACTATCTGTGAACTATGAATATGAACAAGTTTCCCGGGTTTTTAAATTTACGAATTTACGGGGTGAAATACGGGGTCTGCTAGACGGAACGGTCTATCTAGGAGCACTTTTTTTATACGGGGCGAAATACTCGCGTTTTACGGGGCAGAAAAGTAAGGGGCCTGCTAGACATGCTCTAAGGGCATTTCTAGCAGGGTGATCCACCGGGTCTGGCATGGCTAAATCGGTTCGCGCGGATAGGCGGACCCGCCGCGTGCGGTTTAGTGGGATAACCCAAACGGACCGATCCGTCCGACGCGACCCATCGACTCACAAAATTTAGGGAACTGATGTGTCTGCATGGACGCTGCGCGGACAACGCACATGCTGTGGGCCCGCTTAGAATGACACGGCAACAGAATGCTGACCGGCGGCAGCGGCCTTGGCCACCAAAGCCGTCGCTGATTACTATGACTGCCCCTTCAGCTCATGTGTCGTCATTGAAGCCGATGCCGATGAAAGCTACGCGTGCCTGTGACGGCATTGATGACCCAGGGTACTTAAATCGGCCCATGTGCCCGCCTCTCCTCCCCCACTCCCACGTCCAACTCCATTGCCTACAAGCCATCACCACCCACTCTCGTCAGCGATGAAGATGCACTCTCGCTGGCGATGAAGATGCCAAAGTGTCTCAAGCAGACCGCCAAGAACCACGAGGCGGGGTCCTCGTCCCGCTGACGCCACCAGGATTCCCACCTCGACGCAACCCTACGTGAGCTCGCAATCTGCTGCCACTCCCACAAGCGGAACATTTCGTCAGGCCTAAACCTCCACAGCCCGCACTCTCGTCTCCTCTGCAGCAATCGGGACGCAACAGACGCTATGTGTCGTTGCACGAGGCACAACGACAGTGGGCGTAGGGCGGCCCCTTGCCGCCACTGTGGCGTCTCCCTACCACATGGGTGGCATCTGAAAAGGGGGAGGATCCTCGTGCCGCCTGTGCCCACGAACGGGCAGGCACTATGTAGGAGATGCGCCCCGAATGGGTGGGCCCACAAACCAAGTGTATCGCGCTGATGTGCGCACCAGCATGGCAGACGGGCAACCACCCACAATCTAACTGTGGACCAGCGCAAATGGATCAAAACAGACCGATTAGGTCATCATTTTAGGCCAGCCCCACTTGAGATGCCCTAAGAGCATCTCCACTCGCCCTCCCCAAAGGCCCTCTACCGGCGCCAAAATTTTTGTCCAACCACAGCCTCCAAATTAGGTTTTCAGCCGGCGTGGCCCAACTCTCCATCCGACGTCCCAGGCCGAACCCAGTAGAAAGGGAGGCTAGCACGGGCGCCGGCGCGCCGCGTATTGGCAGGAATAAGGCGCGGGAAACGCCTCCTGGATGTGGACCCAGCTCGTCAGTGTCGGTGGAGTCATCTTCCTCCTCGCCTTCTGCACCCATTAAAGGCTGCGGCTTGATCAGCGCCTGCTCGTCTTCAGCGACTGCTCGCCTTCATGGGGCACGTCCCGTCGATGGGGCACATATCGGCGTTAATGCTCGCCAACGCCCTCCCCCCTCGGCGCCATTTAAACCTCCTGCGCCGCTTCCTCGTCGCACATTCTAGCCAGCCACAGCTTCATCCTCGCCGAGCAAACCTGTAATATCCCAGGTTTAGAGACGATCGAGGGATAGAATTTAGGAAGGGATGTGCATTGCATCGTAAAATCTGGGGAAATTTCGCGCTTTTATAGAAAAATTGCATCAGAGGGGGACAAGTTTCTCTCTCGGCACCACATAGGGTTAGGGTTTCGAGAGTGCGATAAACTTGGACCTATCTAAACTCAAATAGGGTTTTCGAGAAGAGAGGGGAACAATCTACCTCTCAACTTAAGTTGCATGATTGAATTCAAACAAGTTATGTTTGAATTTCAAATTCAAACATATTATACTTCAAATATGGATAATTCATTAAACAATTGAATAATCAAGAATATAAAATAATATAACACATACTTAAAGCTCAATAGAGAAACCTTGAGCTTTATTGATTAACACACAAGATACAAAGTCATTTACAATATTCTTATGAATCTATTATATTATTAAAACAACAAACAACCAACGGTGAAGATTTATCACTCCAAAACTTAGATATATAAGCGGTGTAGATTTAACAAGTACGTCCGATCTAAAAGCCACGCTCCAAGCATGCCATCTAATCATGATGGAAGGAACCAGCAGAAAACTCTCCCGCATGATCTAACTCTTGCACATGAAGCATGCTTCACCGCCGCAACCAACGCTGCCTCGAGCCGTCGACTAACTCTACCGCCGCTATTGCTTATCACCCTCATGGCTGCGTCAATTCTCCATGCCATCATGGCCCTTCCATATTGCCCCCCCTCACCGTGTCAATTCTCCGTGCTGCCATCTGCTTCATTGTTTGATCTGCAGTGGATCTAAAAAAGGTACGATCCAATTGATCTGCACTTGGCTCTTCCCTAAGTCCCCGGTATCAATCTTTGGTCCAGACTTTGCTTGGCTTGCCTTAATCTTATTTCTCTATAAATTCTCCCAATCTTCCAAGTGGATGATACTGCTATGGGTCGTGCTTATACAACAGATCTGTCTATTGTTGTCCGTGCAGGCTTCGGGGATACATGACCAACGACCGCGCTTCAAGGTATCAGATCGATCGGTTCTATGCACAATTTTTCTATTGCTATGTTTCTTTCGATTTGCAGCTAGCTGTTTAATAATCAGTTTTCAGTTCAGAACTGTCCGGAATCGTATCGTCTTTAATTTGCCTGTTTGCGATCAATACATCTAAGATAGATGCGTCCCACGCAGCTGCAGCGGTGTATTCGGTCGATCGCCGACGCCGCCGTACATCGGAAGCACCTGCAGTAGCTGGACACATTCAGTCGATCGCCATAGTTTGACGTTGACGTAGATCGCACACAGCAGCAGCGGTACGCCAAGCTTCGTGGGTCCGCATGTACGCATGCACGTACGTCCATTAGATTAGTTACCATGAAAGTGCATTCGTGTAGGCATGCATATATTGATGGGATGGGATCGATGGAAGAAGACTAATGGCTGATGAAATATGTGTTGGTCGTCTAAGATGTACATTATCATCTCTCTAGCCATATATTAGTATATGCTATTAATCCGTGCATACCTCTTATCATGCTTTACACAAAAACTGTACCTAAAAGTCGCTTGACTATGAAGGTGATGTTTCTAGCGAACCGGTTTCATATGGTTTTAAGATAAGAATCAGATCTAAATATTCGTTTTTTCTGAAGTTCTTTCCTAGATGCTGAATTTGATTTTATTCATTATAAAAAAATACGGTTAATGTAGGGAACGGAATATTTGGCTTGGTTGCTTGAGTTAATGGGAAAAACTAGGGAACAAATGAAACTATTCTCCTTGCAAAAGACTGTCATGTCTGATGGATTATGTGGTTGGCTAAGATGTGTGCATTTATCCTCTCTTTCAATATATTATACTACCTCTGTCCATAAATAGATGCCAAAAGTTTATCTAAATTTAAATGTATCTAGCCACAATTTAGTGTATAGATACATCCGAATTTAGATAAATCTTTGGCATCTATTTATGGACGGAGGGAGTACTATTTTTAATTTGTTCATGTCTCTCATCATCCTTACCAGAAAAAGCTGGACCAAAAATAGCTTCATCATGAAGGTACGAGACTGGGTATAGGACAACACGTTTATAGGTTTCCAGGTAAGAAGCATATATTGATTATTGAGTTTTTCTCTTGAAGTTATTTTCAGGCTAATTATGGTTAATTTTTGCACCATGGCTAATAATTATTTTTATTTGTAGTACACTTTATTATCTCTAATACCAGTAAACTGTTATCTGCACCATTTTATCATGATAGATTTGGTTTGGGAGTGCATTACATGTGTAAGTAAATTGGCTAGAGTAATCTTGATTTCTAACGGCAATTTTTTTTATTCAACAGAAAAAGGATTGATGCACAATGTGGACTGCACGTCCCAACTCTGTATCGTGTTCGGCTCTACCGCTGTGCTCCATGCCAGACCTGCTTCAAGCAGTCTGGTTAGTGGTTGCTCTACTAGCATGTGGGGTTAGTTCTGCCGATCTGGAGCACCAGGCGTTAATTAATTCAGATGTACAAATCTTATATGCAATGTTTCTTTCTTGGACATTGAAGTTCAAGATTACAGTTTCTTTTGCGAATTTTGCAGCAACGGACGCCATGGAGGAAAAACACGTAAATGCTAATGAAAATTCAACAGGGACAGCACCTAGCAGGAGTGCAGGACTAATCGCTGACTTAACCTTTGTTCCACCATGAAGAGACGTGAGAGTGGCTGTGCGCAAACTAAGTCACCTAAATTTTGCTCCTACTATGAAAGCAACCTGATCGTCCGAGATTAAATCTTAGGTAGAGGTATGTCTTCACTTATTGCTTCGTCAAGAGTGTCAAATTTATGTACTCCCTATGTCCTAAAAAGAATGTCAAATTTAGACAAAGTTGAGACGTTCTTTTTGTGCTTGAAATAATACACTTTTGCTTGGTATGTTGCACAGATTGTAGTGGTATTAATTTGATATTTTAGATGTTTTTATTGGTTTCCAAGATTGGAGTGCTACACAAATAAAATATCAAATCAATGTGCACTAATATTTCTATTGGATTCCAAACAATAATACTTTTGCTTGGTATGTTCACAGATAATTCCCTTGCTTGGAGGTTGCTGATTCATCATAGATGCCTGCTACTTATGATTGCCCTGTATGGCTTGAACAAGTGAATCTTACGTCCCTAACTCATATTTTAATCTGTTCAACATTTTGCAAGTTTGGATCCTTTGGGATAATGTGTTGTGAAATAATTACAATAAAATATAAGTAGAATATTTTGGAAGGACATATGGTAGTTTTTGCTTCTTGCCTTTTCTGTTTGCTCAAGACGGTAGGTCATGTGTTCGTAGATATTTACTTAAACAATATAATATATATGTTTGTTAGTAATAAAGTTTCATGTAAACATGTGATCGGATCATAGGGAAAAAATACCAGGACATTTCATCAAAAATGAAGCTGGAGGGGTGCACTATTTATAAAAATAACCATTCTAAAATCCACATATTTCAAAATAATGTGTGGTGCATGGGTACAATATTTTACAAACTGTGCATGTTTATTTCAAATACTTTTTAAAATCTTTCGTTTTAACATCTAGACTAGACATGCGTCAGTTATACATAGTGAAGTGCAATTGGCTGTGAAAGTTTAATTGTAGAGTCCCCCAATGCATAATAGAACTCAGGAGCATAAAAAATGATGTTGATTGTGGTTCGACTTTCGACGTTTCCAAAGTTCTGCATTTTAAATGAAAGTGGAGCGGTAGGGGAGCTTTGCCAACTTTGTGTTATAATTTTAAAATATATTTTAACTTCTTATTTCTCTCAAAATGTTTCACAAAAGGTATTACCAAGAAAATAATAAATTAGAAATGTTCAAGATATATTGGTGCTAGGCGCGCAATTGCGCGGGTCACCCAGCTAGTTATAATTATTACAACACATTACAGAAATTAATTAAATGAAAAAGAAAATGAAAATTACAAAGTTATGCAAATGGCTAAACTACTAGCTAAATTCTTCAAGAATTCTTGATCAACACTTGATGAGGAACTTCTTGAGCATTCCTTTGATCCCTGCATTTTAACACAACACATAGAAAAGCAAATTATGCCAAGTGGCAAAGCCACTTGGCATGTTAGTGTAAAAATGATCAAATTGAGAGGATAATCTCAACACTGTCGGGGAAGCCAAGCCAAAGGACCAAGTCCCAACCTGTGAAGCACACAGGCAGCTCACAGGGTGTGCTGCATGCACAACAGCACACACACAGGCCAGGGGAGGGTCACCAAAGTGACCAGCTTTGTTGTCGACCAAGGAAGCAAGGTACATGGGGTATAAAACCTTTTCACAACCCAAACCCTAGCTGTTCATCGACAGCAGCTCCACAGGGTAAGAACACAAGAACAGGAAGAACTCCTAGCCAACAAAATCATCCAGAAACAGCTTCATCAAAGAACTGCTTTCTGTTGAGCATCAAACCATGAAGTAGATCAAGCACAAGCCACTAGGAGGAGCAGGGCAAGCACAGAAAGCATCCAGAAGCAAAACCTCTACACCAACACCGTTTTCTAGGAGCTGGAGTGAGGTATACCATGATCATGAGCAAACCAGATGGTTTTGTTCACCATTTGCACAGCCATGTATACACAGACACACAAAAGGGTGGAATACACCAGTATTGATCATCACTTGGTCATAGACCAAGAGTAACCTGGTGGACATGGCAAAGACCAGGGATCAATCACAGCCTAAGACCATGGTTGTGCCAACCAGACAAGAGGTAGCATATTTCCAAATGGAAATAGGAAGAAAACCATCCCACACTTTAACCTATATACACCCAGATTACTCTAGCCCATTTAAAAACCATCAGACATCCAGAGAAATATGTTTCTGCAAGTATTTGTCAACATCAAAAGCTTCTGGCAATCAAACATGATCAGCCAGTAAGCATTTGTCCATACACAGCAAGCCACCTGAGGTGGGAGCTACCAAAACAGCAGGGAATTGCTGTTGAGGCCACCTCAACCACAAAATCATCAAGCCAAATAGCATATCATTACCCAGAAGGGTTTAAAGGGAGCTAGGGTCCCCAATAAATGATTGGCATCCCTCTAGCCCTATTAAATCCACTTATATGATCATTACTGCAAAGCAGTTCACATCATTTATCTATTTAATGAATCAAAACTACACAGATAAATGAAACAGTTAAGTAAACCATACACCAGGCCTTGCTGATGATCCAATGGATCATTGCAAGCAATAGCAGGGGCTTGAGTAAGCACAAGTATGCACTAGCACAGGCCAGTGTGTCACACAGACACAAGGAGGAGCATCAGTGAGTCATAAGTCATAAGACAGCAACCATCTCCAAGCAACTGATGACCATATGATCATCAGGACTTGGCAGGGCATGCAAGAGCATGCTAGAACCTAGTACAGCACCTATCCATGCACCATATATATTAAATAGCCACAGCTCATGATTAACTGCATCACAGATAATCAAATAAATCATATATAATTGTATCCAGAAGCACATCAACAAAGAAATGATGCATCTAGATGACAGACAAGCCTAGTAGAGCTTTGCCATGAGCTAGAGCTCAATGAGCAACACACAAGTGGCACTGGCTCTTGCATAAGCAAGGATTACTTCAAATAATCAAGCCAGAGACAAGGTGTGAGAACACACAGGACCATCCAGTAGCAGCAATAGCAGCTGGAGCCACATGGCAAGCCATGAGCATCACAACATGCTCATGAGCAACTGCAGGAGTGCCACAACAGTAATAACAGCATGAAAACAAGCATAGGAATAGCTGCAGACAAGTTACACAGGCATAAGCAAGCCAGTAGCATCTAGGAAGCACACAGAACCATGCACAACGAGTAAGGTAGAGCAGCACAGGCTAGAGCATGGAGAGAGTAGCAGCATAAACAGAGCAGCAGCACAGGCATGCTCACAGAAGCAACAACATAGGCTAGGGCATGGTGGTAGCAGCAACAGCACACAGCAGCAGCACGGCACCATGGATGCCAAGGCATCCAGTGGTGGAAGAGGAGGAAGAACAGACGAGAGAGAGAGAGAGTGGAGCACACACTTGGGCGAGAAGGCAGCAGTCGCGGCCATGGCGGCCACGGCGGCACACGTCAGGCGAACGGCGGCGCCAGGCCAAGCCTAGCCAGGCCACGGCAGAGCCGCAGCACCCAGCACCACCACGGCGGAGCTCACGGCGGCGTCATAGCGCCTGGAAAGCCAGCAAGCAGCGAGATCGCCGCGGATCCCGTAACCCTAGCCACAGAGAGGGGGTCGAGGACGAGCGGGAGCCATGCCAGCTCTAGATCTACGCGGAGGAGTATGAACGGCGTCGTGGGGCGGTTCGATTACGCCCCATGGCGAGGGCCAAGACCGCCGGAGTCCGTCGGAATCGACCGGCGACGGCGGAGGCGCCATGGGTCGCTAGAGAGAGAGAGGATTAGGGTTCATCGAGTCGACGCGGTGGAGAGGTGGAGTGAGCGACCGCACGGGTCGGTTGGACCCGAGTGGGTCTAACCCAACCCGTTGGGCTCCACTGACAGGTGGGCCTAGGGGCATTTCTGTCTTTTCAAAAAATTGCCCAATTAATTAAATCTCTCCATGAATTTTAGAAAATAAATATAAATCTAAAAAATAAATAAAAATATGAAAACCAATCAGCATAAAATTCTCTACCATAATAAAATATGAAATAGAATTGTTGAAACCCATAAAATTGGATCATAATTTAAGGCAAAGAATAAAAATAAAAAATAATCATTAAAAATAACCCACCGGATTTTTAATGATAAAATAAGTCCATAAATTCTTTTGGACTTTAAAAACACCTTGGCAACATTCCAAGGTAGTATTTTACCTTAAACAGAGTATTCCTAAATTATTCTTAGTAAACACCTCTTACATGAAATAATAAAGCATCGGGAAGGGGGAACCAAACCCTAAAAACTAAAAGCATGCATAATTGCTTCTTTAACCATTGCCCTTATCGGACAATGATGCTTCTTTCAGAAACCGAGGACAAGGGTCGGTCCACACCTTCCAACTGCAACACTTTGCAGTCTTCAGGCAAGTTCATCGCTTGCTCATGTCATTTGAGTATTTTTACCAAATTACTTGCAAAGTACTACACTTATCACTCTTGCATGAAAATCAAAAGAACTATTTTCATAACTATGAATATGACTATGTGGTGGGCAATGGAACCATGGTAGGTGTTGATATGGTGGAGGTTCCATTGCAAGGGTTTATATCCATCTAGGATTAAACAACAAATGTCGTCCAGTGATTCTTGTGTTGTAAAACTCGTGTTAACCATAAGATCTGGAGTGGGACAGAATAGTCAGTTGTACTTCCACCTCTCGTTCATCAACGGATGCGCTTACCGTAGACACTTGATCCCGAGGGACAAGCGGTAAGGTGGGGAACCCGTTAAAGTCCTCACGGTAATGCGAGCTATGATGGGTTGCAACGACCGGTGAAGGTATCGGGCCAGGAAGCCTGATAGTAGTCGAGGTCGGATGGTATCCTTTGGATACGCTGGCCGGCGAGGACCCAAGGTCGGAATTGCAACAAAGGGTGGGTGTGCGAGGTAGCGGAGGAGTATAACTTGGCTATGACCTTATACCGGGCCTCACACCATCGGAAGTGTGGACGGGAAAGCTGCCCGGTTGGCACCAAGGTTAAGATCTCTTGTGGGTAAAGCAACACACCTCTGCAGAGTGTAATGAATCGTGACCTGCTGATGACCCAAAAGTATAGGGGGTGTATCGTAGTATCTTCGATAAGTAAGAATGTCGATCCCAACGAGGAGCAGAAGGTGTTGACAGGCAGTTTTGACGAAGGATTCACTGTAAATGCTCACGTGACAAGTATTCGGGGGTTTTGATGTAACGGATGAATAAAGTACAAGTAAGTAAAATGCGAGAGAAATAATTGCAGCGAGTGGCCCAATCCTTTTTAGCACAAAGGACAAGCCGGTTTGTTTACTTATAATGACCAAACGTTCTCGAGGACACACGGGATTTTAGTCTAGTGCTTTCGCTACATACAGCTTGATTAATCTTCATTGTTTTGATAAGTGTTGTGTGGGTGAACCTATGCTAATGTACCGCCCTTCCTAGGACTAATACATACTTGTGATTATACCCCTTGCAAGCATCCGCAACTACAAGAAATTAATTAAGATAAATCTAACCACAGACCTTAAACTCGAGATCCTCGCGATCCCTCCTCGCATCGATATACCAACGGGGGTTTAGGTTTCGTCACTCCGGCAACCCCGCAATTGGAAAACGAGTACAAGATGCATTCCCCTAGGCCCATAAATGGTGAAGTGTCGTGTAGTCGACGTTCACACGACACCACTAGAAGAATAACACCACAACTTAAATATCATAACATTGAATATTACTCAACCATAGTTCACTACTAACATTTAGACTTCACCCATGTCCTCAAGAACTAAACGAACTACTCACGAGACATCATATGGAACATGATCAGAGGTGATATGATGATGAATAACAATCTGAACATAGACCTTGGTTCAATGGTTTCACTCAATAGCATCAACAACAAGTAGAAATCGAGTATCGGGAGAGTTTCCCCTATCAAACAATCAAGATCAAACCCAAATTGCTACAGCGGTGACGATGTCCAGCGGTGGAGATGGCGGTGATGATGGTGGAGATGATGATGATGGTGATGGAGATGATGTCCAGCTCGATGGCGGTGACGATGGCGTCGATTTCCCCCTCCGGAGGGAATTTCCCCGGCGGATTCCTGCCCGCCGGAGAGCTCTTTTCTCTCCGGTGTTCTCCGCCCCGCGAGGCGGCCGTAACCCTTCGTGAGGATTCCTCTGTGGCTTAGGTCTTCGGGACGAAGGGTTTCGCGAAGAAAAGGAGGCGAAAGAGGCCGAGGGGGCCCCACACCACATGGTGGCGCGGCCAGGCCATGGGCCGCGCCACCCTATGGTGTGGGCCCACCATGGGTCCAGGTGGCTCCCCCTTCTGGCTTCCTTCGTCATCTGGAAAAATAGGATTTTTGGTAAAACTTCCTTCCACAGCTTGATCTTCCGAAATATTGCATCCCGACGGTGCTTTTTCCAAGCAGAATCTCGGCTCCGGTGCTCGATCTCCAAATAATCATGAAACATGCAAAATAGATGAAATAACATAAGTATTGTGTCCCAATATGAAATATATCAATGAATAACAGCAAGTTATGATATAAAATAGTGATGCAAATTGGACGTATCACCTGTCACTCCCTGCTCCGGGTTTTGGAACTGCGACCGCAGCCGGAAAGGAACTCCATGAAGTTCTAGTAAACCGGTGAAGGCTGACGGACATAGTTCTTCTGAATAAAAGCAACCATTTGAAGAAATGATTACAAAAACCTGCATTGGTATTAGACTTTCTGGTCTAATACCGTAGCTAGTGCATTAAACACCTATGAACTTGTTGAGTACGCTCGTACTCATACCTCTTATAATCCCCTGCTTAGATTGCCTGAATCGTCTTGAGGAGGACACCGACGACCAAGAAAGAGCAGATGGGATCTGCTATGAAGAGCCTGACCTCTCCGGAGGTGTAGAAGAAGTAGACTACCTTATAGTCTACGGAGCCGGGGACGGTTCCGAAGGAGGACAAGTCTAGTACCGTGGAGTCGTAGTAGTAACCGAGCAGTACGAACACTTTAGTACTTAGCTGCTCGAGCCGAATAAATGTATGACCTGCTAAGACTATTATATTGTAAGCTAAGTCGGGTTCACCTAGAACCCAGGAGTATTCCTCTCTGGACCCAGGAGGAACTCCGTGATGATATGTACATATGGTTTGTAATAATAAATGAATGAGTTATGGACCAGCTATGTTCTGTTGTACTACTCTGAGGGATATAATATTTGCGGATTGGTACTTCGTGAATGTTATATCAACGACTGGCATACTACAACATGCAGTGGTATGCAGGGTCACCACAAAACCGTCACCCTCCTCCATCTTCTCCAGCACCGACACCCTCGCCATGGACCACTGCGAAGGAGACGGTGTTGCTGCCAACGGCTTTGGCCGCCGTCGGCTTCTCGTCGGCGAGGAGCGTGCATTGTGGACGACGAGGTACCCCGTCCCCCTGGGCATGTGATGTTCGTTAGGATGGGTGCTCAACGCTGGCGGTCTGCCGGTACCGCCGGTGCCGACGGGGTCGGCGCGCCAGGCCGCCATCTACGACCACTACTGGGGTGAGTTGACGTGGAGGAGTGCAATGAACCTTGTTGGGACCCGAAAACCACTACATATGGTCGTTGTTCTTCCAGTGCCAGTGCGAGGATCGTATTGCCACCTATGACGGCAACGGCGATCCCTCGGGGAACAACAACTCCAAGGGACGAATGTGGTGGAGCGTGATAACGCGTGAAGCACACGTCCGTTGGGAACCCCAAGTGGAAGGTGTGATGCGTATAGTGATACGTCTCCGACGTATCGATAATTTCTTATGTTCCATGCCACATTATTGATAATATCTACATGTTTTATACACATTATATGTCGTACTTATGCATTTTCCGGCACTAACCTATTAACGAGATGCCGAAGAGCCGTTCGTTGTTTTACGCTGTTTTGGTTTCAGAAATCCTAGTAAACAAATATTCTCGGAATTGGACGAAATCAACGCCCAGGGTCCTATTTTTGCACGAAGCTTCCAGAAGACCGAGGGGGAAAGGAAGTGGGGCCACGAGGCGCCGACACAACAGGCGGCGCGGCCTGGCCCCCGGCCGCGCGGCCTCGGCGTGTGGGGCCCTCGTGTGGCCCCCCACGTTGCCCTTCCGCCTACTTAAAGCCTTCGTCGCGAAACCCCCGCATCGAGAGCCACGATACGGAAAACATTACCGAGACGCCGCCGCCGCCAATCCCATCTCGGGGATTCTGGAGATCACCTCCGGCACCCTGCCGGAGAGGGGATTCATCTCCCGGAGGACTCTTCACCGCCATGGTCGCCTCCGGAGTGATGAGTGAGTAGTTCACCCTGGACTATGGGTCCATAGCAGTAGCTAGATGGTTGTCTTCTCCTCATGTGCTTCATTGTCGGATCTTGTGAGCTGCCTAACATGATCAAGATCATCTATCTGTAATTCTATATGTTGTGTTTGTCGGGATCCGATGGATAGAGAATACTATGTTATGTTGATTATCAATCTATTACCTATGTGTTGTTTATGATCTTGCATGCTCTCCGTTATTAGTAGAGGCTCTGGCCAAGTTTTTGCTCTTAACTCCAAGAGGGAGTATTTATGCTCGATAGTGGGTTCATGCCTCCATTAAATCTAGGACAAGGATGAAAGTTCTAAGGTTGTGGATGTGTCTGTTGCCACTAGGGATAAAACATTGATGCTATGTCTAAGGATGTAGTTATTGATTACATTACGCACCATACTTAATGCAATTGTCTGTTGTTTGCAACTTAATATCGGAAGGGGTTCGGATGATAACTCGAAGGTGGACTTTTTAGGCATAGATGCATGCTGGATAGCGGTCTATGTACTTTGTCGTAATGCCCAATTAAATATCACAATACTCATCATATCATGTATGTGCATGGTCATGCCCTCTCTATTTGTCAATTGCTCGACTGTAATTTGTTCACCCAACATGCTATTTATCTTATGGGAGAGACACCTCTAGTGAACTGTGGACCCCGGTCCATTCTTTTACATCGAATACAATCTACTGCAATACTTGTTCTATCGTTTTCTGCAAACAATCATCATCCACACTATACATCTAATACTTTGTTACAGCAAGCCGGTGAGATTGACAACCTCGGTGTTTCGTTGGGGCAAAGTACTTTGGTTGTGTTGTGCAGGTTCCACGTTGGCGCCGGAATCTCTGGTGTTGCGCCGCACTACATCCCGCCGCCATCAACCTTCAACGTGCTTCTTGGCTCCTCCTGGTTCGATAAACCTTGGTTTCTTTCTGAGGGAAAACTTGCTGCTGTGCGCATCATACCTTCCTCTTGGGGTTCCCAATGAACGTGTGAGTTACACGCCATCATATAGCAGCAAGTTTCCCTCAGTATGAAACCAAGGTTATCGAACCAGTAGGAGATGAAGGCCACGTGAAGGTTGTTGGCGGAGGAGTGTAGTGCGGCGCAACACCAGGGATTCCGGCGCCAACGTGGAACCTGCACAACACAATCACAGTACTTTGCCCCAACTTAACAGTGAGGTTGTCAATCTCACCGGCTTGCTGTAAACAAAGGATTAAACGTATGGTGTGGATAATGATGTTTGCTTGTAGAAAACAACAGAGAACATAGATTGCAGTTGATTGTATTCAGATGTAAAACAATGGACCGGGGTCCACAGTTCACTAGTGGTGTCTCTCCCATAAGAAATAGCATGTTGGGTGAACAAATTACAGTTGGGCAATTGACAAATAGAGATGCATACATATCATGATGACTACTATGAGATTTAATCAGGGCATTACGACAAAGTACATAGACCGCTATCCAGCATGCATCTATGCCTAAAAAGTCCACCTTCGGGTTAGCATCCGCACCCCTTCCAGCATTAAGTTGCAAACAACAGACAATTGCATTAAGTATGGTGCGTAATGTAATCAACACAAATATCCTTAGACAAAGCATTGATGTTTTATCCCTAGTGGCAACAAGCACATCCACAACCTTAGAACTTTCTATCACTCGTCCCGGATTCAATGGAGGCATGAACCCACTATCGAGCATAAATACTCCCTCTTGGAGTCACAAGTATCAACTTGGCAGAGCCTCTACTAGCAACGGAGAGCATGCAAGAACATAAACAACATATATATGATAGATTGATAATCAACTTGACATAATATTCAATATTCATCGGATCCCAACAAACACAACATGTAGCATTACAAATAGACGATCTTGATCATGATAGGCAGCTCACAAGATCTAACATGATAGCACAATGAGGAGAAGACAACCATCTAGCTACTGCTAGGAACCCATAGTCCAAGGATGAACTACTCACGCATCAATCCGGAGGCGGGCATGGTGATGTAGAGCCCTCCGGTGATGATTCCCCTCTCCAGCAGGGTGCCGGAGGCGATCTCCTGAATCCCCCGAGATGGGATTGGCGGCGGCGGCGTCTCTGAACTATTTCCGTATCGTGGCTCTCGGTAATAGGGTTTTCGCGACGGAGAGTTTAAGTAGGCGGAAGGGCAGCGCAGGGGGGTGCCCGAGGGGCCCACACCATAGGGCGGCGCAGGCCCCTCCTTGGCCGCGCCGCCTTGTGGTGTCGCCACCTCATGGCCCCACTTCGTATCCCCTTCGGTCTTCTGGAAGCTCCGTGGAAAAATAAGACCCTGGGCGTTAATTTTGTCCAATTCCGAGAATATTTCCTGTGTAGGATTTCTGAAACCAAAAACAGCACAAAACAGGAACTGGCGCTTCGGCATCTCGTTAATAGGTTAGTGCCAGAAAATGCGTATAAATGATGTAAAGTGTGTATAAAACATGTGAGTACTGTCATAAAACTAGCATGGAACATAAGAAATTATGGATACGTTTGAGACGTATTAGAGCACGCCCGGGATGACCCTCATGTGGGTCCTCAACTACATCACCGAGGGGAACGACCCCTTGTTGTAAAGGTGCAGTTTTGTACAAACCCTGACGAACACAAGGCGGTGCCCGTCAAGAAGGAGTGGACGCTGCCAGTGGAGTACAAGGCGGTGGCGTCCATCGTCAAGGCGGTGACCGCCGCCTAGGCCTAGGCTGTGGCAGCTATGGCAGCCACGACGGTTACTAGTTTGAGGTTTTTTTAATTGTCTATGTTTTTAAATTTGTAGTAGAATTATTGGCCAAATATGACCTAACTGTGTATGAATCCACTATTTCTATGAATTGTTATAGATTTTGAATTTTTTTTATATAGGGACCGCGACTAGGAGCCGCCTGACCCTAATTTTTTTAGTATAGGATGCGTCCAAATTCATATGGAGAGGATGAGCGGAGATGCTCTAAACATTGGACTGAGATCCAGTGCCCCCATGTTCACAGGTCACAACGTGACCTGAGCCTTCCCATCCGCCGTTCATTTGCATCCAACGGCCAGCAGAGCAAATACCCAGTCAACCTTTCGTCCACGCACTGGCCAGCCACGGGATCGAGCGGAAACCAGAGAGAGCGAACACGAGAAGGGGGAAAAAGCGCGGGCGGAGCTCTTCCACTGCAGCCGGCAGCCCGGCGCGAACGCGGGAAGAGAGAGGAAGCTCCGCCTGAGACGGGGGCGCCATCGCTTCCCCCACACCGACCACCTCCTCCGCCCGACGGACTGTCCCCGCCCGACGACGGCCACCTCCCCTCCCCATCCACGCTCCAACCTCCTCCTCTGCCCCGCTGCGACGGGACGGCGCCTCCGCCCCGCGCCAAGGATGGACCTCCCTCCAGCGGTCAGAGACCACTTCTACAGGTATACTGTTACGTGAGCTGTTGATGAAGTATACTGATTGGATTCCCTTACCCATATGTACTGGAATTGGTTTATGACAAATCTTGCTGTGTAAAATTTTGTAACGAACAATTAAACTTGTTGTGAGCAATTGAGAAATGTGTGTATTGTACTGGTTGACATGATTTTTGCTTATTGGGTGATGTGTTGTGCAAACTGACAAGATTTGATTATTTGTTTGCCTTTGCAAGTGTTGTGCAATGGGAGAAAATGAAAAATGGATACCTCAAGCTGGTATGAGGTTCAGAAATCCAGATGAAGCTTGGGTATTTTGGCTTTCATAAGGGGGTCGTGCAGGCTTTGATGTGAGGAAGAGAAACAAGCATATAAGCAAGTGTGATGGTCAAGTATCTTCATGCAGATTTGTTTGTTCGAATGAGGGCATTCGGAAAAAAGGGTTAACATTGGATCATGTGCCAAAGCGCAGTAGAGCTGAAACAAGAACAAATTGCAAAGCTCGGATGATCATAACATTGGATCGAGTGGAAAACAATTATGAAGCCACGGATATTCAGCTGGAACACAATCATTACCTACAGTTGCCACAAACCTGCCACTTGATGTCATCGCAAAGAAAGATTTCTGAGTTACAAGCTTTTGAAATAGAAGCCGCTGAGGATTCTGGAATCATGCCCAAAGCTGCACATGAGTTAGCTTGTCATCGAGTTGGTGGACCATTTAACCTCGGCTACACTTGTCGTGACCAAAAGAATTACTTGCGAAGAAAACGACAAAGAGAGTTGGCTTTTGGACAAGCGGGTAGTATGCTGAAGTATTTCCATGATAAGATCATCGAGAACCCATCTTTCCAATATGATCTGCAGTTGGATTGTCAGGAGAATATGGCCAACATATTCTAGGTTGATGCTAAAATGGTTCTTGACTATGCACACTTTGGTGATGTTGTCACATTTGATACTACTTTTGGCACAAACAAAGAATATAGGCCCTTTGGTGTTTTTCTTGGGCTCAATCAGTTTAGAGAAACCACCATTTTTGGTGCTGCCACTACAAGAAAAGTTCTGATAGACAACGTCTCAAAATCGTCCGCTAAGGGGTATTTTTCGTCGCCTATGGGCCTAACCCGATGATATGGGTTCTGTTGTGGAAACTACGTCAGGCAAAGTCCAACGACGTTTTTTTCGGTCCGTCGCGCTTGGGCGCCCTTCCGCCACGGAAAATCGGACCGTTGCGCAAGTGTTTCCGGGAGCCCGTTGACTGCTGACGTCAGGCAGTTAACGGCGTTAACCGGCTGAAACCCCGTGGTAGATGGTAGGCCCACACGAGGCCTGCCACGTCTTAAGCGGGCCGGGCCGGCGACATAGTTTGACCGGTCAACTATATAGCTGGGCTGGTCCATTAGTTACGTGGGCCGGGCCTAACCTCTAAGGTTGATTGGTCAAAACTTAAATGGGCCGGCCCATTTAACATGTGGGGTCCACCTTACGGCTCTCGGGCCGGCCCAAGAAGCAAGTGGGCCAGGCCGAAACACAGGTGGGTCCCACTTTCTCGTTAAAGGGCCGGCCCATTTAGTGTGTGGGGTCCACCGTGTAGCAAGTGGGCCGGGCCAAAAACACGGGTGGGTCCCACTTTCCAGTTAAAGGGTCGGCCCATTTAGTATGTGGGGTCCACCATATAGCAAGTGGGCCGGCCCAACAAGATAGTGGGCCGGGCCAAAAACACAGGTGGGTCCCACTTTCCTGTTAAAGGGCCGGCCCATTTGGTGTGCGGGGTCCACCATATAGCAAGTGGGCCGGCCCAACAAGATAGTGGACCGGGCCAAAAGCACAGGTGGGTCCCACCTTCCTGTTAAAAGGCCGGCCCATTTAGTATGTGGGGTCCACCATATAGCAAGTGGGCCGGCCCAACAAGATAGTGGGCGGGCCAAAAACACATGTGGGTCCCACCTTCTGTTAAAGGGCCGGCCCATTTAGTATGTGGGGTCCACCATATAGCAAGTGGGCCGGCCCAACAAGACAGTGGTCGGGCCAAAAACACATGTGGGTCCCACCTCTGTTAAAGGGCCGAGCCCATTTACCATGTGGGACCACCATATAGCAAATGGGCTGGCCCAACAAGATAGTGGGCCGGCCCAATAAGCATGTGGATCCCACTATCGTGTAACCAGGCCGGCCTACTAAAGAAGTGGGCCGGCCCAAAATGAAAGTGGGTCCCACACTACGTAAGTGGGCCGGCCCAATCTGTTGTAGTGCCCTACTTGTTTGACTAGTCAACATGCATTAAATTTCATGAGCCTAAAATATGATATCAATGATACACACAATTACATACACAAATAAAACAAGTAGGAAAATTACAAGGCAATTCATGTGCCGAAATAAAAAAATTACATAGAATCATTGAGGACTTCTATTAGCATCATCAATAACACGTTGACATTTGGCAATCGCCTTGATTGAATCTTGTGTACTCTTTGTCAACATATCAGCTACGAGATCTTAAAGCAGCAATACCATGTCTTTTATAAAGTACAGCCTTGAGATATTTCTTGTTTGATGAAAGCAATGGTCTAGGTTGACGGCTATGAGAAGATGCATCGGAAGAAATATCGAAGTTTTTGTGGGCCTCACTTCTAATGAAGATTGCTTCATCACAAGCTGCATTCGATAATAATGCAAAAAGAGTTAAACGATGAACTATGCAAACATTTATTATGCAATGTAGATATAAGATAATAACAAGTTGCATAAATAAGACAATGTATGGAACTTGTACTAAGCACAAACTTACATCATAATGTTGCACGGGGTCGCTACGGATCCTTTTTGGCGACTATCTTCTAATGATGATCTGCTTCATTAAAGCTGCATTCGGTAACATTGCAAACATAGTTACAACAATTAACTATTCAAACATGTATTACGCAATGTAGAGATCGGATAACGACATGTAGCAGAAATAAGCACAAGATAAGATAAGATGCATGTACTAAGCACATATCGGCTCGTTGCGAGTCCTTCTCTTGCGTGCACTAGTCGTGGTCAACATGCCTGTCATTTTAGGTTCAGCCATCAAGTGAAATGATAATCCTCCTGCTCCATTGTCCTTAATCTGTGTTTAGATCTCACATTTAAGACCAAGTCAGCTGGTTTCAAATAACAAAAAACTTGAGCTGCCAAATGAATAAGCCAATATTTACCAGATATCAGATTAAAACCAACTAGATGTTGCTTTGCATGAGATACGAATTTCGGACATTCAGATTTAGAGTAGGGTAATGCCAAGGTTTTCCACATAAAGTAAGCGGCATTAAGAATGACCAAATGTCGAGTTCAAATCACCTTCGCAGTTTCTCCAAGACAAGCATATCAAATAGGCGAAACATAGTAAAGCATGAATGGCATTGCTATGGCAGGGTTCCAAGTGTTAATCTCTTGCATAAGGAACAATGCATATAGGTTATAGATAATAACGGAAGTAAAGTGCCAAAATTACCAACCAAGAACTCAGATTCCAACCTTCCCTAGCGTCCCCGCTGTTAATGTTGGATGTTCTAATAAGTGGTTCGCATGATCAATCCCTAGGAAAAATAACATTGACAAGTCAGTCTATGATAATACAAAGACCAGACATGCACGCAGCAATAACTATATAAGCTAAAGACGGGGTATAATAGAAAGCAGATTGGAAATGCACATAGCATGATTATAAAAGCAGTATGAGAATAGCAGACACGAGAAAACAGCTAGCAGCTAGCGGTGAGCTAATGACGTGGTATAAGAACAAGCAGATTGGAAATGTCCATAGCATGACTATAAAAGCAGTGCGACAATAGCATGCAGTACAAAAACAGTTTGGCGAGCAAATGAATGGGTATAAGGCTATAAATATGTGGATGCACACAGTGTCGGTAGAATGAACGAGGATGGTAGCGACCGGATAATGCTTTTGTACTTGTACAATATTTAAACAAACTTCATGCGAAGCAACACATCAAGAAAGTTAACGGCATATGAGATCTGCAAATAACTACACAAAACATGGCTAAAGAAACACCGCGATCTAACGGGCCAGCGTACTAACCAAGCTGCGGCGGGGTGGACGGGGCGGCAACTTGCATTCCAGCTGCGGCGAACGCGGGAGACGATGAATCGACCCTATTTTAGTAGAAGCGGGCGTTAGTGAAGCAGATCTGGTTGGCTGGCAAGGGATTCGGTGAAGTTGATACAGCCGCTGCGCCGAGGTAGTCGGTGGCGAGGTCGGCGGTGAAGAAGATCCGTCGGTGGCGAGGTCGGCGGTGAAGCAGATCCGTCGGTGGCGAGGTCGGCGGTGAAGCAGATCCGTCGGTGACGAGGGCGGCGGGGGAGCGGATCAGGTGGGTGGACAGCCAACACGATCAAGGCTACGCTGTGGAGGAGTATGCCGGCGGCGAAGCAGATCTAGTACTGTAGAGAGTCAGAGCTTTGGCGTGTGAGAGTATTTTTGAGCTAATGGGGCGAATGGTTGGTGGGTGGGTGTGGGCATGTGGGGAGGGTTCGGGATCTAGGCAAGATATTTCATTGTTACCGAATGAGCCCTCCATGGTCGGTGGGTTGTAGCTTCCGGACCAGGGTTAAAAGGGTAAAACTGGTCACGGGATTTTCGAATGGATGCGGCGGGATGATTTGGCGCGCGGCCAAAATTTTCAGTTTCAAGCTACGAGCAGAACGACAAAAATAATGTTCTTCCCCGGGAGCTCTCATTTCTTCCTCTTCTCTTTCTCTCTCGAGTCTTTCCCACTCCCCCGGCTCCTCTCCCCCTTCTCTCCGGCGGCCTCGCCGGCCGGAGACGAGGCCGACTTCTCTCTGTATATTGTACACCCTCCGAACTAAATTAATTGATTCAACTTTCCTTAGACGTGTATGTATCTAGAGTAAAAACATGTGTGGATACATCCATATTTAGATAAGCAAAGTTGAGTCAGCTAATTTGGATCGGAGGGAGTTAGTGTTGTTGTAAGCTTAGATCCAGTGTTTCCCATGAGCAGAATGGCGCAATGGAGTCGGGGATCTCGGCATCGGCTTCGAGATCCGGCATGTGGTGAATCCGGCGGATCTTGCCGGCCAAACCCCGATCCGGTGCCATCAATGTGATGGCGCTAACGGTGAGGCTTGCTTTGGTCGGTGCTTCGGATCCGGCCAATGGGGAAGTCAAGCTGCTAAAGTTCACAAGCTCGGGGCATACGACGGCGTCATCCGTCTTGCCCGTGCACATCTTGGCCTTTCAGCGGCCCTTCTCGGAGCCAATATGCCGTTGCTGAGGCCCTTCTTCTCCTTCGTCCTGGCGACTACCGGCGACATCGTCCCAAGTGGTGCGTCCCCGGCGACGGAGTTGCTGGAAAGGATGCGGAGCAGAGATCTGATGTGCGGTCGAGAAGGACTCGATTGATTTTCTTCTATATGTTTTGGGGTCCTTTTTGTAAAGTTGCGGGTTCTATTAGTTATTGTCTAGTACTTTTGGTCCTCTATGTAATTTTTTGGACTAGTTTCCATTGGCACTGATAAACTTGAATTTTGACAAGTTCACAGGGAAAAAATTCCTTTGCACATATGGCCTATCATGTATAAACTTTCTTGAGATTTAAACTATATGTAATGTGCCATGCATTAACCCTAAACCATATATATGTAACTAACCCTAGCTGATCAAACCCTACTTAATTAAAACAAATAACCCTAAACTATACGCATGCACTTTATGCGCAAAGCGCGGGTGCCTCTAATAATGTGTGTGCGCACTCGATCGATGATCCCTAAACCTTATACAACCCTGAAACCCTAATCCCTAATCCCTAAACCCTAAACACCCTAAACACTAAACCCTATACCCTAAACCCTAACCCTAACCCTAAATCCTAAACCCTAATTAAACCCTATATATAGGCCAACGACACTTAATTGTGCATCAAGCAGGGCAGGGGTGCCTCGCGGTCCTCTAATTAAATTAAATGTGCCATGCATTAACCCTAAACCATATATATGTAACTAACCATAGCTAATCAACCCTACTTAATGAAAACACATAACCCTAAAGTATACTAGCTATAACCAGATCTAATAAAAACATGCTCTATATATAGCAGCTAGCTAGCAAACCTTAGATTAACACCAATTAATATATACATGGCCTATATCGATCATGTTGTATAACATATCCATGAGATTCATTAATTAATTATATAATTATCGTGATAAATTAATTAACTCTAATTTTGACAAGTTCTCTCGAATGAAAACACATTTGATTAAGTTGCCTCATAATATATATATATAATTAGTGTGCATGCATGTCCTACCATGCATTCGTGCATATGTTTTAATGTATATTTGAACATATTCTTGGGGATTTCAATCTCTCTCTCTCGATCATCTATATATCGTTGGTGGCCAAAAAACACACATATATATGCATGCAATTTATGCGTAAAGGCGCGGGTGCCTCTAATAATGTGTGTGCGCACTCGATCGATGATCCCTAAACCTTAAACAACCCTAAAACCTTAAATACATAATCCCTAATCCCTAAACCTAAACACCCTAAACACTAAACCCTAAACCCGGCCTAGACCCTAACCCTAACCCTAACCCTAAACCCTAGCTAACCCTAAACCCTAATTAAACCCTATGTATAGGCCAACGACACTTAATTGTGCATCGAAGCAGAGCCAGGGGTGCCTCTCGCGGTCCTCTAATTAAATTAAATGTGCCATGCATTAACCCTAAACCATATATATGTAACTAACCCTAGCTAATCAACCCTACTTAATTAAAACACATAACCCTAAACTATACTAGCTAGCTATAACCTGATCTAATAAAAACATTCTTATATAATAGTGAAACCGAGATTAATATCAATGCATAGATGTGAATTATATCATCATAAGTAGAATT